>NC_135712.1:211318435-211626066 GCF_964656455.1 Halichoerus grypus
TATTGCTAGCTTGGGTTTCAGGCTCTAGACTCTTCTGGGGGGCTTCAGCAAACAGACCTTTTCATGCTGATCAACCCCTGCCCCATCCCAAAATGTAGGGTCAAAGCAGTGGTTTCAACCAAGGGCAGTTCTGCCACCCAGGGGACATCTGGCAATGTCTGGGGACATTTTTGGTGGTCATGCTTGAGGGAGGTGCTACTGGCAGCTGGTGGGTAGAAGCCAGGGGTCCTGCTAACCACCCTACAGTGCCCAGGACCTTCCCCATCACCGAGATGATCGTGACCCAAATGCAAACAGTATGGAGGTGGAAAAACTCTGGGTTAAGAGCAGACGCTCAGAGTCACACCTCCTACAGCCTGGCCCAGGGCAGGTGGCTTTCCCCTCTGAACTCGCTTCCCTGTCTGTAAAATGGGGATGATAGGTAGTAGTGCTTACACAGGACTCTTGGGATCAGGAAGTGGGTTCAGAATGGAGGGGGTTTAGGACCTGACCTGGCTCCCAGCAAGTGCTCAGTGTGGGACAGTTGTTATCGATGAGTTATTATTAGTGACAGCGAGGACGATGGTGGTGGTGGTGGCCTGTGTCGTCTGTTGCTCTGGCATCTGATTTCTGAACTCCCTCCCGGAATAACCAGCCCTTGTTTGCCAGACCCCAGTGGCCCCACAGCCAAGCAGGTTTACTTCTGATACCAGAACAGGCAGAGTTGCGCTTACCACCACTGGAGAAAATGTCCGTAAGCACCTCTGCTCAGGGAGGCATGTGGATTCGAGCGTTGGAGAAAGAGAATTTGATATTTTATAACCCATTTTAACCAACCTTTATTTTGAGCCCTCGTCCAGCTATGGTGGTGGGGGGGTGGGGAGAAACTGTGATCTGAATGGATTCAGGCTCCCCTCTCCCACCCAGGGTGGGGGTGAGTTAAGAGAAGGATCAGGGTTGGAATCTGGCTTTGCTATTTACTAGCTGTGTGACTTTGGGACAGTTACTTAACCTCTCTGAACACAGGGACAATAATAGTACCCACCTTATAAAGAGGTCATTATGAGAATAAAATGGTCAATGTGTATAAAGCACTGAGAATAGAACTTGGGACCCTGTAAGTGCACACTGAAGCTAATCAATATGATGATGATGGTGATGATGATGATGATGATCCCCAGTGGATTGTGGGTGACTGATCCAGGGTCTCTCCCCCTTAACACTACTGACATTTTGCGCTGGAGAGGTATTGGTTCTAGGGGGCTGTCCTATGCGGCATAGGGTGTTTAGCAGCATCTCTGGTCACTCCCCACCAGATGCCAGGAGCACCCCCAATTCTGACAACCAAAACCATCTCCAGACATTGCCCAATGTCTCCTGGGGGGGCAGAATTGGTTGGGTGACAGCGACTGGCCTGATCCTCGGCTGTCTTCTGTCCCCACTGGCATCCATTGGCCTGAGCCGGGTCCTTCCCAGCCCACCACTGTTCCCCGACTTGCAAAAGCCTTCCCCCCCAAAAAAACAGCGTCTCTCTAAGACAGTGGAATTTAACTCACTGTCCTGGGAACGCACAACTGCTTAGTGGTGACCCCACCCGTCTGCCCCCCTTGTGTCAGAAATAATACACGAGAGTGTCCATCACTGTCCATGCAGCGTCGTGTCCACTAAAGGCTACCTCCAGTCTTTCTAATGTCATCACATAGTGGGCTGACAGCGCCCGTGATGTCTCCACGATAACTCTGTTGATGGGCACAGTGGCCCCCCCCATGGCCAGGGGGAAGGAGCAGGAGACACGGCTGGGGGGAGGGGGGAGGAATTTGAGGTCCTGGGTGGAGGACTGGGGGTTTGGTCAGAGAGCCAGGAGCGGGAGCAAAGAGCAAGGTGGCAGCAGGGAAGGCTGAATCCCCTTCTAGGCTCTTGGGGACATTTCTGGTCTCTGACTGAGGGTGGCATGCAAGATCCCCAGGCCCAGCTTGTGTCCCCCTTGTCTCCTCCCTCCCTCCAGTCAAACTGACTCACTCCCTCTGCAGCTTGACCGCCCCCATCGCCCTTCTGGGCTCTCACAGTGGGCATTTAATTGGGACCTTGGATGCTCAGAGAACGTTCCATGGAACCGTGGCCAAACCAGGGATTAAGCAAAGCTCAATGGGGTTGTTCCGTGCAGGTCTTCTCAGATGTTTTCATATGCTCATATGTTTTGCAAAATTTTCCAGAACGTATCTGCCCCTTTGACATTTCTGGCCCTCTGAAGCACTTTTGGGGTGCTCGGGGTTCCTGGAACAGATAAAGGAAACACTGCTTTAGCCCAAAGGGGAAACTGGAGTGGCAGAATTTCAGGCTGAGGCTCCTGGCCAAGCATCAAAGCTTTCCTCCTCCTCCTCTTCCCAGGACCTGGGCACTGAGAACAAGGCTGGTGTCCCACGGTTCTCTCTGGGGTGGCCCAGTGGGGTTGCAAACACTGGGCAGCCAAATTAGGAGCTCAGGATGAGGCTGGATGGGGTCAGCCCAGGCAGGACTGGGGGCTGGGCTGGTGGGATGAACGGGCTCTGTGGGGGATGGAGAGGCAGGATTCCTGGGCTGGATAACGTCCCTGGATCTCCAGGGGTTCTCGAGGGGGGGGGGCGTGTCTTCTGGGAAGGCTTGTGGAGTCCCCTGGGATGAAGCCCAGAGTTTAGCTCAGGAGAGAAACATCTGATCACTCCTGGGGCCCAAGTCCAGGGTCACAGCGGGAAGCTGAAGATTGGCCCTGCTCTTCCGACAGTAAACATGGGCCGCTGGCCTGGCTTCCCCTCGGTCTAGCTGCCCGGCCCTGGTCCAGCCCCCCTCCTGCCGTGGCTCGCTGATCTTTCATCTTCCACCTCCTCTGTCCACCCTCTCCAGCCTCTCTGGTTGTGGGGACGCCGGGGACTTGGTCACTCCAGGCCTTGGCCCCTGTGTGTTCCTGATGGGTACAGGCTGTTAAGGCCCAGGGGAGCTGAGGCAGATGGGGGCTGGCTGCCCCTGGGCCGGCCTGTCCTGCAGTGTGGCTGTTACTATGACCACTGTCCTTGGCATTGCCAGCGAGACAGGGAAACTGGGACAAAACTGAGAAAGCAGAGGAAATGCATGGTCTCCAGGATACCTTGACCTTGGGCGCTTGACAGGGCTCCCAGGCTCGGCCCCCTGCCATTCTCTCTTCTCACCCACCTCTGGCTGTTCCCGCTGCACCTGCTGGCACCACAGGAAAGAGCTCTCCGCCCTGCAGCGACTCCCATCCCCTCTCTGGTCCTGGGACCAGCCCCCACTGCGCTGCCTTGCCATGGATCTCTGTGGGGAGCAGCTCTACCCGAGTGCAAGGCAGGGCTGGTGGATTTGGGAGGACGGAGAGGAGTGGAGATGGTGCGCCCAGGGGAGGGCGCAGCATGACACAAGGATGGAGGTATGCCAGGAGGAAGGTGCAGAGGCCAGGCTGGCTGGAGCAGAGGGCTGAGGAGTGTAGTAGCTTCTGGAAAATTTTGCAAAACATATGAGCATATGAAAACATCTGAGAAGACCAGTGAGGTCGGCAAGAGGGAGCCATGGCAGGTTCTTGCTTTGTTGTCAATTGTGGTAAAATTACGTAACAAAGATACCAATGTAGGGATCCGAAGGGGTACGTGCACCCCGATGTTTATAGCAGCAATGTCCACAATAGCCAAACTGTGGAAAGAGCCAAGATGTCCATCGACAGATGAATGGATAAAGAAGGTGTGGTGTATGTATATACAATGGAATATTATGCAGCCATCAAAAGGAATGAGATCTTGCCATTTGCAACGACGTGGATGGAACTGGAGGGTATTATGCTGAGCGAAATAAGTCAATCAGAGAAAGACATGTATCATATGACCTCACTGATATGAGGAATTCTTTTATTTTTTATTTTTTTATTTTTTATTATTATTTTTTTATTTTTATTTTTTTTTTAAAGATTTTATTTATTTATTTGAGAGAGAAAGAATGAGAGACAGAGAGCACGAGAGGGAAGAGGGCAGAGGGAGAAGCAGACCCCCCGCTGAGCAGGGAGCCCGATGTGGGACTCGATCCCGGGACTCCAGGATCATGACCTGAGCCGAAGGCAGTCGCCCAACCAACTGAGCCACCCAGGCGCCCTGATATGAGGAATTCTTAATCTCAGGAAACAAACTGGGGGTTGCTGGTGTGGTGGGGGGTGGGAGGGATGGGGTGGCCGGGTGATAGACATTGGGGAGGGTATGTGCTATGGTGAGCGCTGTGAATTGTGCAAGACTGTTGAATCACAGACCTGTATCTCTGAAACAAATAATACATTATATGTTAAAAAAAAAAAAAGAAGAAGATAGCAGGAGGGGAAGAATGAAGGGGGGAAATCGGAGGGGGAGACGAACCATGAGAGATGATGGACTCTGAGAGACAAACTGAGGGTTCTAGAGGGGAAGGGGTGGGGGGATGGGTTAGCCTGGTGATGGGTATTAAGGAGGGAACGTTCTGCATGGAGCACTGGGTGTTATACGCAAACAATGAATCATGGAACACTACATCAAAAACTAATGATGTAATGTATGGTGATTAACATAACATAATAAAAAAGTTACATAACATAAAATTTACCATTTTAACCATTCTTAAGCGCACGGCTCTTAAGTGGCGTGAAGTAATTCACAATGTCACGCAACCATCCCCACCCTCCGTCTCCAGAACTTTCCATCTCCCCACACGGAGACTGTCCCCAAGAAGCACGGACTCCCTACGCCCTTCCCCAGCCCTAGCTCCCACCCTCTCCTCTCTGTCTCTGTGGATGGCACTCCTCTGGGGACGTCTTGGGACTGGGGTCCTGCGGGATGTGTCCTTTTGGAATCTGTGTGGCTGCTGCTTCTTCTGTTTTTTTAAGATTTTTATTTATTTATTTGACAGAGAGAGAGAACACAAGCAGGGGGAATGGGAGAGGGAGAAGCAGGCTCCCCGCAGAGCAGAGAGCCCGACTTGGGACTCGATTCCAGGACCCTGGGATCATGACCTGAGCTGAAGGCAGATGCTTAACCGACTGAGCCACCCAGGCACCCCTGGCTTCCTTTCACTTTACGTGTTTTCAAGGTTCATTCACGTTGTAACATGCACCAGAGCATCACTCTTTTTATGGCTGGATAACAAACATTCCCTTGTATGGACAGATTAGATTTTGTTTATCTGTTCATCCGTCAATGGACACAGAGTTATTTCAACCTTCTGGCCGTTGTGAAGAACGCTGCTGTGAACAACTGTGTGCAGATATGTTTGATTACCTATTGTGTACAAAACTCCCCTTTGGGTAGATACCCGGGAGTGGAGTTGCTGGGTCATATGGTAGCTTCCAGTGTAATTTTTTGTGGAACTGCCAAACTGTTTTCCACAGTAGCTTCTCTCCTTCACTTTCCCACCAGCTGTGCACGGGGCTCCAGTTTCTCCACATCCTCACCAACACCTGCTATGGTCCTTTTTTTTTTTTTTTTTTTAAATAGCCCTCATAGTAGGTGTAAAGTGGTTTAGGTTTGTATTTCCTTAATGACTTACAACGTTATGCATCTTTTCACGTGCTCATCGGCCATTCGCACATCTTCTTTGCACAAATAAATGTCTGTTCAAGTCTTTGGACGAGTTTTGGATTGATTTTGTTGCTGTTGAATTGTAGCTTATTATATATTCTGGATATTAATCCTTTATGAGATATATGATTTGCAAATATTTTCTCCCATTCTGTAGATTGTCTTTTTGCTTTCTTTTCTTTCTTTCTTCTAGATTTTACTTATTTACTTGTCAGAGAGAGAGAGAGAGAGAGAGCACAAGCAGGGGGAGCGGCAGGCAGAGGGAGAGGGAGAGGCAGGCTCCTTGCTGAGCAGGGAGCCTGATGCCGGACTCCATCCCAGGACTCTGGGATCATGACCTGAGCTGAAGGAAGACGCTTAACCAACTGAGCCACCCAGGCACCCCTGATTAATTTTTTTTAAAAAAGATTTTATTTATTCATTTATTTGAGAGAGTGAGAGAGAGAGAGAGCACATGAGAGGGGGGAAGGTCAGAGGGAGAAGCAGACTCCCTGCTGAGCAGGGAGCCCGATGCGGGACTCGATCCCGGGACTCCAGGATCATGACCTGAGCCGAAGGCAGTCGCTTAACCAACTGAGCCACCCAGGCGCCCACCCCTGATTAATTTATTTTAAGTAAGCTCTATGCAGGGCTTGAACTCACCACCTGAGATCAAGAGTCTCATGCTCTACCGACTGAGTCAGCCGGGTGCCTCTCTCTTTGCTTTCTTTCTTTCCTTTTTTTTTTTTTTTTTTTTAAATATTTATTTATCTTTAGAGAGGGAGAGTGAGAGAGAGTGTGAGTGTGTGAGCGGGGAGATGGGCGGAGGGGGAGGGAGAGAGAGAGTCTCAGGGGGACTCTCAGCTGAGGGCAGAGCCCCAGGCAGGGCTTGATCCCATGACTGGGAGGGAGTTCATGACCTGAGCTGAAACCAAGAGTCAGTTGCTTAACTGACTGAACCACCCAGACACCCCTCTCTTTGCTTTCTTAATAGTGTCTTTTTTTTAAATTTAAGATTTTATTTATTTATTTATTTATTTATTTATTTATTTATTTATTTATTTATTTATTTATTTAGAGAGGGATGCTGGGGGAGGAGCAGAGGAGGAGGGAGAGGGACAAGCAGACTGTGTACTGAATGCAGAGCCCATCGTGGGGCTCAATCTCAGGACCCTGAGATCATGACCTGAGCTGAAACAGAGTCGGTCACTTAATGGACTGAGCCACCAGGCGCCCCTTTAATAGTGTCTTTTTGATGCAAAAAGTTCTTAACCTGATGAAGTCCATTTTATCTATTTTGTCTTTTACTGCCTGTGCTTTTGATGTTATATGCATGAAATCCTTGCCAAGTTCAACGTCATGAAGATTTTCCCTAATGTTTTCTTTTAAGAGTCTTATTGTTTTAGAGCTTAGGGTTAGGTCTTTAATCCCACGGTGGGTTCTTGAGCAAGGAACATCCCAGGGAGGACTTGCCAGGCAGTACCTTGAGACCCCAGAGCACAGGTCATGCGGGAAAAAAACTGGGGGTTCAGCCAACCACAGGAACAGTAAGAGCCACATCTGGATCCAGGTCATATTATTAAGAATAGCTTGTGGAGATCCAAGGAGGTGATGTCAGCACAAACTGACCACTAGAAAGAGATCTGGGTGGGTGGGTAGAAATGGGTGTGGTTCACATGCTGGCAGCTGGTGAGGCCACGGACAGGAGGATAGCCCATGTAGGACGATGAAAATTTGGGACAGAGCTGAGTCATCACAGATGCAGGGCCAAGCTGGGGATGTGGCATAAGGACCCAAGAGAGAGCTGTTGAGTCTCAAGCAGGAAAGAGTATTCCCAGCACCCACTGCTCATGGGACTTAGCAACAAGGAGGGTAAGGGGGATGAACGGGGCAAGGGGTTCCTTAGCCATCTGCCTCAGCCAGTCAAAGGAGCAGGGTCTTTAAGGCTGGATGAGAGGACAGGGGGAAGGAAGCAGATCTGGGGAGCATGGGCAGCCCTTCTTTTTCAGCTGTGATTTTTACTGCATGGTGTGTCTTTTCATTCCAGATCTTTTGCTTTCATTAAAAAAAATTAAGAAATGGGATACCTGGGTGACTCAGTTGTTAAGCGTCCACCTCTTGGTCTCAGCTCAGGTCTTGACCTCAGGGTTGTGAGTTCAAGCCCCGCGTTGGGCTCCATGCTGAGCGTGGTGCCTAATTAAAAAAAAAATTAAGGTATAATTCACATACAGTAAAATCTACCCAGTTTAGGGTACAACTCTATGATATTTGACAAATGCTTACCACCATACAGCCACAACCTCAATCAAGATAAGAGTATGCCCCCTTCTCCAGCCTCTGGCAACCACCGATGTGTTCTCTATCATTATAATTTGTCTTTTCCAGAATATAGTGTAAGTGGAATCATACCATAAGCAGATTTTTAAGTGTGGCTACTTTCCTTCAGCAGAATGCACTGCAGATTCACCCCTGATGTGGGTGTATCAGTATTTTATTATTCCTTTTTATTGCTGAGGAGTATTCTGTGGTGTGGATATACCACCTCTTACCAGTTCATTTGTTGAGGGACACTTGAGTTCTTTCCAAAATTTGGAATTACCAATACAGCTGCTATAAACATCTGTGTGCAGGTTTTTGTATGAGCATAAAGTTTTCATTTCTTTTGGATGAATACCTAGGAGTCCTGACTCTCCTCCCCTGCCCCTCCCCCCCACCCCCCCAGCTTTGGGATATAGTTCACACATCATGCAATTCACCCATTTAAAGCGCACAATTCACACAGCTATGCAACCATTCCCACTATCTAATTTTAAAGCATTTTCATCTCCATAAAGAGAAACCCTATGCTTACTAGTAATCACCTTCTATTCCCCGCCCCCTAGCCCTAGGCTTTCCATCTCTATAGATCTGCCTATTCTGGATATTTCATATAAATGGAATCATAGGACATGTGATCTTCTGCGACAGGCTTCTTTCACCAAGCATAACATTTTGACGTTTATCCGTATGTAGTGTGTATCAGTACCTCCTTTTCATGGTTGGATAATATTCCATTGTATGTACGTAGCACACTTTGTTTGTCCATTCATCCGCTGATGGTCATTGGCTTGTTTCTACCTTTGGCTACTGTGAATAGTGCTGCTATGAACATTTCTGTGCAAGTATTTTTTTTAAATACTTGTTTTCAGTTCTTTTTGATAGATACCCAGGAGTGGAATTTCCAGGTCATATGGAAACTTTATGTTGAACATTTTGAGGCATTGCCAGACAGGTATGGGGCACCTGCAGGCAGCTCACCACTTTGCATGCCCACCAGCAGTTAGCAGGGTTATGATTTCTCCATATCCTTGCCAACACCTGTTATCTGACTTTGGGACTCTCGCCATCCTAGGGGGCATAAAGTGCTATCCCCCATTGCGGTTTTGATTTGCACTCTAATGACTAGTGATGTTGAGTACCTTTTCATGATGGCTGCTTGTAGATCTTTGGAGAAGTGTCTGTTCAGATCCTTTGCCCATTTTTTTTTTTTTTTTAAATTGGTGGATCTGGTTAGAATGAAGATTCTGGCTCCTCTTTTAGCCAATCTGACCCAGACCTCATCTAATTCCAATTCCTTCTCTTTCCCGTGGCCCCAGCCCCACCCCTGCATGTCCCCTGGCATCCAGGGGACCAGCAGCCCACCTCAATCTATGAAAGCTTCCTCATACTCCTATTGCACATCTACGATAAACCCTGAAGGACCCTTTCTCAACACAGATCTGCACCAGGGGGACCCTGCTGGGTTCACCCTAGTAGAGAAATGACTGGTGGCTGTGGTGGGGAGACAAATGTTCTCAATATTACAAAAACTTTCAAACATACAGGGGAATGGAAAGAATTGTACACTGGCCCACCCACCCTTAGATTCTACAATGAACATGTTGCTGTGTTCACTTTATCACGTATCTCTCCGGCCATCCCTCCCTCCCCCTCTCCTTCCACCTGCCAGTTAATGGTGTTTTTCATCAGTATCAGTATCAGTCACCTCCAAACACTTCAGTATGCACCCTGCTACCTAGAGTTCATTATTTTCTGTTTCTTTGTTATTGGGGAGGGGGTGAAATTTCCCTGCTAGAAACAGACACGTCTTCAGTGCACATTCCCTGTATTTTGAGAAATGCAGACACCTGTGTAACTCAACCTAGGTCAAGACAGAGAACATCAACAGCATCCGCAGAGAGCGGGATGTAGACAATTTTCCCTTATCTGCCTTGCTAGATATTTATTTAGATGTCCAAGTGTGTGTGATCACTTCGCCCTCAAACAGGATCATACAAATGTCCTGTTGTTCTCCAAGAGTAGTGTGGACCTGTTTCCATTCCAGTCCTCAATCCCACGTCTCACTCCATCAAACCCGCTGTTGATGGACATTCAGGTTAGCTCATGCTTTCTAGAACCTTGGCCATCATGTGGGAGGAGTGGGGCAAGGAAGAGGTTTTCAGGATGATAGGGAATTTCTAAGGCTGAGGGGGAAGATCAGTGGAGAGAAAGAAAGCAAGGCTGTGGAGCAAAGCCCACTGGTGGGCAAAGACTGCTCCCCGCCTGGTCTGCTCTCCCCTGGCTGTGTGAACGGCTCTTCTGTCCTTCAGATCTGAGCGCACATGCCACCTCCTCAGAGAAGGTGACCGTCCCAGCCACGGGCGCCTGTCTTCTCTCTCACTAGTCCCTGTTTATCTCCTTTACAGCACTTACCTCCATCCGTCAGTATTATTTTTTGGCTCTAACTTGTTCATCGCACTCCGTTCTCCCACCTGAGGTATTGCTTCAAGAGGGCAGAGGTTATATGATTCCCTTAACCCTCCTCCCCCCACCTCCAATACCAGGTCTAAAACACAGTAAGAGTTCAACACGTGTCTGTGCAGGGAACAGACGGTTCCAGGTGCTGGGGGACGGGGACCAGTGGGGGTGTCTGGGAGCTCCGGACAAGCTCTCCGAAAAGTCAGAGGTGGGCTTGCGGGTCCGGGAATCGAGCCCAGCAGACTGGGGCTCCTCTCCAAACCCACTCCGGCTTAAAGCAGGCTCTCTACCATCAGCTCGTTCAGCTCTGCTACTTCTGCCCCCGATGGACCAGGAATAGAGGGCTTCACGTACCCCAAAACCTCTCTGTCCCTTCAGGGTCCAGTGAGGCTCAGGGGGAGCGTACTGGGCGCAGGGAGGTGGCTGGGACGCGGGGCTCGCACCCGCTCTTCTTCCTCCGCGGCATTTCGCGCGCTTGGAGGCCCAGAAGCACCTGAGCTGGCAGGTAAGACCGGCCAGGGTTGGGGGTCCTCTCCCACAGCCTGGGCGATGCCTTGGTGCTGACTTGGTGCACCCGCCCGGGAAGCTGAGGGTGCGCCCGAGGCCGGGAGGGGGCGGGGATCGGGCTGAGGGAGGAGCCTGAGGACTCCCTGAGCTCATGGGGGGTGGGAGGCAAAGGACCGGAGGGCGGTGAGGGGCGGCTGTGCTCTTCAGCAGCCTGAGCCGTGCCACCGTGCGCGGCCACCTGTATCAGACCTGGAAGCTGGAGAAGCGCGGGGCGGGGCTGGGGTGCAGGCCTGGCTGGGGGAAGGGTCACGGAGACGGCGGGGACTGTCCAGGACAGCCTGCACCACGCACCCTAGGGGACGGTGCCCATGGAGAGGGCCCGGGTGATGGGGAGGCGCTTCGCGTCGTTGTGCCCTTGGCCACGCCAGCCCAGCGACTCTCCCCGGCCTTCCCTCCCCAGGGACGCGAGAGGAGGATGCGCTCCCATTACCCCAGGGTGCAGACCAAGGCCTGCCTGGGGTCTGGGGCCTGGGGGAGGCGAGGGCTGGGGCGAGGAGCCTGGCGGCTCAGTGTGGGGCAGAGTGACGGTATGTGCCTGTGGTAAGTCCGTGGGGCTGCTCCTGGCTGCAGGGGGTTGCACGCATTTATGAGTGTGTGCGTGTGTACGGTGGGTAGCTAGGCTTTGTGTGCATTTGTGGGACGTGTCCGCGGATGTGTTCAGGGGAAAGGAGCACTGTGGTTAGAAAGCCTGCGGAGTCAGACTGCCTGGGCTGGAATCTGGCTTCTGCCCTTAAGACCGTGGGCCTTGGATAAGTTGCCCAGTTTCTTCCTGCTTTGGTGTCCTTTTTCCTTGTGGATTCATTCATCCACCAAATATTTACCGAGCACCTACGGAGTGCTAGGCACTACTCCAGGCCCTGGAGGTCGCAGCAGTGAGCAAAACAGTCACAGATCCCTGCTCTGGTGGGCCCAGCCAACAGCAAAGGAAGAATTAAGTACACGGTATGCCAGATGGTGGTAAGTGCGGTGCGTGTGTACACGGGGAGAGGGTTGCCGTTTTAGACTGAGAGGCCTTCCTGCGAAGGTGACATTTGGATACGGTCCTATGAGGTGAGGAGTGAGCTCTGTAGTGCTTCAGTGGAAGAAGAGCATCAGCCCATGCAAAGGTCCTGGGGCAGGATCGGGCCCGGCATGTTGGAGGAACGGGGAGGAGGCCTGAGGAGGCCTGTGGGGCTGGAGCAGAATGAGTTAGGGGGAGAGAGGGAGGTGAGGGCAGGGGGGTGACAGGGGTAGGGTCTGCAGGGCCTTGTGGGCTGTGGGGAGGGGCTTGGCTCCCTCCCACCCCCCCCCCAACCCCCCCCGTGGAAGGGCGCAGAAGCAGCTCCCTCTGGCTTCCATGGGGATGATAATAGCATTTACCCCAAGGATTTGTTATAGGAATTATATGAATTAATCCGTGTAAAGTGATAGCACAGTGTCTGGGGCTTACTAAACATACATTATGTAGTAAGTTATTATTATGTGTGGTGGACATGTGGGTCTTGAGGTGTGTCCGAACCACAGCTGAGCGGGGTGGCTGCTAGCGAGTTTGTTGCTGTGAAGGAATCTCTCCAAAGCTATTTAAAAAAACTCTGCTGGGTGTTTGAAAGCCCTGCTGGGGTTACTGCTTTCTGGCTTCGACGGGCTCTTTTGTATAACAGATGTTATCCAGATGTCAGCTGGGGTCACTCGGGCCTCGGAGATTTGGCGCCTGCCTCTCTCCCACGACCTGCGGGAAGCCCAGTGCCCTCCCCGAGATGTCTGCAAATTCCCAGGGCCTCTGTTCCCATGGTTCCTTCTTGGCCTGAGCTGCTGCCCGCTGAACCCTTGCTCTCACTCACCTAGCTGGGGCCTGCCCTGCAGAGAAACAGTCCCGTATTCCTGATTTCTCCACACCACCCCATGTGGTCCTTGCATATGTACCCCATTGCCTGCAGGTCCTGTGCAAGATGCTACGCCCTCCCCAGGATCCCGCTGTCCTGACGGTTTTAACATTGTCTGAGCTTCCGCGACAAGCTTCTGTTAAAACGTTGCTTGAAAAAATTCCACTACCCAAAGGAAAAGTTTGCATGCCTCTTGTCTGACCCAGCCAAGTTTATGACCAGCTTAAAGTGAACTGGGTTGTCGTGTGAAGAGGAGCCTCACTCTGGACACCCAGGGCCATGCCCAGGAGCAGCTGTAGGTGCTTTTGACGTCAAGTTTGTTTGAAGACTTGGAGGCAGGTAGGAGGACCAGGGTTGGCTGCGGGAAGTCGAGGCAGGGGGAGAGAGGAGCTGGTACAGAGCCAACAGTGGGGCGCTGGTGGTGAGCAAGTTGTGAAAGACAGTGATGCCCCCCCCCCCCCCCCCGTCCCGGGAAACATCGAGACCAGAAACAGTTATGATGATGAGCCAGATTCAGCCAGACTCCTGAACAATTAGGCAGAGGTTGCTCCAGACAGAATCTGCTGTAGATTCTTCTGGAAGCTCCTGTAATAACCACTGACTGCTTTTTCAGGGTGTGGCTAGTCAGGGCTCAGGGGTCAAAGCTGAAGCAGCAGAACCTCTCACGGGGCAGGGGTGAGAGGAACCTCCCCGGGCAGTCATGACATGCTGGGAAAAGCCCAGAACTGGTCTGGTTCCAAGACCAGGACACAGGGTGTGTCAGAAAGATGCATTCTGCTCGAGCCTGGAATTGAAACCAGGGTCATGTTTAACCTTGACCACAATTCAGTGCGGCTGTGACGTGGACTGAATGGGACTGAATCGTACCCAGGACTATTCTCTGTGAGGCTCGCTTGGTTTCTGCATAACTGTAATCGTTGCATTTGGTGTCAACTTGACCCTTGGAATGGGCCTTCTGCCCATTGTCTGGTATGTCTTAACCTTTCCTGGATCACAGACTCATTTGGGAATCTAACCAAATCTATAGACCACCTCTGACTCAGTGCCTGCTGCACGCCCCCCGCCCCAAAGTGTATTTACCCAGATGATTTTTTGGGCAGTGGTATGGTCCCATGGTTGTCCAGGTTGAGCACCTCTGATTTTACTTTGGTTCTCTCATTTGATGTGCCGAGCTAGGCGTCAGTCCCACATAGCAACTGACCATGGAGTTGGAACTGGATGCAAACCCTGGCTCTACCCCCTACCAGCAAGAGATGTAATCCACCTGTGCCTCAGTTTCTCTATCTGCCAAATCAAGGTAATAATATATTTTTTGAAGATTTATTTATTTATTTTAGAGAGAAAGAGACAATGGGGGGAGGGGGCGGAGGGGGAGGGGGGAGAGAGAGAACCCCAAGCAGACTCTGCATTGAGTGCGGAGCCCGATGTGGGGCTTGATCCCATGACCCCGAGGTCATGACTGGAGCTGAAATCAAGAGTTGGATGCTCAACCAGGTGAGCCACCCAGGTGTCCCAATAATTGTCTTTTTTTTTTTTCTAAGTGGAGACACAGGTTGATTCCTTCGCCTGTACTTCTAGTTTATGTGGAAGTTTGAACCAAAGAATTCCTGCCACCTAGTCCTTCTGTGGTGAATAAAGTACAATTTGCGGCACTGATCACACCAATGTCTTTGTCCCTGTGGTTATTGTCAGGGAACTAGTGGTTGTTCTTTCATGAGTGGGCGTGTCTTCTTCTAAAGAGAGTGTGTTTGAACATTGTATCAGTTCGCCTTAGCTGTGTAACGAACAACCCTAAAAATGTAGTGGCTGAAACCAATAATCATTTATTAACACCTGATTCTGTAGGTTGGCAATTTGGGCTCAGCTGGGTGGTTCTTCTGCTGGGCATGCCTGGGTTCCCTCATGGGACTGCGGTTAGCTGGGGGGGTTGGCTGGGGCTGCACGGTCTTGGAGGCATCATGCACGTGTCTGGTAGTCAGCAGGCTCTTGGCTGCGGTCCCTTGGTTCCCTGCCACGTGGCCTCTCTAGCAGGTGAGCTCCAGCTCATTCCCGTGGTGGTTGCAGGGTTGCCAGGAAAAGCAGAGAGTGCAAGCTCTGCATGCAAGGGCCTCTCAAGCTTACCCTTGTGGCGTGTTTGCTAATAACTTCACTGGCCAAAACAAGTCACATGGTCAAGCTCAGATTCAGGAAGTAGAGAATCAGAATCCATATCTTGGAGAAGCTGCCAAATGTCATGGATTTTTTTTTTTTCTCTCCGTGCCCCATACCAGTTTGCTGGTGAGTGGCTGGGTATTGAGTTATCAGCTTAAAACTCAAAGAGTTTTGACCCTAATGAGTGTTTCTATTTCTCAAAAGAAGAGAACTTATAATCGGAGACCATAACCTCCAGGCTAGCCCACCAGTCTAGTTATGGAAAGTGACCTCCTCTGTATGGGACATTTGCATTTCTTTGTTGTGGGGTTCTCTTCCTCACCCACCGCCATTCTCCCGTCTTTCCCTCCCTCCCCCTTCCATACCTTTCTGCCTTTCACCTGCCTTAAGGTTTGCTCAGACTCTTGTGGGCTAGCCTGGGAACTGTATAGTCTTTCCCTGCATTGTTCTCAGGAGAACATGCTGTCTAGGGATGGATGGGATGGTCACAGCCACCCTCTTGTCCCCAGCCATGGCATTTTTGGGGCTATTTCTCTGTCCTTTGGCTTAAGGAAGGGCCCACCGGCAAGGTGAGCTCGTACCTGTCTGGTCTACCAGTTGCCTTCAAACAGTGCCTGGCATGTGGCTATAACCCTCAATAAATATTAGTGCAGTGGATGAATGTTTACAGGCAGAGCCCAAGCCCCGTCTGAGGTTTTACACCTCTGAGGTCGTGTGCCATCCAAGGGGCTACTTCCTGTTGTCTACCGTCCACAGCCTTCTGGAACCCTGAGTGCGACCCCTTAGTGACTGTGGCCAGCTCCCTACAAAGTCCACAGACTCTCCACAGCAGAGAATGAGCTGTCCTCCTTCCTCTGCTGGAAATCTTCCCTGAACCCTAGACTCGACCCTTGCACCAATGACTCAAAACCAAACTCTCTGGTGGGAGATGGCAACTGGTTTCACCGTGGGACGTAAGGGAGTAAGCGTGCGTCTCTAAGTCGGTCTGTGTGTATGTTTTGGGCGAGGGTGCAGATTTTCTTTGCCCTAGGTCCCCATCTTTGAGGGGCTTCCTTCGCATCAGGGACAGGGTGGATTTGTACATTTATTTTGACTGTTTTCCAGCAGAGGGCGGTCAAGGGTCTCGTTCTGGTCAGTCTATGGCAGGACTTTGAAGTGTCCAGCGGCGATGGCAAGGTGACTGGTTATGATTTGCATGGAGGTCGCCTGTGAGCTAGCCATGGACCCCTGTCTGCCTGTGTGGTGTCCATGTGTGTGGCAGCCAGAAAAGCCCCCAAACTGGGCACGGAATCCCCGGAACCTTGAATATGTTCCCCTCCAGGTTCATGGCAAAAGGAATTCTGTACGTGTGATAACAGTTCTGCATTTTGACATGGGGAGGTGATCCTGGATCATCTGGGCGGGCTCAGTCTAACCACGTGGACCCTCAAAATCAGAGAACCCTCTCCAGCTGGGACAGGAGCGACATGGAATAAGGGGAGGGGAGATTTGAAGGGTGACAGGGATTTGGCCTGCTGCTGTGGGCTTTGAAGCTGAGGAAGGGGCCACGAGCCAAGAAGTGCAGGTGTTTCTAGAAGCTGGGAATGGCCCTCAGCTGGCAGTCAGCAAGGAAATGGGACCTGAGTCCCTGCAAATGTAAGGAACTGAAATCTGCCAACAACCCTAATGAGCAAGGAAACGGATCCTTCCCTGGAGCCTCCAGAAAGAAGCACAGCCTGTGGACACCTCCCTAGCCTGGCGAGCCCTGGGAGGGACTTCTGACCTCCAGAATGGTCACAAATGGTCACAAGACACTAACGGTATGGAAATGACTCTCTTGCTTTCTCCAAGAGAATGGTTTCAAGCCCACCCAATGGAAGTGGCGTGTCCCTCTGTGAGTGGCTTAGGGCCTGCCGTGGATGGCCGGGTGTCTGGCTGTGGATGGCCAGTGACTACCACGGACAACCGAGTGTTTGCCCTTGAGCACTGTCTTTCCCTTGTTCTCTCCTTTTCTCCACCTGTTACTCGGAGGTCTGGAGGTTGGGTGGAGCCCGCCCTCCCTCTCCAGTCCTTGCTGCTTGGCTATGAAGCTCTGGTGTGTGGAACCCACAGGTGTGCTTGGGAAACTGAGGTCCAGAAGGGGGGCACCACAGGTGGGAGTCCAGGTGGCTGCAGGGGTGACACCCCCTCCCTTGCTTCTCCACCCAGAAGGAGCAGGACATGGCTGTGCTGCCCCTGATCGATGGGGAAAGCTCATCGGTCAGGACCAGGTGGGCACATAGTGCATTCCCGAGGGGCCAAGCTACCTGCTCTCCCGTCTGTCCAACGCTGGGTGAGGGGCGTGCTGTGATGGGAGGAGAGGAGCCTCTGCCCAGACTCCCCTGCCTCCAGATGGTAAAGGCCTGCCTGGTGATGGTGCCTCGGCCACTTCAGGTGAGTTGCTGGGCTGGGTTGGGGAGACCCTGTTCCCCACACCAGTCAATGTCCCTTTTGCCTCCCCCAGGGCTGCTCCTCTCAGACTTCTGGTCCATCCATCCACAGTGGTCCCCATGGGTCGGGTGGGCATCTCAGAGGTGGGGGCTCTGGGGTGGAGCTGGGTGGGTGGGAGATGAAGCCTGACCCCACAGGGACTGGGATGGATGGGAGGGGTCCTCTATGGAGCTGAAGAGGACCCCCTCCCAGAACTGTCCCTGTGGAGTCCTACAAAGACTATGGGTTTCATGGCGGCCACAGGGGGTCCCCCCAGCTGGGGCCCTGTTGACCCATGACCTTTAGCTTCAGAGATAGATGGACACCTTCAACTCCGATGGAAGACCCACTCCTGAACCAGGTGAGCTGGTGGAGGTGGGGTGTGGTGGGGCCTGTGCCAGGACCGAGTGGGGTCCTTGGGCCCGGGGAGGAGGAGGGTCTCAGCCTGGCCTGTGGTGGTTGACTTGATTTGCTTCTGTGTGCATGCCCTGCCTGCAGGTAGACACATAGGTATGTGGACACACACATTTGGGTAAATGCTGATGCATAGGCAAGGACACCTGGCTAGACGTGTGCGTCATTTTGCAAGCCCAGCACTGTGCGAGCTCATTCACTGTAATGATCCCCACGTGGACATGAGAAACCTGCTCTAGGTCCCACCTGCCGGGCAGGGGTGAAGTTGGGATCTGATCCCAGGCAGTTGGGTCTGTTCGAGACATTGGATACACAGAGAACAGCCATCCCTGCCCTCCAAGGGCTGGCATTATAATGGCATTATAATGGCAGAGACAAACACTACCCAGATCAGTAAGTAATAAGGTAGGAGATAGTGATCAGTGCCCTGAATTAACACAAAGCAAGATAAGGAGAAAGAATGAACCAGAGGAGGGATGTGGTTATTTAGCTCAGGGGTCAGAGGAGGCCTTTCTGAGGAGGTGATTTGTGAGGAGATATGAAGGAGGTGAGGGAGGGAGCCTGCTGATTATCTGGGGGAACAGTGGTCAGGCATGGGAACAGCCCATGCAAAGGCCCTGGGGCAGGACTGTGTCTGGAAGTTGGAGGAACAACGAGGAGTTCAATGTGGCTGGAGCAGAGTGAGTGAAGGGGAGAGAGAGAG
This sequence comes from Halichoerus grypus, assembly GCF_964656455.1. NCBI lineage: Eukaryota > Metazoa > Chordata > Mammalia > Carnivora > Phocidae > Halichoerus > Halichoerus grypus. Next base: position 211,336,894 of record NC_135712.1, read on the forward strand.
ACGGGGAAGGGGTTAAAACTTGGGTTTTTAACTCTGAGGGAAGTGGAAGCCCCGGGAGGGCTGCACCTGGCTCAGGTGCTCACAGGCGCCCTCTGGTGGCTGATATGGGGAGGACAGACTGTGGGGGACCAGGACTAGCCCAGGTAGGACCTGGACCAGGTGGGGCTAAGGAGGGGAAAAGTGGGTTGATTCTGGCTAGATTTTGAACCGGAGCTTCTAGGGTTTGCTGAAGGATTGGATATGGGGTGTAGAGAGAGGAGCTGAGGGTCCCCCAGCGCTCCTGGCCTGAGTGAGCAAAGAACTGATGGGCCTTGAACCGGGCTGGGGAAGACAACCAGGTCACATGACCTTTGAGATGTCACGAGGGACCACCTAGGATGCAAACAGAGTTGTCAATTTGGGAATCATGGCATAAGGTGATTTTTTAAAAAAGTTTCAATTGGTTTTAATAATTCCTTGGTCAGATTACTCTCATTCTTCTGAACGTTCAAATAGTTCCAAGCTATAAACTGTGCCTAGATAGCCAATGCATTTAGTTTTTTTCCCCAAACATCAAAGGTAACATCTGCCAACAATTGTTAACAATGCCATAGTCGTGACCATCAAACATTCCTTTAGCAGTCCAGTTGTAGTAAGTGGCAAATCAAAGGGAGAAGTCTATAGCGATATTTAGTGCTGTTGCAAAAGGTCCTCAGCCCAACATAAAATAGTTTAAATATCAGAATGTGGTCCATTCCCTATGGTCATTGTTCAGGAAGGTTCCTGAAATTGCTATTCTTCTGTGAAGTGTTGGGCTAAATCACAGTGAATTTTTAAATTGCATCCTTGGTAATTAATCATAAGTTCACGTCTTGTCAATCAGAGTGAACGCTAATGCGGTATCCAGAAATCTTATCATCTGTTTCTCCAAAAGGGACCCGGGTACTGCTTCCCAGTATCTTAGCCGGATTTCTCCACACTAGGCAAGTAGGTGATTCTGGGAGTAAGAAATTATTATTATTATTATTTTTAAAGATTTTATTTATTTATTTTGAGAGAGGGAAAGTGAGAGAGTGAGAGAGAGAGAGAGAGAGTGAGAGTGAGCATGCGAGTGGGGCAAGGGGCAGAGGGAGAGGGAGAGAGAGAATCCTAAGCAGACTCTGCGCTGAGTGCGGAGCTAATGCAGGGCTCGATCCCATGACCTCGAGATCATGACCTGAGCTGAAATGAAGAGTTGGAAGCTCAACTGACTGAGCCACCCAGGTGCCCCCAAATTATATTTTTATTAAAAATATTTTTTGGATGGATGATTCAGTTTATTTAATCCATCAGCAGTTGTTATGCATTTACATTTTTCCCCTGAATTTAATCTGTACCCATTCTTTTTCCCCCAGCTTTGATATAATTGACCTATAACGTTGTATAAGTTTAAGGTGTACAATGGGATGCTTTGATACACTTGTATATTGCGGAATGATTACCATGATCACCACCATAGCATTTGTGGTGAGAACACTTAGGATTTACTCTCTTAGCAGCCCCAAGTGTCCTGCTTGTCAACCAGACAATGCCAAGGTCACTCTGGCCTCTCCCAGGCACTGGGTACTGACATTAGTGAATGTATCTGTGTCCCGTCCTCGCAGCACCTCCCATCCCCAGAGAGGTGGGGATAGGCTGGTCCACTGGTGTGCACCAAAGTGCATTAACTCGCCACCATCCTCCAGCCTTTGTGACATTTGGACTTCTTGAGTCACCATAGGTGAGGCCTCCTTTTATCGCTGGATGCCCTACAAGGCAGGCGAGGGCTGGGTGGGAAGGGTATATGAGGGTGTCTGTCCCAAACGTTCACACTCACGAGCAGCTGCTGGGTCTACACGTCGGGGAAAGGGACTGGCTGAATCCACCCCTGGACCTGGGGCAGGAGGTCCAAGCCTGCTCTCCCCAGTGCCTGGTGCCCGATCAGCCGGTTCCCAACATATCTCTGGCCGATGCAGTCCCACACTAAGGCCCTCACCCTCAACACTCAGCACCTCTGGCTCTCTTGTGTCCATAGTACTCCACTGGGCCAAGACCCACACACCCAGTCTGTGGACACTTCCAGAACCTTTGTGTGCCAGCATCCGCAATCTCCAGCTCCCAAGAGCTGGCATCCAACACATTGATCCCGTGATACTCGAACAAGTCAGCATCCAGTTATCCAACACATGGTACCCACACTCAGGGCATAGGAGAATACTCTAGCATCTCAAATCCCGCTTTCCCATCAGCCAGTGCCAGTATGTCGTTACTCAGGCCAATACTGAACCACCCCAACATTCAGTCCCTGCAGACTCCCATCTCTGGCTGGTTGAAGCCCAACACATGGAAGTCCCAACTCCCACCACTGTCAGCACCCCGACTTCTCATCAGACGACAGGCGACGGTGCTCACCCAAACAGGCTGCTGCGCTGTCCCTAGTCACGTTGACGTGTGGGTGTTCCAACACCTGCTCCCTTTTGTGTTCCAGGCACTGGCCGCCTTCTAAGGTCTGGCAGCCAAACGCCAAAATGGTCCAACAAATGGACACCCTGATGGGCAGTACGTCCCTCCTCCAGCATCTATTAACCAGCCGCAATCAGAAAACACCCAGCACACCCCAATACCCAAGGGGCCTGCCTCCAACACCCTGCATGGTTCACAGAGATCCACAGTCTATTCCTGTAATCCCCCTGCTCCCCACTGGCCAAGCTCACCGAGCTTCCACCGGATACTGGACAGGGCAGACCAGCGCCCGGCCCTCGGTATGTATGCCTGAGTCCAGCGCTCGGTGGCCGGCCCCCCACATGGTGTCGCCCTGACGCCCGGTGAGTTCTGTTCCCCAGTCGTCACCAGCCAACACCCCACCATCCGTGTCAACAGCTGTACTTCTGCTGGGTTGACACAGCAAAGGCTAATGCCCGGTGCTTTCACACCTAAGAGTCCCCTTGTCACCCAGTACCCCAACATGGCACCACTTGAGTTTTTGACCTCCCAAGGGCTGTGCATGCTGACACCCTGTCTGTGGTCGGGTTCTGGGGGTGTGGACTGTGGCCTGACTCGACTAGGTCCTGCCTTCCACAGGTGGGGGGATCATTCAGACTTTCTGATGGTGGAGGGGTACCATTTGGCCAGCGAGGCCAAGGGGCCCAAGGGGCTTGGACAGGGGGCCAAGAATATGGGTGTCTGAGCTTCCACCTGCCTGGCGCTGGAGACCCTCATGCCCTGGCTTAAACTTCTCTGCCTCCCCTTAACACCCAGGGCCTTCTTGTTGGCTGGGGTCAACTCCTTCCCTCTCCCAAGCTTGGCAGTGGTAGGGGGGATGACCTCTCTCTCAGTCAGGGCTCTCCAGGGAGACAGGACCAATAGCATATGTATGTGTATGTATATATTATGAGATTTATTTTAAGCAATTGGCTGAGGCAATTGTGGGGGCTGGCAAGTCTGAAGTTTGCAGGGCAGGCTGGAGACTCCCCCAGGAGTTTGTGCTGCAGTCTCGAGGCAGAATTCCTTCTTCTCCCGGAAACCAGTTTTGGATCCTAAGGCCTTCAACTGATTGGATGAGGCCCACTCACATAGCGAAGGCAATCTGCTCCTTAAAGGCAAAGGATTGGAGATGGGAGCCACATCCCCAAAATGCCTTCACAGCAACTCTTAGATTAGTGTTTGAATGACCCAGAACTTTAGTCTAGCCAAGTTGGCACAAAACTAACTTTCGCATCCCCCCTTCTGACCTCTCTGCCTGGGGGAGGAGGGATGTGGGTGGAGGAAGACCCAGAGAGTCTTAGACTCACACAGACTGTGTAGCCTGGTCCAGCCCTGGCATTTTCGGGTCCCTCTGGGGCTGAAGGGGTGTTCTTTACACCGGCCTTCCTCTGGCCACTGAAGGAAGACCCTACGAGTCCCCAGATAACAAGTTTTCAATGCCAAAATAAACTCACCTTCTGTCCTGTGTGAGCTCCCTCATTCCTCCCCCCGGGGCAGGGGAAACTGAGTCAAGATGGGAGACTCTCCAGGACTCCAGCACAGAACCCATCAGGACAGGTGAAGTAGAGCTAGGACCCTGAATTTCTTTTCTGACCACGCGCCCTCCTCCCCCTCTCCCCCCGCCCCCATCCTCCACTGTGATTGGCTCCAGCCCCAGCTCCCGGCCACTACCTCATCTTTCTGGCCACAGCGATTGGCTCAAGAGTGGGCATGTAACCCCCTCAGAGCCAATGAGAGGCAAGGAGACTTGCTAGGGATTCTTGGGACTCACGTTCCTCCCGCTCCCGACTTTTTCCTTCTTTGGGTCAAATGGAAGAGACCCTCAATCTGGCCCTAGACAGTGTGATTTGAGGATGGGAGAAATGACAGTGACCATGGTGTGGACTGCAGTGCTGGGACTGGGGCTTTAACTGCTGTGTGGAATCAGGTCGTAAAGCCCAGGCAGCCTGGGATAGCGGAGGGAAGACACCAGAGCCTTGAGGATATGTGAGCACCTGGATCAAACCTCACCTGCTGCCGTCAGACTTTCATCTTTATTGTGATAATGAAGATAATGATACATGACATTATGTAGCCCTTACTACATCCAGACCCTTATTGTAACCTCTTGACGTGTGTTAACCTATTTAATTCTCCCAAGAACCCTCTGAGTTAGGTCCTATTATTATTATCCCCATTGCACAGATGAGGAAACCCAAGCACAAAGAGGAGAAAGCAATTCTCCCAAGGCCACATAGCTGGGGTGGGCAGAGCCAGGATGCTTGGACCCCTCATCCTGTGTGAGATCCAGCCTCTTGCTCCTGTCATTTACACCCAAAGGGGCTCTGACTGATTCCAGGTGATGCCAAAGGCTGCACAGCCGGAGAGATTAAATCAGAGTCATTCCTCCCTTGCGTAGAGCCTTAGTGGATCCCTGAGGGTCTACACGAGGCAGACCCTGCTGCCGTCTCTACCTCATTTCCCATCGCTGTGCCCACCTCACTCAGCTCCAGCCCCATAGAGATTCCTCTCTGTTTCTCCAAATCACCGAATTTATTCCAACTTTGCCCCCCCCCAACCTCTGCAGTTCCCTCTGCCTGACATCCCCATCTTCTCCTCCTCCTGGTTAACCAGGCCATGTCCTCAGGGCAGTGGTCCCTGACCACCCTCCTCCTGACATCTAGGCCAGTAAAGCCCAGACGTCAAAAACACATGCCCTGTAGGCTCATATCTTGGTCCATCCCTTCCTTGTTGTGTGACCTTGAGCCATTACCTTGATCCCCCTGTGCCTCAGTTTCCTCCTCTGTAAGTTGGGGTAATAATAGTACCTGCCTCACAAGTTTGGGTGAGGAATAAAGGTTATATATAAAGTGATTAGAACAGTGCAGAACACTTAGTAATCATGCAGGCACATAATAGTAATAATACTAATAGTAATAATTATCATTTTGTATTTTTCTGTGACCACTTGAAGATTTTATTTGTGTTTATTAAAACATGAAGGATTGCAAATCATGAGGCACAATATTTTTCATTGGCAAGTAAGTGTAAATATTATTTCATACATGAACTATGGTGCTGAGTTTGATATCTTAAAAAGGGAAATTGATTCTTTTTATTTCTTTAAATTTTCAGCTTTATTGAGGTGTAATTGACAAAATTGTAAGGTATTTAAAGTGTAGAAAACTTATTTTTTTTTTTAAAGATTTTATTTATTTATTTGAGAGAGAGTGAGAGAGAGAGAGAGAGCACAGAGGGGGGAGCGGGAGAGGGAGAAGCAGACTCCCTGCCGAGCAGGTAGCCCGATGCGGGGCTCGATCCCGGGACTCCAGGATCATGACCTGAGCCGAAGGCAGTCGCTTAACCAACTGAGCCATCCAGGCGCCCGAAAACTTATTTTTTTTTAAAAAAATTATTCGGGGCGCCTGGGTGGCTCAGTCGTTAAGCGTCTGCCTTCGGCTCAGGTCATGATCCCAGGGTCCTGGGATCGGGTCCCGCATCGGGCTCCCTGCTCAGCAGGGGGCCTGCTTCTCCCTCTCCCACTCCTCCTGCTTGTGTTCCTGCTCTCGCTCTCTCTCTCTCTGTCAAATAAATAAATAAAATCTTTAAAAAAAATAAAAATAAAAAAAATAAAAAAATTATTCTTTGGGGGCGCCTGGGTGGCTCAGTCGTTAAGTGTCTGCCTTCGGCTCAGGTCATGATCCCAGGGTCCTGGGATCGAGCCCCACATTGGGCTCCCTGCTCAGCGGGAAGCCTGCTTCTCCCTCTCCCACTCCCCCTGCTTGTCAAATAAATAAATAAAATCTTTAAAAAAATTATTCTGTTTTAACATTAATGAATGAATCAAGAAAGTAAAATGGTACATCAGTGGTACGACTTAGTGGCTTCCCAAACTCTTCTGTTTGCAGTTTTATTAAAATTCACTTAGTTCCTGGCCACTATTTACACAAAGTATTTTCCTATCTGGCCTTAATTAAATTTTCGCCATCTGTACTTATTTTGGGGCTATTATAATTTTTTCATTTCATGATTATTGCTGAAGGTGAATTTATTTTATAGGAAGGGGAAATTAAAAGATGACCTCAGCTGGGTGTCAAATACACCGGGAACGGGGCTGGGCTTTCAGTTAACGTCTGCAGAATGAATCCAGGAAGGAGGGTGCAGTTACACATCGTGCCCACGAGGTGCCGCTGTTCCCAAGTCAAGGCCCGTTCTTCCTCAAATCCAGCGGGGAGGACGTGGGGTGCTGGGGGGAGTGCACAGCACGTGGGGCGTGCCTCGGGCTCGGGCTCCTCCTCACCTCCAGCCCCCCACCCTGCCCCTGCAGTCATGTCAAGGGGCCATGAGCGAGGGCTTTCCTCCAAGCAACTCTGACCATCTATCTCTCCCAGGATCCTCCCAAACATATCCATGCGGTCCTTACCTCTGAGCCTTTGCATGTGCTGTTCCCTCTGCCTGGAAAACCTTCCATCCCCATTTACTGATGTCCATTCAAAAAACTCATACTGAAGTTAAAGATTGGGCCTCACTTTCCCCTGGGGGCACATTCCAAAATGCTCTGTGCTTGTTTCCTCTGCTGGGTAGACTGGGCCAGAGGATATGTCCAGGGCAAGGAATTAGAAAATCTGAAAGGCAATGAGGAGCCACAGAGGGTGTTTGAGCAGGAGAGCATCCTCACATGGAAGGAGAGAAAGGGACCCTTCCTTCTGCTCCTCTGATCTTTCTAGAAGGGTTTCAGTGGGGGTGGAATGAGATGCTCTAGCATTGGCCATCCAGACCACCCCCCTTGCTGGGCCCCCAGTGGTGAGGCCAGCAGGTCCCCCTCCCTTTGTGCTCCCCTGGTGGGGCTGTTTGCACCCCAGTGACCCCCCTGAGTTGGAGCCAGCCCACAGCACCTGCTCCCTGGGCAGACACCAGGTTGGGGGGGGCAGCGCTGCAGGGAAAGCCACGAGCTGCAGGCTGTGGGCCGGGGTGTCACCTTTACGGAAGCGCTGGTGACTCCCTCCACCACGGAGGAGTTTGGAGGCCCCGTGCAGCTGATGTGGTGTGGCTCGTGGCTCACGCAGGACTTGCTGGGGAAACAGTGACCTGGGAGGTGAGCCCCGTGTGCAGGTAGAGGCCCGCGTGGGCTGCCCGACATCCAGGGTTCTGGGGGGAACCTCGGGGACCCTCACCCGGACCTCCGCCCCCTCCCCCGCCCATCTCTGTCCCTCTCATACTGTCTCTGTCTGAGTCTTTTCTGCTCCCTCCAGCTTTCCTGCCCCACCTCTCTCTCTCTGTGTCTCTCCCTGTGTCTCGGGGTCTCTGGCTCTCTTTGGGATTCTCTCTGTGTGTCTCCCTACCTGTGTGTCTTTTTGTCTCTGTCTGTCACATCTCTGTGGCCTCATCCAAGCCCCGCTCCGGGCTGGGCAAGGGAGAACAGGTCTCTCTCTGACTCGGAGGGGCCTGTCCTCTCCCCTCTTGGGCTCTGTCTCCTCGGACCCCGCTGCCCTGAGGGAGACCCGGAGTGGCCCTGGGGATGGGACAGGAAGGGCTGGCCAGCGGGGAGGCAGCCAGGGCCAGGCCTCACACAGCCACGGGTGGGAGCATCTGGCTTCAGCCCCCAGTGCCTGCATCTATTTTGGGGGGCCCTCCAGCGACTGCCTTCTCTCTGCAGCCCACTGCCTCCAAAGCCCACCTTCCCTGTGCACCCCACCTCTGCTCCCTTCTCTCGGGCTCCTTGCTCCCGCCCTCCTCTCTGCTCCTTCTTTGGGTGTTGCCCCCATACCCGGCCCCTGTCCCCTACGTCAGGAGGCTGAGGACAGCTGCTGTCGCCTGGTCAGCACTTAGGGGTGAAAAAGCGCGGACTTCATGCAACCCCGAAAAGGACCTGATAGTGCTGGTCGTTATGGGTGACTCCACCCATTGTTGTGTGTGTGTTTGGGGGGGGGCGCTGGGTGGAAGGCCGAGGTCTCAGAAGAGGGTGCGTGGGGACCTGGAAGGGTCTGCTGTGGTGTAGTCGTCTAGGGGTCTGGCTGTAGGGGAGGTTCGGCTTTGTCACTTGGCGGGGGGCCCACGGTGCTCCGGGATGTGGTGGTTAGGTCGGTCCAGCTGCTGTGCAGACCTGTGCGTGTTTGTCCTCAGGGTCTGTCTGTTGTGGGATCTGACTATTGTGGGGATGCACTGGTGGTAAATATTGGGGGGTGTTGGGGTCTAGTGTAAGTGCTGTGAGGTCCCAGTGGGCCTGAGGACGGGAACGAGCATTTGTTGCAGACAGTTAGTGGTTACAGACCTCTGGCTATTGTTTGTTGGGTGTGTCGTGTGTCATTCGTGGGTTAGCGGTGATCTGCTCTCTCCCTCTCTTTGCTGGCCTCCCTCTCTCCTTCTCTCTCTGCCCTTCCTGCCTTTTCTGTTTCTTTCTGTATCTCTTTCTCTTCCTCTCTGTCTCTCTCTTCTCTGTCCCTCCACAATGTACTTTTACCCACGTGTTTATTGAACAATTGCTTTGTGCCCACCATCTGGTGGCAACAGGTGCCTGGGGCCTCTGGGCCCTGCTCAGATGGGGAGAGCAGGTGAGACACCCCACACCCATCTGTGATTGGCACTGAGGGTGGAAATCCCTGGTTCACTTGGTGCAAACCATCTGGATGTTTGTGTCTCAGAGACCACCCACTGTCTAGGTCAGGCCTTGCTCCCCAACTTCAAGTCTGATGTAGAAGGGTTTGGGTGGGGTCAAGAACTCTGTCCTGCATAGAGGGTCATGGGCATTGAGAGAGGGGATCGGCCATGCAGGTATTGAAATGGGAGGGCATGCTTGTGCAAAGGCCCTGGGGCAGGACTGGGCCAGGCGTGTTGGAGGAACAGTAAGGAGGCCCTTGTGGTCCAAGTGGAATGAAGGGGGGGCGGGGATGGGGAGGCGGGAGGGTAGGGAGGGAATGGGACAGGTTGTGCAGGACCTTTTGGGCCTCGGGGAGGACTTGGGCTTTTACCCTATGGGAGGCGGGAGCCCTGGAAGGCTGGATGTGTCTGGGGTTCTGCAGACATGCCAGTCCATGCTCCGGACATGGCCACTTGCACAGTGTTTCCTTCTTTTTTTCCAATTTTTTTTACTTTGGTAAAATACACATAACATATAAAATTGCCATCCTAACCATTTTTAGTAATACAGCTCAGTGGTATTAAATACATCCATAATGTGCAACTGTCACCAGCATCCGTCTCCAGGACTTTCTCATCTTTCCAAACTGAATCTCTGTCCCCATTAAATACTAACTCCCCTCTCCCCCTGCCCCATCCCCCAGCCCCTGGCGCCCACCATCTACGTTCTGTCCGTGTCTCTGACTACTTTGGGGACCCCATATCAGTGGATTTATACAGTATTTGTCTTTTTGCGACTGGCTTATTTCACTGAGCAAAATGTCCTCAAGGTCCATCTGTGTTGTAGCAGGTGTCAGAATGGCCTTCCTTTTTAGGCTGAATGTTCCATTGTGTCGACGGGCCATGTCGTGTTGATCCGTTCATGTGTCGATGGACACGGGGGCTGCTTCCACGTTTTAGCTACTGTGAATCATGCTGCTGTGAACATGGGTGTGCCCACACCTCTTTGAGTCCCTGCTTTCTGTTCTCTTGGGTGTAGACCCACAAATGGAACTGCTGGATCATATGGTAGTTCCATTTTTAAGTTTTTGAGGAACCCCCATACTGTTTTCCACAGTGAAGGACTGCGCCATTTTATATTCTGGCCAACAGTGCGTTCTAGTTTCTAGATTCTAGTTTCACCACATGCTTGCCAGCACTGGTGATTTTCTGGTCTTGTTTTGTTTTTCTTTTTTTGATAGTAGCGTCCCCATGTGCGTGAGGCTGTATCTCATTGTACCGTTGACACTTGAACACGGGAATTGGGGTGTCAGCCCCCGCGAGTCAAAAATCCACATACCACGTTTGGCTCTGCAAAACCTACCATCAGCCTGCTGTTGACCGACAGCCTTCGTGATGACGAGAACAGTTGATACATGCCTATGTTGTGTGTTACATGGATCGCTGTGTTCTTACAGTGAGGTCAGCCAGAGAGAAGACAGTGTTGTTAAGGAAATCATAAGGAAGAGAAAGTGCATTGACAGGCCTGGAGGGTGTTTATGAAGGAAGCCGCGTGTGAGTGGACCCACGCAGTCCAAACCTGCACTGTTCTGGAGACGGATGCTGGTGACAGTGGCACATTATGGATGTATTTAATACCACTGAGCCGTATTACTAAAAATGGTTAGGATGGCAATTTTATGTTATGTGTATTTTACCAAAGTAAAAAAAACTGGAAAAAAAGAAGGAAACACTGTGCAAGTGGCCATGTCTGGAGCATGGACTGGTCCTCCGGAATGCTGAGTGATATTGAACCTCTTGTCATGAGCTTATTGGCCAATCAGATATCTTCTTTGGAGACATGTCTGTTCAAGCCCTTTGCTCAATTTTTTTTTAAAGATTTTTTTTTAAATTTATTTATTTGACAGAGAGAGAGCACAAGTAGGCAGAGCGGCAGGCAGAGGGAGAAGCAGGCTCTCTGCTGAGCAGGGAGCCCGATGCAGGGCTCGATCCCAGGACCCTGGGATCATGATCTGAGCCAAAGGCAGCCGCTTAACCGACTGAGCCACCCAGGTGCCCCTCTTTGCTCAATTTTTAATTGAGGTTTTTTTTTTTTTGGTCGTTATTGCTGAGTTGTAGATATTCTCTATGTATTCTGGATATTAATCCCTTATCAGATCTATGATTTGCAGATATTTTCTTCCATTCTGTCGGTTGCTTTTTTGCTCTGTGATTAGTGTCTTTTGATGGTGTCTTTTTTTTTTTTTTAAACAACTGAAACAGGGGCAGCTGGGTCCAGGTGAAATTTATGCTGAGATCTCCTGTCACAGCTCCCACTGATTCTGACTGCATGGCCCAGGCTTAGCCGGTCTTTATCAGTCAGGTTAGGATATGGGCACTTCTCCTAAAGCAGGGTTTCTCCACTACACGCTGGATAACCCTCTGTCCTGGACACTGGAGGGTGTTGAGCGGCATCCCTGGGATCTACCCCCTCGATGCCAGTAACCCTCTCCCCTTGTCATGACAACCAAATGTGTCCCCAAACATTGACAAACGTCCGAACCACTGCCCTAGAGCTGGAGGTGAGGTAGGAGGCTGCCTGGGGGAGGTGGGGGCGGTAGGCTGTGCAGAGGAGGGGTCGGGAGCTAGCCTCAGTCTCCTCACCTGTGATATGGGATCCAGCACAATCATTCATTCAAGTATTTATCGAGCATCTACTGCATGCCAGGCCCTGGAGCGGGGGATATACTGGGGAGGAGAAACAGGTCTTTCTGTGAGAGATGTTCGTAAGTTACACAAGTGAATGTAAAATTACTTGGATAATAAATGCTAAGAAGTTGAAACACCTGATGTTCGGTAGGCGCAGAGTAGGGGCACCTGGGAAGTTTGGGAGGACTTCTCGGAGAAGTTACAATCAGAGGATGAGAGTGAGGAACCCAGGGGAGGGGAGGAAGACGGTCCAAACAGCAGGACTGTAGGTACAAGGGTCCTGTGGTGAGTCCCAGTGGTTGGAGCACAGAGGGGGCCAGTCCCTCGTGGACTGTGCAGGGGCTCCATGGGTCAGGCAAAGAGCGTGGTCTTGATCTGCTGAGGGTTTTGGGCTGGAAAGTGGCATAATCTGTGTGGTGAAAGATCCCTCTGGCAGATAGTGTCTGTAATGTGCTTAGCATGGGCAGAGCTGGGCACCCAGAAGGGGCTTGGGTGGGGCCAGTGGGTGTCCAGGCCCTGCCTATCTCCGGGAACCATGGTGTATTCCAGGCATGGGGTGGGGGCAGGGAAAGTGGGATGTTGCTTTGAGTGCAGTTCCGGGGGATGGAGGAGGGACAGTCACTCCTGGGGTGGAGGGCAGAGCTCCCCAGAGCCGGAAGCTCTTTCTCAGTGCCCTGGGCCCATTTCACAGAAAGGAGCCTGAGGCCCTGGGGCTCCCTGGGCACTGAATCCAGAGCCCGGAGCTGCGTCCTGGTGTCAAGGTGCCTTTGGGACCTGCTACACCGAGACTTGACTGTATCTCGGGTCTCCAGAGGGTGGGCTCTGGGGTCCAGCTGCCCAGGTTCCAAGCCCACCTGTGACCAGCTGTGTGGTCAGCTCTGTGACCTCCCTGAGCCTCTGTCGCAAAAGGGGGCGAACCTGCCTCTCAGGGAAGTTGTGAGAATTGACATTGTTCACATTCATTCATTCACTCAACAAATAGCTATTAAGCACCTACTGTGTGCTGGGTGCTGTTCTCGGCACCAGGACACAGAGAGGGACCTGGAGATGGTGAGGGAGCGACTGTATGTGAGTATCTGGAGGAACAGCATTCCAGGAGGTGGGAACAGCGTGTGCAAAGGCCGGGAGGCAGGACCGTGCCTGGAGTGCTGGGAGCGTAGAGAGAGACCCCATGTGGCTAGAGCAGAATGAGTGCAAGGAGTCACAGCCATGAGGCTTGGAGCAGGATTGACGAGATGTGTGGGTGGATGGTGTCCAGATACCTTTGGGGGGGATTTGGGGACTCAGGTGCCCAGAAGAGAGACCCAGGGCCTGACTGGGAGCAGGGGCTGTCTGGGTCCTGGACTTGACTGGACAGGGGGCACCTCTGAACTGTTACCCTTGGGGTCTGGGTGGTGATTGGGGCCAGATGTCCTCACTCCTTCCTGGCGACACCACCCCAGGCTGGTTAGGGGGCCTCTTCTCATTTTGGGGGTTGTTTTGGTTTGGGCTGCATAGAGGGGGAGGTGGAACCTGAGGGATCTTTGTGGCCAGGAGCCGAGGACTTAAAGTCCCCGAGACGAATTTTGTTCCTGGTCAGTTTCAGGAGGTCGATTTCCATTGAGCTGATGCTCATGGGGGACACCGTCCTGCCATTGGATCAGACCTCATGAGCCCCCGGGACCTCCCTGAAGCTCAGGGAGTTCAAGAACAAAACATCTACTACGTTTTGGGACTAAGCACGTACCTGGGTTACTTACCAACCCAGGCACCAATCTTGTACCCATTTGACAGTGGAAAGACTGAGGCTCAGAGAGCAGCTGGCCCCTGTCTAAGGTCATGCAGTATGTCATTATCACAGCACGGACGGCAGACACCCTGTCGCCTGCCCCATCCGCTTCCTGCCTATCAGTCTGGTCCTGGATCTGGGACTCTAGCTGGGCTTGTGGGTTGGGCACAGAGGTACCAACTGCTTCCTCTCCATGGGCCCCGGGAGGGGGCCATGGGGAGGGGTAGGGCCTGCCACAGTCCCAGAGTGCCTTGCATTTTACCCTTGAAATCTGAGTTCCCACAGAGGGTTCTCGGTTTTAGAGGTTGGTTTCACTGGGGCTTTTATGAGGCAGGGGTTTTCTCAGAGTGAGAGGGCCCCAAGGCTCTATCAGGCTCCCCAAACCCCGTGAGAGTGTAGCATCTTGGGACTCTGTGGCCTTTCTGAGGAATGGGCTGGGCTGTATCAGCTCCATGGGAACAGCCTCTGTGGGTCCATAGACTTCCCTGGGCAGTCTTCTGAGTCAGAGGAAAGCCACGTGGAACAATTTGGGGAGGAGGGCATCTTCTTCATCCCTGGGCCCCTGAGTCTGGGCAGGGAGAAGTGAAGTCAGAGCAAGAGAAGTGGTTTCCAACCACCTGCTTGCACACCTCCTGTGATGGGCAGCTCATTACCTCTGGAGGCAGCTTCTGCTGGGTTAGTGAGCTGGAATTTCTAGAAAATTCATTATTATTATTATTATTATTATTATTATTATTATTATTATTATTCTGAGAGAGAGAGCAAGAGAGCTCGTGAGTAGGGGGGGCAGGAGAAGATGAGTGAGAGAGAGAGAGAGAGAGAGAGAGAAAAGCCTAAGCAGGCTCCATGCTCAGTGTGGAGACTGATGTGGAGCTCAATCTCATGACCCCGAGATCATGACTTGGGTTGGACACCCAACCAACTAAGCCACCCAGGTGCCCCTAGAAAATTTCAGACTCTGACTCCAACTTGCATCTCTATGCCCTAATCTGTGGTCCTGGCTCAACCTTCTAGGACCACACAGAGCACACCCTTTTTTCAAATATTTCACTCCTGTTATTTATCAAGTACCTATTCTGGAGATCTGTGGACAGGGAGGGCACAGACCCAGAGTGATCACCGTGGTGATGGTGGAAACCCACAGGATGCTGGAAGCCCAGAAGAAGCTCCTGGCCTAGCTGAGAGTGGTCAGTTTTGTGGGCTTGCTGTAAGAGGTAACATCTATACTCAGTCCTGAAGGATGAGTAAGATTTGGCTGGGGAAGAGGTGAGAGAAGAGGAAGAATATGTAAGGCAGAAGGGACAGCATGTGGAGGTGAGAGAACACCTCTTTAGGAAATAAAAGAGGTTCTAAGTGGCTGGAATGTGTGTTTGAGGAAGGATACTGGGGCTCCTGAGACCAGAATAGGGAGATGGCTTGAATAGTGATCCAGGTGGGAGAGAAGTGATATCCTCATTCCTCAAACAGGGTGTGAGTCCAACTTTATTTCATATTGCTTAATTGCTTTGCCAGGAAGCAGCACCTTCACTTCTAGGTACACAAGTGCCCATCTCACTGCATCCTTGCCAGCATTGGGTTTTATTGTTTGGAAATCTTTGCCAATTTCAGCCAGGAAAAAACTGGTATTTCATTGCATAGACGAAAACAAATGAGTATTTCTCTTGTTAGGGAAGTGGGGTGAACAATTTTTCCAGATGTGCATTGGCCACACAAATGTCATCTCTTGCTTGTATTAAGAAGGCTTACACCCACTGGAGACTTTGTGGTCATTTTTAGTTCCCCTTGTAGCACGGAGCAAAGGGAAAGCTTGTAGGCTGCCCTCTGACCACGTAGGTGGGGGATTTGTAAGTCAGCCTACCCTCTCTCCTTTGATTCATCTTTTTTTCTCACCTTTTTTTTTTTTGTCCTTTCAAAGTTTTAAATTTCTCTCCTCTGTTTGTGGCCCAGTGACTGTAGCTTTGTCCTCATCTGGGGTTTCTATGGGCTCAAAAAAAAGCGTTGGTGAGCTCCAGGGAGGTGTTCCACGTGAGACCCCCTGGATATGCCAGGTGTCTTGTATGTACAACTTTCTCTTTAATTCTCAAAACATCTGCATGTGACATGGACCCTCAAGCCCATTTTATAGTTGAGGAATCTGAGGCTCAGAGATGTTAAGTCATCTGTCCAGCATCTTGTGGCCAGTATTGGCTATTTCTCTGTTTTACTCAGTCAACTCCTTTCCTTAACATTCAGATTCTGTTTAATTTAATTCTAATTTTGGAGGAGAACGCTGGCCATTTTTCCATATCCATTGTCCCACCTGACCATTCAGGGGAGGGAAGCCCTGTACGTACATGGGTGGGCACACCCTTGTCATAGGGCACTTCTTCTTTGGTCCCTCATTCAAGTATTTTCCTGTCATTTCTAAGTGTTTGGGGAGGAATGGGAAGGTCTCAGTGTGTACTTGGTCCGCCATGTTGAAAGGAAGTCCAGTTTTGTTATCTGTAAACTGATACAGTGTGTTGAGTGGTCTCTGAGGGTTCTCACAGGTATTTTCAACATAAATAATGATGGGAGCAGCTCAGCAGAAGCCCTAGTGGAAGAGGCTTCTAATACCACCACCACTACCACCACCACCAACAAATAAAAAGTAGCCATGTGGATCATTTACTATTATTATGTACCGGCTTTTAACACCCAGGATCTCATTTATTCTTTACATAGCCAATGAAGTAGGTACTACTATTATCCTCATTTTAGAGGAGGCCTTGGAAGCTCATAGAGGTGATGTGACCTGCCCAAACACACTTATTTAGGAAGGAGGATTTGAACCCAGTTCAAGCAGGCTTAAAGTCTTAACTCTGTCCATCCATTGCATCATCCCAGCAGCGTGGGTGCTCATCTCAGCCCTGTCCCCTTGTTAGCTGTGTGGCTTCTGGATCCTTTTTCCCTCTGTGGACACCGATCTCCACCCGTCAGAGGTGCTAAATGAACTCAAAACTGTGTCTTCAGTGGAAGGAGTAGGGAAGGCCAGGAAGGTTTAACCTGGTGTGTTAGAAAGTCATGAGCTCCGGAGCTCATCGCACCTGCATTCTTGGCCATGCTGACTCAGGCAGGTCAGTCACTTGACTTCTCAGAGCCTCCGTTTTTTTCATCTGTCAAATGAGGGTGACGACCGAACTTTGTTCTCTGAGTGGTGGTCAGTGCAAAGTGAGACACTGTTTGTGCCTGGCAGATAATAGGTACTCAACAAGCATAGCTGCTTTCCTTTGAGGAAAGCAGACCGGAGTAGGGGCTGGGGGGATGTGAGCGTCAACCCATCAAATTCCCAGAGCATTTAGGGGCCAAAGGGAGGAGGAGTTTTTCACGAGCAGAGAGGATGAATTCTAATGGGAAAAGGTCTGGTGAAGGTCGGTATTAGCTCCTTTCCTTGAAAACCTTGATCGTGAGAGCTCCCGCGGCCTGGCCGTGGCTTGACTTACAGTGAATGAGCTCCCCATCACTCCAGAAAACCAAGCAGAGCTTTGGTGACCACCGGTCAGGGAGGCTGTGGAGGCTGTTGGGGCTGGGGTGGTACTGGCCGGGGCCGTCTCTGGGGGAGACCCTTTTCCTATTTCCTTATTTGCTGATGCTGCGGGCTTTTGCACAGGAGTGCCCCTGACTCACTGCTTTCCATTGAATGCTTCCTCGGCGACCACAGGAAGGCTCAGCCCAGCCCTCACTGCGTCTTCTCTAAATAAATTCAGGCAGCTAAGCTATCTACTGCCCCATCTCCCTTTGGGTTCCTGTGGAGGTGGGGGTGGTGGTTAGGGGGGGCTCAGGCCAAGCCACAGGGAGGGGGGACTCAGGAAGGGAGCTTCACAGTGAGACTAGCCCTCATCTACTTCACTGGCTTGGTGCAAGAGCCCCCTGTCCCTCTACCTGACCGCCAGTCCTCACTGTCTTCTTTGGCCATCTGCTGGTTTTGACTTGGTCTTAGAGGACCCCTGTGCTTCATCCCCTTCCTTTCTAGCTCATCTGGCCCCTGGTCCAGTTGTCTCTAAGCCTGCCCTTCTCTTCTGACCTCTCTCCCCGAGCCAGGATGGTGCCTTCGGATGCTGGCCCCAGGGCCCTGGGATGTGCTCCACACTGGTGCACATCAACTCCTGGGCTCTTGCCAGCATCCTTGAAGTTGGAATGGTGGTCAGGACACCATCTGAGGCCCCCTGAACGGGGCCAGGTGGGTGGCAGGAGGATGCTGTGACTGGTGGGACAAGGGACTCTGAGAGCCTGTCTAGGGGCTTGTCTTGGTTGGGGCTCAGTGGAAGGCTCAGGCCCAGCCCTTTAGTGGGGAGAGAGTATTCATTCAGGCTTACTGTACCCCACTCTCAGCGCCCCTGACCCTCGAGCATTACTTCCTCTGCTTACTCATTCATTCACTTGCATTTTACTCATTAATTTATTCAAATACTCACTCATACATTCATCGGTTCACTCCAAAAGACATTCATGCAGTGTCTTCCTCCGTTTACCCCCTGACCCCGGGGGTGGAGAGGGGGTGAACTGAGGTGCACGTGAGCACTGTTTTCAGGAGTCTAAGATACTTGCACTTTCATAAGCACACCCCAGAGGTTTCCAAGCTGAGGATAAGTGGGGTTTTGAAAATATTCCTCTGGGCTGCTGGTGGATTTGGAGGGACCGTGGTGGAGGTGGGTGGGGGCCAGGTGGGCTAGGAGATGCCTGAGCTGCAGCCAGGGCTGTGGGGAGCACGGAGGGGGCATGTGCACATGTGGATGGGGCACTGGTGGGAGGTGGGGTGAGTGGGGCCAGGAGAGGAGGATGCCGGGGTGTTAGTAGTGGCTCTGGGGCTAGATTGGTGGTGGCCCTCACCGTGTTGGGAGGAAAGGATGGGTTATTTGTGAAATTGCTGAGTATCCCCAGGCCAGCCATGTAAGCTCCTGAGCCTCAGTTTTATTCTCTGTAAGCAGGACGATACACTCCTGCTAGAAGGTGTGATGGCCTCAGACGTCTGGAAGGGGTCAGTGAACTTGGCCTCCTGAACAAAGATGTGTTAGTTGGTCTGGCTGCCAGGAGCAAAGCCCAGGTGTGAGCAGCAGGCAGGTGCAAACCCAGGGCTCCCCACCTGGCTCCTGTGGATCAGGGTCCACAGACTGCAGATGCTTCTCTAGCCCATGTGATGTGGGCCAGTGCGGGGCGGCCTCCCGCTGCAACAAGCACCAGCAGGTGGGCAGGTGGCCCCAGATGTCTGTTGGGCTTCAGAGGGGGTCTTGGGTCTTGGTGCTGGAGTCCCTCCAGGAGTCAGGAATTCTCAGCGGGGGTCCGAAGCACTGGCACGGGAGTCCCTCTGATGACTAGGACTTCTTGGCCACTCAGGTGACCGCAGAGCCCCACAAGGCTTTTTTCTCCAAGCCCAGCCATGATTGCCAGAAATAGCAGCCCCTTAGAGCTGTAAGCAGAATGGACCCACACATTAGACCGACTGGGTTCAAATCCTTGTTCTGCCACTAACTTACTGTGTGACTTGGGCAGATAACAGACCATCTCACTCACCTTTACCATGAGACTGTGGGCTTTGTGAAGGCAGGAGGCTGTTTGATTTTCCTCTATTGCTTCAGTAACCACTGTAGGACCTGGCACTGTGTTCTATGAATGAATGAATAAATATGCATCCCAAGGTATTTGGTAAAGTAAATATTTTGTGGTCAAAAAAATATGAGAACCTTTAAATCAAAGGTTAAATATGTGTGTGTGTGTGTGTGTGTTTGGTAGGGCTTCTCAGAACCTTTAATGATTCTTATATAGGGAATAAGATACACAGTATTTCTCAAATGCATTATATATATTTTTTCTTTTGGCAGAGAACCCTTGGCACTGGGGTTCCTGACAACATACTTTGGGAAACGTGGACTTAGATTCATGGTCAGAGCTCTGAGGAACGTTGTTTTTTGATGGTTTATGCCTCGATCCTCTTTTATACGTGATCTGAATGGTCTAATGCAGTCACAGACGCTAATGCCAAGTGCTATTAGCACAGAGCAAAAGACTAAATTAAAATAATAACATTGGAGAAGAAAAACTGCTTTTCTAATCAGCTATTACAGTTTATCTTGAAACTGAGTGCTAACTTTCTTGGTGGCCAAAGCAAAAAGGGAAATGCAAGTAGGCTTCATGGTTTTTGATCGGCAGTTAAAAGGAGGGCCAAAAATTTCCTTCCTTCCTTCCTTCCACCCTTCCTCCCTCCCTCCCTCCCTCCTTTCTTTCCTTTCCTTTCCTTCCTTCCTTTCCTTCTTTCTTTTTTTCATTTCAGAGGTAGAGTTTAGTGATTCCTCAGTTGCATCCAACACCCAGTGCTCATTATGTCAAGTGCCCTCCTTAATGTCCATCACCCAGTTACCCCATCTCCCCACCCACTTCCCCTCCAACAACCCTCAGTTTGTTTCCTATAGTTCAGAGTCTCTTATGGTTTGCCTCCCTCTCTGATTTCGTCTTATTTTGGGAGGGCCGAATATTTTCTTTTTTTTTTTTTTTAATTTTATTATGTTATGTTAGTCACCATACAATACATCATTAGTTTTTGAGAATATTTTCTGTGAACAAAGTTCTGTTTTCATTCATTTGTTTGTTCGTTCATTCATTCACTCAACAATGTTTATTTACCACCTAGCGTCTGCAAGCCCAATGCTTGGCACCAGAGATACAGTGGTAGGCAAAGACATGCGCCTGCCCTCATGAAGGTTAGCCATAGGTTTTCTGAACAAGGATGCCAGCTCTTGATGTCTACTCTTTCTTGGAGCCCGTTGTGACTTCTCAGGCAGAATCCCCATGACTTGCTCTGGGGTTTCTCTTTTTTTCTCCACCTGTTTTGTATCAGGGTCACGGAAGGTGAGGACATCCTAGGTTCAGGGAACTCAGGACGTTGAGAGAGCCCAGACCTTGCGTTAGAATTTTCAGGAAAACCAATACGAGAAACTGTGCTGAGGCTAAGGAGGTGTTCCCCATTCTGGGAGTATCCCTGGGACCCTGGGCATCTTTTCCAGCTCCCAACCCTAGGAGCTTGGAATCTTATGATTTTGATTCTTTTTCCCACCCCTGTTCTTCACGTTCTGGTTCTTCAAAACTAGGTACATGGCAAATTCTCATGGGTTGATTTTTGGTGGTTGGGTAGATGGATGGACCCATGGATGAATATACAGATGAATGAATGTATTTGTGAAAGGCTGGATGACACGGGGTGGGGATACTTATTGGATAGTTGAAGGAATGGACAAGTTGAGGGTGGAGGGAGTGAGACCATTGAGTGAATATATGGACGGCAAGGTGCCTGGCTCTCAGTAAAGTTACATTAGTATAATTATTAAATTTTTTTTTATTGTGGTAAAAGACACATAATAACATTTACTGTCTTAACCATTTTTAAGTATACAGTTAGGGATTTTAAATACATTCTCATTTTTGTGCAGCCATCACGACCATATACTTGTAAGCTGGAAATTCTATAATCATTAAATCATTAAATCATAACTCTCCATTTTCCTCTCCCCTCAGCCCCTGGCACCCACCATTCTACTTTCTGTCTTTATGACTTGGACTACCCCAAGAAGTCATCCTACAGCACTTGTCTTTTTCTGTCTGGCTTATTTCACTGAACCAATGTCCTCAAGGTCCATCCATGTTGTAGCAGGTGTCAGAATGGCCTTCCTTTTTAAGGCTAAATCATATTCCATTGTATGTATGGACCCTATTTTGCTTATTTATTCATTTGTCAATGGACACTTGGGTTGCTTCCACCTCTTGGCTATCATGGATAATGCTGCTATGAACATAGGTGGACAAATATTTCTTTGAGACCCTGCTTTCAATTCTCTTGGGTATGTACCCAGAAGAGGAATTCCTGGATTATAGGAAATTCTATTTTTAATTTTTTGGGGGAACCATCATACTGTTTTCCACAATGGCTGCGCCATTTTACATTCCCACCCACAGTGCATGAGGGTTCTGATTTCTTCACTTCCTGGCCAACACCTGCTATTTTCTGTCTTGTTCTGATGGTAGCCATCTGAATAGATGTGAGGTGGTATCTCATTGTAGTTTTGGTTTGCATTTCCATAATGATCAGTGATGTTGACCATCCTGTCTGCTTATGGACCTATTCCAGCTGTGTGACCATTTTGGAACTGGGTTGTTTGTTTTTTTTGTTGCTGAGTTGTAGGAGTTCTCTGTATGTTCTGGGATATTAATCCCTTACCAGACATATGATTTGCAAATATTTTCTCCCATTCTGTGGGTTATCTTTTTACTTTAAGGGCAGTATCTTTTAATGCACAAAATTTAAGATTTTTTATGGAGCCCAATTTGTCTATTTCCTCATTTGTTACTTGTAGGCACAATATTATTTTTAAAAATGAATCTATCAGTGACTGGACAGTTAGATGGATGAACATGTGGGCAGTAGATGTATAGATGACTCTAATTGGTTGGGGGATAGATGGATGTTTGAATGAGTGGATGGATGGACAAATAAGATGGTGGATGGGTAGTTGAGTGGATAAATGGATAGATGGTGAGTTGTTTGAATAGGTGGTTAGAGGGATGAATAAATGGACAGTTGAGTGAGTGGACAGGTGAATAGATCACCTTATGAATGTATGGGTAGGTGGATGGTTGGGCAGATGGGCAGATGCAAAATTCTGGCCACATGTTGAGGAGATCTTGGGACACAACCTTGGCACAGTTCAGATGAATAGTGGCTTATTTTCTGACCCCAACTTGGCTCAGTTTAACTCCATGGACACATTTTCTTTCTTTCTAGGTTTAGCCTTCTTTCTAACTCCCTCTGAATCTCCAAGGATCTTACCCTGGAACTCAGATTGAACTGAAACCTTGGCTTGTCAGCTGATCTTCTCAGTGGTAAGAACCCTGGGGGAAGGAGCCTGCATCCTCCGAGAGAATAGTGTGCCCTACTAGCTCTCCATAAAGACTGTGGTCTGTTCTTAAGCCTTTTCCAGCCATGTGGCCTCTCTGGCAGCCTCCCCAACTACTCCGCCAGGCGCCAAACCATCCCACCAGCTTCCCTTTCCACTACACCCCCCTCTGCCTCCATCCGGGGCTCCCACTCCACCTGTGCCCTCCCCCATCAGTGACGGTGGGGTCTCAGGATAAATTAGAGAGACAGTCATCCAGGTCAGCCTCCTGCCTCCTGTCCAAGACTTCTCTCCTGTTCCCCAGGACCCCCAGGCAGCCATGGACGTGGGTCTCTCGGGCCTCCCAGTTGTATCTCAGGGTCGCAGCAAGACCCTGAGGGGCAGGGGCCCAGTTGTGCGGCGGCAGCGGGAGTTCATGCCCGAAGAGAAGAAGGACAAGGTTTACTGGGAGAAGCGGAGGAAGAACAACGAAGCGGCCAAGAAATCCCGGGAGAAGCGGCGTCTCAACGACGCGGCCCTCGAAGGCAGGCTGGCCACGCTGCTGGAGGAGAATGCTCTGCTCAGGGCTGAGCTGTGGGCACTCAGGCATCGCTTTGGCCTTCTGCCCTCCGTCGCTGGCTCCCGGACCCTGCCCCTGCAGGCGCTGCTGTGGGAGCCCCCCTGGACTGGAGACCCCCGCCCTAGGGCCCAGCCACTCCCCTCCCTCCCTGGCTCCCATGGCTGCCTTTTGAGGCCATGCGCTCTGGACACTGGGGTTCCAGGATGCCGGGGCTGCCTGGTGGCTCACAAGTGGACTGGTCTGGCCGCTTCCCCCAGGTGCCCCCAGGACCCTGTTCCCCCCACCCCCAAGAGAATGGACATGGCCTTGCAGGCTGCCCTCCCAGCTGCCTTCTTCAGCTGTCACCTCCTGGATGGGCATGGGGGGACCAGACCGGAGCTCAGGCCCTTCTGGGGGCTGTGGTCACCCATGGCCCCTGGTTACCAGGCCTCTGGGCCCTCAGATGTGTTGCTGACACCCACTGCTGAGCCAATGGAGCTGCCTCCTGGGATGGCCTATCCTGTCCCAGGGAACAATCTTGAGGGTCTTACTCAGCCCTCCCTGCCCCACAAACTGCGCGTCAAGTCCCAAGCCTTGGGCAGAGGATCTCCAGGGTGGGGGGATGGCCGGGGCCCCCTCTGAGGGTTTCCCCTGGGCAGGGCCAGGCCTGCAAGGCGGTGTTGGGACTGAGCATGGGTGTGTCTGGGGAAGATGAGTGGCTTGCCCCTGACTCAGCTCCCAGGCTGGGCAAGGGCCTTGGAGGGGTCCACTTCTCAGTGTTCAGGCCTCTGGGAGGAGGGGATGGGGTTTCATCTTGGATCATACCCTGGTTCCCATCCTGCCTAAAATATGTGTTTTGGGTAGTCCCTTTTTCCTCCCTCCCTCCTTTCCTTCCTTTCTTCCATCTTCTCTTCCTCCTTCCTCCCTCCCTGACTTTCATCCATCTATCCTTCTTTCCTTCATTCATTCATTTAATCACTCATTCGTGTGCTCATCTGTTCCTTTGGTCATCCATCCATCCATCCATCCATCCATCCATTCATTCTCTCACCCATTTACTTTCACAATTTACCTGCCCCCTTGCCCACCCACTCATGATCTTTGGACCTCCTTCTGTGCTCAGCTTAGTGACAAGTGTGAAGAAACTCTCCTGGCTTTGCAGTTCCTATTCTGGAGGTAGTGGTGGGGGTTTGGGGATAGACATACTGAGGGTCCTGCTGAAGGAGGAGGCAATGTCTCAGGGTGTCTGAATCCTTGTGTCTTGGGCTCTCCTAGGGGGCTCGCTTACCCCCTTGTTTGGGAGTCAGTGTCACCCAGTTCAGATGGCTTCCTCTGTGTCTTGGGTCAGGGTCTTGAACCACAGGAACAGGTCAGCAATATTGGGAGTGGGGTGGGGGTGGGAGTCCATTTCTTCTCTCTCTCTGGCTGCCCACTGCCCCCGAGGCCGTCTCAGGCCCAGCACACACACTCCCGGGTGGACAGGAGAAGGGACCGCTGCAGAGAAGCTCCCCCAGGGACCCTGGAGCCCCAGAGCTCATCAAAGACCCTTCCTCCCCAGTTTCTCACTCAGGCACCACTTTTTAGGAAAAAAAAAAAATCAAAGTTTTTATTAGATTCTGGATGAAAAGCCCCCAACTTTGATTGTGGGGAGAACTGGGTAAGGGGGAGCACTCCTCTGGGCTGATGCAGTCTCTCAGCCCTGGCTGCCCCGGCCAGCTGGGTTATTGGGCCTCAGGCACACCCCCAGCAGCCCCTGAAGCTGGGCCGTTCTTGGTCACTCTGGGTTTATTGCAGTCACAAATGTGTGCCAGACAGGAGCACTGCTCCTACTGGGCAGCATGGGGAACCCACACATCACTGCTCGGCCCCTCTCTACCTGCTCACTCCTTGGTTCTGGTTCCAGGCTGGGACTGGCAAGGTCATCTCCCCCCCCCCCCCCCCCCCCCCGCCATGCTCTGAGTGCTTGGCCTTCCAGTAGGAGCAGAGAACAAGGGCCCGGCTGGGCCTCCCATCCTGCTGGTCACAGCTGTAGCCAGGGGAGGCTTGGCCATCACAGGTGGGAGATATCCAATGCCTTTGGTTTGGGCTCAGAGACTCCTGTCTCCCAAGAGTGTCCTGGGGAGGCAGGAAGGAGGGCTTCCTGGAGGAAGAGGCTCTGGCCTGTTTCTCCCCAGCCAGTGCCCCTAGCTGGGAGGGCGGAGACTGGGGGTGCAGAGGAGCTGACCTCCAACACAAAGGTGCCACACAACTGTGGCTAATCCTGCACAAAGGCCTTTAATGATGTTCTGGCTCTGACCAGAGGGATATTAAAAAATGCTTAAGGGAGAGGGAAGAAAGAGGTTGGGGTGGCTGTGTAGCACCCCACTGCGGGGAGATGTGGGTGACTTGGTGCTTGCTATTGACAGTGCCACCTGGTTGGGGTGTGAGGTGTCTGAGGTGTCTGGGACCAGCTCGCTCATGTCCTGTAGACACAAGAGCAGGGGCTGGTCACACTTGGGTCACTCAGGCCCCCTTTAAACTTCCAGCCCCAGTTGGGAAAGCCCAGAGATGAATCTGCCTAAAGCAAATCATAGACTTTCCACATTAGAAGGGACCCTCAGAGTCTCTTGATGGGTGCTCATCCAGTCTACTTGAATACCTCTAGGGATGGAGAACTCACTTCCTCTAAAACTCATCACCACTCCTTCTCTAGAGTCAAAACGTGCTTCCTGCACACTTCCACTCTGATCTTGTTCTAGCCACAGGGGGCCGCTCAGAACCCCCTCCCACTTCCCTCCCTCTGCTCGGAGGTAGCTGGCATGGTAGAAGCCTCTGTTTCCTCCTCTCCAAAGGAGAGACCACCACACACCCCTCAGATAATTTGAGAAGATTAAATCTCATTTATGGTGTGCATGGCACTTTATACATAGCAAGTGTCCAACAAATGTTAATTCCCCTCCCTTTTTGCCTTTTTAGAAAGCTCTCACGTTCCCAGCCCCAGAGTAGTACTCTCTTCAGGGGAAATATCCTCTCATTCTTTAAAATTCTTTCCTTTGTTTTGGTCTGGCTCTTTTTTTTTTTTTTGTCAGTGCTATTTATATATGATGACTCTTGGAACTGAATATGAAACATTTCTTCATCCATCAAATACATATTTTTTTCAACAGATATATTTTTCAGCTCTCATATGTGTCACACAGAAACTGGATGAGAGAAATGATGCTCCAGACTGAAGAGTTTGCAAGGGGAAACGTGCATAAACATTTAGAACACCCTAGATCTCACACCTAGTGAGATCTTTTTGGTTATGAATGTGTGAAATTGCCTTCCTGCTTCAAGCATGTCTGACCCACGTAGAGTGTGTACAATACACATTGAGTGAAAGTTTCTGCCCGCTTGGTTGGTGATTGCTGGAGGCAGAGATCAAAGGAGTTGAAGATGCTGATTAGGACACGTTTCTCTGCCTTGTCTATCAAGGATTCACAGACACATCATGGCTGAACTCTGTGTTACCTGGATCCTTTCTACCTACTCAAATCATGGTTCACGGGCCAGCAGCCCAGCAACACCAGGGAGCCCGCTGGAAATGCAGACTCTCAGGCTCCTCCCAGAACAGCTGAATCAAACCTGCATTTTAATGCAATCCCCAGGAGACCCACATGCACATTAAAGTTTGAGAAGCATCAATCCAGAGCAGAGGTTGACAAATTTTCTTGTATGAGACCAGAGAATAAATACTTTTGGCTTTGTGGGTGAGACAGCCACTGTTGTGTCTACTCTGCCCTGTCTTTGTAGCATGAAAACAGCCATAGACAATATGTAAACGAGTGGGTGTAGCTGTGTTCTAATAAAACTTTATTTCCCAAAGCAGGTGTGGCCAGATGTGCCCCGTTGGCCACAGTTTGCTGATGGTGTATCCCTAGGAGTAGAACTGTGGATGCTAGGGGTGCTTGTCTTCAACCTTGATATTGCCAAAATGTTCTGCAGAGTGGCATTGCCAATTTGCAATTCCTTGCATGTAAAGGAAGTTTGTGTTCTGCCAACACTTGGTTTTGATGGGCAATTTGATTTTTGCCTATTTGGAGGGTGTAAAGTGGTTTAACCTACATCCCTCTGTTGAACATCTTTGCCAAAATCTATTGGCCACTTGGATTTCCTCTTCTATGAATTGCCTGTTCTGTCAGGATATTTACCTTTTTCTTACTGATTTCTCAGAGCTCTTCATATATTCCAGATCACATATGAACATCACAGACTTTTCACCTGACTTGTGTTTTCATTTTATTCCTCGTGTATTTTATTTCAACAAAAGTTGGAAAATGGGATGTATCCAAATTTATCAATCTTTTTTAATGGTTCGTACATTGTTTTGTCTTGCTGAAGAGCCCTTCCATGTCTCAAGGTCATAGACATAGTCTCTTAAAAGTTCCTATAAATGTTTTCAAGTTTTGCTTTTAACCAGCCTCTTTCTGTCTTTCTCTCATTCTGTTGCATGAAATGCCATTATTCAAACTTCCTTGATCAGAAGAATCACCTAGAGGTCCTTGTTTAGTTATAAATCCCCTGAATCAGACTTTCCAGGAGAGAGGCTTTGGAATATGCACTTTTTATTAGCACCTGGGTGATTCTTATAATAGACCAGTTTGGGAGAAGTTGGTGCAGTGGTGAGCAGATGGGTTTGGGAGCTGGGCAGCATCCCGTCCTGGCTGGGTGGCCTCATGCATATCATCAGGCCTCCCTTGTTTATCTGTAAATGGGGATTCCAAATATACTCACCCCACAGAAGCTTCTTATGGAGATTAAGTGAGAGGAAATACCTATGTGGCTTGGCACAGGGCCTTCCTCTGGGAACTGGATTGTTTATCCACATGGAGACTGTAATTAATCCTATTTCAGTTTTTGTTTTGGTCACCAGGGGCTTCGGGGCCAAACTTATGGCTCAACCATGACAACTGTTCATTCATTCATTCATTCATTCATTCATTCTAAAAATTCATTTACTCAGGGCACCTGGGTAGCTCAGTTGGTTAAGTGTCCAACTGTTGATCTCAGCTCAGGTCTTGATCTCAGGGTTGTGAGTTCAAGCCCCACATTGGGCTCCATGCTAGGTGTGGAGCCTACTTAAAAAAAATTAATTTACTCACTTAGCAAATATTTCTTGATCATATATGATGTTTAAGGCACAGGAAAGAGCAGTGAACAAAACAATGTGGTTCCTGTGTCTGTGGTGCTAGCAGCCTAGTTGGGGAGACAGATAAATAAACAAGAAAAGTAGAATCCTTGGTGGTAAGTATCATGGAGAAAAAAGAGGCAGAGGGCTTAGGAGATGGGGCAGTGGGTGGGTTATAGTAATTGAAAAAGGGAGGTGAGGTCCCTTGTTTTGCCCAGAAGGTGACATTTGAGCAGAGGCTTGAGGGAGTCATGCATGTATTGGAGAAAGGTCACTGCCTAAGCAAGAGAGAACAGTCCATGCAAAGGCCCTGGGGCAGGACTCTGCCTTATGAGTTGGAGAAACATGGAGGAGGCCTGTTGGGGTGAAGCAAGAGTGAGCGAGGGGAGAGAGGGAGGAGGTGAGGATGGGAGGTGAGGGGGCAGCTCATGCAGGGACTGTGGGCCGTGGCTTTTTCTGTAAGTGAGATGGGGGTGCCGGGGAGTTTCTGAGTGTATTTGTGCTGTAACTGTCCCTCCTCCCACCCCACTCCATCCTGTGGCATGTGAGGCTGAGTGAAAATAAATAAACCTACCACATAAGTGCAGGGGAGCTGGCTCACTGTCTGAGAAAGGGGGTGACCGACCACAGTGTCGGTGTGGTTTATCTCCCCACGGGCAGTCACATGCCGCCTTCCCTTGGAACCAGGGTGCTCATCCCATCCCTGTTTCTGACCCTCTCTGAGACCTGAGGGGAGGGCAGGTAAAGCTGCTCCATGAGGAGGAATCATGCTGCCTTCCACTATCACCCCTTTGGACAAACATGGGAGGACAGGCCGTCAGGCGCGTGTGGGGGACACCAGAAAGGCGAAGGGCCGCTGAGATGGGGGAGGCCAGCGAGGAAGTGACCAGGAATACCTGAGCTCAGGTAAATCAGAAGACATGGGCATAATCCAGAGATAAGGTGGCTCTGGCTGGCGACAGTGGGGAGGACAGCCGTGCAAGGCTGGGAGGTGAGAAGGAGGTAGAGGTTTACACCTGCCCCACGATGACCATGATCCCAGGAGTCTGTCACCCAGGACAAGTGGGCTCCTTTCCTGGCCACCTTGAATTTTGTCTCGCCTGCCCTCTGCAAAAGGCTTCATTTTTATTATCCTCATTAACAGATGAGGAAACTGAGGCTTGGAGCAGTTACGCACCTTGCCTAACGTCGTGCATGTTTCTTTTCCATAAAGTCCTTTTCTGCCTCAGACCTCGGCACTTGCTGTTTCCTCTGCTATAATGCTTTTCCCTGAGTCTTTGAATGATTCTCCTTTCCCATCTTCAGGTCTTTGCTCAAGCGCTACTTTCTCAGGAAAGGCTTTCCCTGAACACCTGCTCTAGTAATATGCCTCTGGTTATTTACACTGACCCTGCACATGGTAGGTGCTCAATGCATATTTGTTGAATGAATAAACGACAGTTGATTCTCCTAGTGACAGCTTAGACTGCAGGTAAATCCCATGTCACCAGGTGTGATAACCTGTCCCTGCCTGGAGGACAAAGGCAGCGTGGGGACGGGGAGCCTCTCGGTGTGTTCACCGCAGGATCCCTGGTATTTGGGAAGGGGCCTGTCACACAATCGGTGGATGATAAATACTGTGAATCAGGGTTTGACAAGGAAGCAGGGGTCATGCTATGGAGCAGAGGGAGACAAGGAAGAAGGAGAATGTCACATGGCTCATTCATTCATTCATTCATTCAGGACTTTCCAGAGAATGAAACCAATTCCTTGCCCTTTGGCGCCTGCCCTTTTGAGAAGGAGATGGACAAACTCTGAGTGAATGAGTATGAAGGAGATAGATGGACAGGTTATGTCAGATGCCACTGGGGGCTGTGAGCTGAGAGCAGGAGGTGGGGGCAGTCAGGGACTTGGGGGGGCGGTCAGGGAAGCTGCCTCGGAGGATATCTGAACTGAGTTCTGGAAAACATGAGTGAGAGGAGCCAGTCCCCAAAGGCCACATGTTGTGTGATTCCCTTCATACGAAATATCCAGAAGACGGAGGGCAGTTGGAGGCCGTGAGGGGCTGGGAGTGGAGAGCTGGTGGCGGCCGTGCCCTGGGTACCGCGTTTCCTTTGGGGCGATGAAAATGTTAGGTGGTGGTTGCACAACCCTGTGACTGCACCAGGTGCCACTGAATTGGTCACTGTAAGATGGTGAATTTTATGTTGTGTGAATATCACCCCAATTTAAAACAGTGCCAGCGAGCCTGCCATGTCCAGAGGATGCAGGACGGAAGACATACGGGCATCTGGGAACTGGGAGGGCAGAGAGAGACCAGGGACCCATGCAGCATGCAGAGGGGATGTAGGAGGAGGTGCCCTCAACAGACACCAGCCTGGACACGTGGCCCTCAGAGGGCTGGGGGGAGGCAACCCTGCCGCCCCAGCCTTGTGGGGTGCTTGGGTGACCGGGGTGAAATGCCTGGGCCTGCCTGGGGGGGGATGACTCACATTCACACACTCCGGCCCGACTGTGCACGTGTGTGCTCGGGACCTGAGTGTAGCACACGCATGCACACTTGGGCTAGAGCCTGGGTGTGTAGGGGTCCCCTCAAATCTCCGCATATGTGGCAGGAGGTGGGGTGGGCTGAAGGCTCAAAGATAGGGGAGGAGGGAGGAGAGTGGGGCCCCCTCCCATGTGGCCACAGGTGTGGGCCCCCCATCGCCCCCTCTGTCCCCACTGCTGTGGGCCCTGGGGGCTCCCCCAGCCTCCTCTCCCCTCCCTCTACTGTAAATTCTGAGAAATCCTGTCCGTGGTTTGGCCTGGCTCCTCCCCCGCCCTCTAGCAGGGCTGTCCTGGCCACTGTCTTCCTGTCTTGGGACTGGGTGGGGGCTGGTGATGGGGGCAAAGACTAGAAGAAACTGCCCCCTCCCAGCCCGGGTCCTCAGAAAGAGGGGAGAGGGCTCTGCACTGCTTCTGAGGCCTCACGTTGCCTCTCTGGGCCTCAGTTTCCCCTTCCATAGAATGGAGATGAGAGTTCTTACCGCAGAGGGAGGAGTGAAGGAGGCAACCCCTGATAGTGGTTAGAGCACTGTCTGGCAGGTAGGGGGCCTGATACATGCTAGCTGCTATTATTATCCACTTCCGGCATCTTACTTTCCCTGCTCCAGCCTCTGCACTTTTACCCTCTCTGTTCCCCCACCCAGAATGCCCTCACTCCTGTCCCCGTGTTCAAACCCAGGGGTCATTTGAATCCCAGTTCCACAGGAAACAGAGAGCAGTGGGACCAGCTGGGGCTGGGAGGCAGGGAACCTGGGTTCGAATCCTGGTTCTGCCGTGGATGTGCTGGTTGGCCTCTGATGGGTCACTGCATGGCCCTGTGCCTCAGTTTCCCCAGTCCGATGCTCTGTGTTTCTAAGCCTTCCTGATGAACGACCTTCCTGGGAACCCTCACTCTGCACCCTCCATCCCCAGCTTACTCTACTCCTCCAGATGCTGAGCCACCTTCCTTGACTGTTATAGCCACAAACTACGACACTCTTGGAGGTTTTGGGACCTCCAGAGAACTGCCTCTAACTCATGCTCTGCCCGTTCATCTCCTAAAATGCAGCTTGAATCTGCCGACTTCCCAACTTGGCCACCAGCTCACACCTCCTCAGGTGGCCCTGATGTGTCACGTCCCTGCTCTCAGTCCGCCCATGGCTCCCTATGGCTCCTAGAAAGAAAATCCAAAGCCTTCTATGCAACTGTGAATGAAACACAAATATGAGTTTGGGCAGGAGAGCCTTTATTCAAAAGGTCAGGAGAGAGGAAAGGGAGTGAGCACTCGGACCACGAGGTCTGCAAGCCTCTCAAGACTCAGGCACAAGGCAGTTTTCTTTTATAGAGAGGAGTGAATAAGACTGGCAAGAGCCAGGGTTGGGGAGGTGGGATGTAAAGACAGTGTGATGGGAAAGCGGATCAGAGGGTGTCCCCCTGGGGCCGGCCTGTTCTCTGGAGAGGCCCTGGGGAAAGGAAAGGAGCTGAACCAAAATTTGGTTAAAAAGCATTGTGTTCTCATGGATCACAGGGGACAAGCACTTCGGCTGATCACTTCTGAGGCAAAGTAGGAATTTGGAGGGTCTCCATCTGGCCTTGTCATAGGTAACCAAGGAAGTTTGCATTGGGATTCTCCAGAGAGACAGGAACAGTAGGATGCAATAGGATGTTGTATGTATGTATGTGTCTGTCTGTGGTTCTATTGTCCTATCTCTCCAAAAATCTATAGTTAGATATCTATCTCTACATATATTTGTAATCTATATAATATTTATATACTACACATATCTAGAGATCTATAGAGATATATCTAGATCTACAGATATTTACAGGTATCTTTATACATTGTATGTCTTTAATGTCTATGTGTGTGTGTATATATATATTTTATCTATTAGATATCTATAAGTAGATATAGATAGATATATGTATGCCAGGCTACAGATGACTATCTAGATAGATCTATAGACAGATAAACATCTATATCTATGTCTGTCTATCTAGAGATATATCTATAGCCTGGTATATACCTTTATTATAAGGAATTAGTTTATGTGATTATGGAGGCTCTCAAGACTTGAGAAGTGCAGGGTGAATCAGCAGGCTTGAGACCCAGGAGGAGCTAGGTCTCAGTTCAAGTCCGAAGGCTAAAACAAAGCCAGTAAGCCAGTCTGAGGGCTATCATGCAGGTGGAATTCTCTCTTATTCTGAGGACGGTCATTGTTTTGTTCTATTCAGACCCTCAGCTGATTGGATGAGGCCCACCCACATTCGGGAGGGCAATCTGCTTTACTCAGTCTACTGATTTAAATGTTGATCTCATCCCAAAACACCTTCACCCTCACAGACACACCCGGAATAATGTTTGGCCATATCTGGGCACCCTGTGGCCAGGCCAAGTTGGCACATAAAACTAACCATCACAGGGAGCATCTGGGAGTCTAGTCTAAGTCATACGGGAGGGTGTTCCTTGCAGTAAGCAGTTTCCCAGAACACAAAGGGTGGGGGGATTCCCTAAACTTCTCTGTTTTCTAAGATCACAAAGCTTGGGTAAAGTTCAATATTGTCACAGCCCATAAGGCCCTCATCACACGCCCCATCCCCTCCCTGCTCTCACCTCCTCCCCTCTCCCCCTCAGTCGCTCTACTGGGTTCCTCAAACACACCAAGCTGGTCCTGCCTCCAGGCCTTTACCCTCGTGGTTCCCTCAGCCTGGAATGCTCTTCTCTCATCTTTTCAGATCCTCTGTGATCACCAGTCACATCGCCCTGTTGCATTTTCTTCAGGGCATTTTTCACGATCTGAAATTCTTTCTGTTTGCATTTATTGTCTTTTTCTTCTTTCTTCTTTCTGCTGGGCAGAAAGTTCTGAAATCACCAGCAGGTAAGTGTTGGTTGAGAACCTACTGCATGCCAGTTCCAGTTACTTCCTGAAAGTCATAGTCTGCTGGGAGAGGCCAACACAGGTTGGGTCACACATGCAGATAGAATGTATAAGCCTGATAAATGTTAGGTCAGACTGAAGCCTGATGCTGGTGGGCTTGACCCACCTGGGTGGTGACACAGTGTTTCCCAGAGGTGAGATCTGAAGCAGGGATAGGCATCAACTAAAGAAAGAAGAGGAAAGACAGTGTTCTGGGTGGAGGGGAAAGCTCGTGCAAAGGCCCTGAGGTGGGTGGGAAAGTGCTGAGGCATGCAGGAATAGAATGCACTGGGGAGTGCAGTGAGGAGCCCTGAGGGGTTAGCAGGGCTTTGGTCCAACTGTCAGTGGGGTTCTGGGAAAATCCTTTAGCTCTAGGGCTATGGGGAACCAGCAAAGAATATTGAGCAGGAGAGGGGCATGATTAGATTTGCTTCTGGCAGAAGAGATTCCTGAGGTTCGAGGTAGGGGGGCAGACTGGAAGGGGAAGGTGGGAATACTGGGTGCCCATGGAGAGGAGGGGGTAGCAACCTGGCCTATGTGGAAGGCATGGGGCTGGGGAGAAGGGGGTGGAGAGCAAGGCCCAGGAGGTAAGATGAGCCCCCTTTGGGGTAACTGCCAACCAGCTGGGCCAGCTGCACCTTTTCCACTCACTGCCCAGTGGCTTGGTTAGCCAGGCATCAGTTGGGTTTTGGCGAAATCAATTAGCAACTTATCTTGAACCCTGTCGCCCAGCCCAGTGCTCCTTCCCTTTTGTTCCCCACATCTGGCAGTCCCATCTGTCCGTGCAAAGTTTCAGGACGCCCCAGGTGACAGCTGAGGGTGAGGGGATAGGTGTGAGTGTGTACAAAAGTTCTGCTCAAGCCCAGAAATCCCTGTCTGTCGGGAATTATACTTTTCCTCCCCCAGGGCTGGATTTAATTCTTCTGTTCCAGGGTGAGGGTGGGCCCAGCAGCTGCAGGTGCCCCACTGTGGGTGGGGCAGTGGTGTGGGTGATTTCCTGATTTCTGTGGGAAGCAGGTTCTGTGGCCGTGGTCTTGAGGAGCCTGATCTTCCGGTCTCTCCTTCCTGGGCCAGTCTCATGCAAGCAAACAGTCTCAGTCCCTTACCATCTCCCCGGTGTCTCTGTCCATAAAGCTGGGATTAGGGCATGGTAAGTGAAGCATTCCTCTGAGCAAAATTTAAGGGGGCACCCAAAATCTCAGGGATCAAAGTACATAATGTTTCTTATTTTAATTGACATATGTTTGACATATAACATTGTGTAAATTTAAGGCATACCACATTTGATACATTTATATATTGCAATATGATTGTGGTTGTAGCCCTAATTAACACCTCCCTTTGGTTCCATAATGATCATATCTTTTCGGTGGTTTTCTAGTCCCTCAGCAAGTGTGATGATTATGATACAATGCTCTCTGTATTCACAGTGCTGCGTGCTAAATCCCTAGGGCTTATAAGGTAAATCATCCGTTCAAAGCAGTGTTTTACATTAAGAGCATCTCCCGTACCCTAAGGTTCACCTTTTGAAAATGTACAGTTCAGTGGCAGTTAGTACATTCCCAGGGCTGTGCAACCATCACCACTATCTAGTTCCAGAACATTCCATCACCCCAAAATGAACTGTACTCCTTAAGTCACTCCCCATTCCTCCCTCCTCCAGGCCCTGGCATCAATGCAATTTTTAAAAAAGATTTTATTTATTTATTTTATTTGAGAGAGAGAGAGAGAGAACGAGAGAGAGAGGGAGAGTGGCCAAGCTGGGGGAGGGGCAGAGGGAGAGGGGGGAGAATCTCAAGCAGACTCTGTGCCGAGTGTGGAGCCTGGCACGGGGCTCAATCCCATAACCCTGAGATCATGACCTGAGTTGAAACCAAGAGGCGACGCTTAACCGACTGAGCCACCCAGGTGCCCCTCAATGCAATATTAAAAAAAAAATCAAAATTCATGCAAAATAAGTCCCCTGATGAACAAAACTATCACATTTTAAAACACAGACAAGGATTGATGGTGCCCTTTGGCTCTGTGTCCCTCTCCTGCCTCACCCTAATCCCACCCCGTCTGTGCTTTGCCTGGTGGGCTGACCCCACCTCCTCCAAATACGTCCTCCCCTGGGTCCCCCAAAGAACAGAGGGTCTGGACCTGGGGTGAAGCCCTGGCAGTGACTGGGTGGATCCTCTTTTTTTTTTTTTTTAAGATTTTATTTATTTATTTGACAGAGAGATAGTGAGAGCAGGAACACAAGCAGGGGGAGTGGGAGAAGGAGAAGCAGGCCTCCCGCCAAGCAGGGAGCCTGATGCCCGCTTGATGTGGGGCTCGATCCCAGGACCCCAGGATCACAACCCAAGCAGAAGGCAGATGCCTGACGACTGAGTGGGTGGATCCTCATTTTGTTCAAACCCGTGGAGGAGGGTCTCTAGGTCCTCGGTGGCCCGCTGGCTGGCTGGCTGGAGGACTTGTGGTCTATCTTTGGAACACTCTAGTTGAAACGGCAGCCATCTATTTGGCCCCTACTGTGTACTGAGCATGTTAAGTTCATTTTATGCACTACTCGAAATGGTTTTAAGAAATTATTTTTATGGAGGCATTCACACTGTAGAACATTCTAATGATACATTAATAACTAGAGTAAATGTGAAACACCCCCACCCCCTGCAGCCCCAAAGACAACGGCAATTTCAGTGGTGTCCTTCCACACTTCCTAGAGCACCTGTGTCATGCTTAATCCTTATAAAGCTCCCCCCTGAAGTGAGCACTGATATCACCCTCATTTTACAGGTGTGTTGAGTGAGGCTCAGAAACGTCAGGTCACTTGTCCATGGTCATTTAGCATGTGAGGAGGCATGACTGGAATTCATGTCTGTCTGACTCCGATGCCAGAGAATGAGAGGGAGGGGCCCCTACGTAGGATTCCTGT
The DNA here is from genome assembly GCF_964656455.1 of Halichoerus grypus. NCBI lineage: Eukaryota > Metazoa > Chordata > Mammalia > Carnivora > Phocidae > Halichoerus > Halichoerus grypus. The sequence goes on from NC_135712.1 coordinate 211,373,310, forward strand.
AAGCTCATCTGAAATCCTGGCTCATTCATTCAGTCAATCAACAGACATTTCCTGGACTCGATTGAAAGCTGGGTGCATGACACACGCGGGGCCTGGAACTCATGGCCCCAGGGGGTGACGCCATCTATCAATAAGGATCAAACAAATCAGATGATCATCGCTGGTGCTGCCTGGGTGGATACCAGAGGAACTTAAAGGAAATATTCATATTTAACAAAAAACAGAATCACATGATTCAAAATTCTAAAACTTCAAAAGGGTGGGCAGTGGGAAGTCCCCTTCTGGTCTTGATGCCAGGTTACCCTCTCATAAGCATCAACCCTCAGTGGAGGTGATATTGCCCCCAAGGGGGTAAAAATTAGTTGGAGGTGTGTGTGGGGAAAATGTGTTTTCATGTATAAGGCACAGAAACACATAGAAATACAAACAGATACACAGTTGATCTGTGCTGTTAAACTTTCATGGGAGACAGGCAGGAAAAAATGTCTAAAAGTGATTGCCCCTTAGGATGGGACATTGGGAAAGTCTTTTCTAGAAGCAACCACCATTCAGTTTCCTTGTGAAATCTTCCAGAGATGTTCTGCGTGTTTTCAAACAAATCTCTACATACTCATTTATTCCTGTTTTTTTTTTTTTCCATAAATGGTAGTAACATAGCCTTTGGGCCTTTTTTTTTAACTCAAAATATATGTTGGTAATCACCTCATGTCAATGAACACAGCTTGCTGGGGTTCCTTTTTAAGTTTTTTTTTTTAAGATTTTATTTATTTATTTGAGAGAGCGAGAATGAGAGAGAGAGAGAGCATATGAGAGGGAGGAGGGTCAGAGGGAGAAGCAGACTCCCTGCTGAGCAGGAAGCCCGATGCGGGACTCGATCCCGGGACTCCAGGATCATGACCTGAGCCGAAGGCAGTCGCTTAACCAACTGAGCCACCCAGGTGCCCAACTGAGCCACCCAGGTGCCCAGGGGGTTCCTTTTTGAAAGCTGTGCAGTATTCCTCTATGTTCGAGGGTGATTTATTTAACCTGTTCTGGATGGTCACGCAGTATCGGAAACACAGAATGTTGTTTCCCACGTTTTGCCACCATTAAGTGCTGCAGTACACAAGGGATAAGTGCATTTACGTCATTTTGCACATGAGTGATTGTATCTGAAGGAGAAATTCTTGGAAGTGCCATAGTGGGGCCAGAAGGTGTGGGCATTTGTCATTTAAGTAGTTACTGAGACTCGTCCTGCATTGGGGTTGTGCCAGCTTCCTTCCTCATCATCAAGGTAAGAGAATGCCAGTTTCCCCACAGCCTCGCCAATGTGGGTGTTATCAAGCCTTTTGATCTTTGCCAATCTGATGGGTTAAAAATGGTATCACAGTATAGTTTTCATGTTCATTTTCCTTATGAGACTGTGTATCTGTTCTTGGGTCAAAGAACCATTTGTCTTTCTTTCTCTGTGAGCTTAAGGTTCATATCCTTTGCTAACTGTTGTAGTATTTTTCTTATTGATTCTTTCCAAGAGCTCTTTACATATTATGGACATGTTCCCTCTGTGTTATGAGTTGCAGCTTTCTCAATTTGTTATTTAAAAATTATGTATTATTTGTTTTTCTAAAAAATTGTCATTTGTCTTGACTTTGTTCAGGGTGATTTTTACTTTGCAGATTTTTTTTTTTTGATGTTTATATGAAGTCAACTGCTTTGATCATTCCTTTTATGGCTTCTGGGCTTTGTGTCATACTGAGAAAGGGGCTACCTTCGATAAGATAGGAAGTGAGAAGGAGCACTCTGAGTACAGGGAATAGCAAGTGCAAAAGTCCTGAGGAAGGAAGGGGACTTGGCATGTATCTTGATGCATATGTAGTGAAAGACCAATTTATTTTAAGGAATTGGCCACGGGATTGTGGAGGTTGACACAAAATCTGTAGAGTAGGCTGGAAGGTTGGAGACCCAGGAAGAGTTGCAGTTTTAACCTGAAAGTAGTCTGCTGGCAAAATCCCTTCTTTCTTGGGGGGAGGTTAATTTTTGTTCTCTTAAGGCTTTCAACTGATTAGATGAGGCCCACCCACACTATGAGGGGGTAATGTTTTACTCAAAGTCTATTGATTTAAATCTTAATCTCATCTAAAAAATACCTCCACTGGGGCGCCTGGGTGGCTCATTTGGTTAAGCATCTGACTCTTGATTTTGGCTCAGGTCATGATCTCAGGGTTGGGGAATAGAGCCCTGCATCAGGCTCTGCTCTCAGTGTGGAATCTGCTTCAGATTCTCTCTCCCACCCCTCTCTCAAATAAATAAATAAATCTTTAAAAAATACCTTCACAACAGCATCTAGAATGGTGTTTAATCAAACATCTGGGTACCTTTGCCTAGCCAAGTTGACACACAAAATTAACCATCACAAGTCCAACTCGTGTCACCTTGGTACATACATATCTCCTTAAACCCTACTTTTGTAGTACATGATATGGAGTCCCTGCTCCTTGTATTGCTCTCACAGGACCCAGGACAGGAATGTGCAGCGTGTGCCAGGATGGGGTCCCTGATCCACATGGAAGAGCAGACTCCAGGGATGTGCGTGGGCACGGGGAGGGGTCTCTGGTGCTCTCAGTGCTCCACTGGGAGTTGGGGGGGGCAGGCAGAGAGTGCAGAGGTTTACCTACAACTCCAGGGAGGAGGTGAGATTTCTAACAATAGGCTTGAGGTAGTGGGCTCCTTATCCCCGGGAGTGTGCAAAAGGGAGAGGCACATGTCACAAGGGTTGTAGAGAAAATTTCTGCATCAGGGAAGGTTTGGAGTTGGGGGACCTCAGTCTGATCTAAATGAGAGTCCACCCAGCAGCCCAGAAGTGGTGGGGGTTTCTGCATCCTCTTCACTTCCTGTAGCATCACAGAGCCAGCCTGTCCCACATCCCTTTTTTGAGTGTGGCTGGCAGTGCCCTGACACCACTGTGTGGGGTGGGTCTCACTTGAGGTCTGGGGAGGACTGCTTTGCTACAGTCTTTGAGGTTCTAAGTGTGATGCCATTTGCAGTGCCTTGAGCTTGGAGGTGGTGCCTCCTTGTGGGAAGAATGAGAAGTTTCGCCTCACTACCTGTAACCTCCTGGGGGTTCTTGCCTAGGCTACAGATTGAGGCTGCCTGCCTGGTGAGGAGGTGAGGCAAGGGGGTTCAACACCGAATGTTTGTGATCTGGAATCCTGGCCTGACTACGGGGCTGTCCCCCCAGCTGAGGACCACTCACTGGCCAGGAATGGGACCGGAGCTCCTGCCTAATCCCCAGGACACCGTGGGACACTGTGGGTCGGGCTAACCAGGGCCCTCGTTCACCCACATTATCTGATGGCAGATGTGGGGGTGGGGGTGGGGGTGGAGAGGGGGTGGTGGTCTCAGTACTCCACAAATAAATGAATTTCCACTCCTGAAAATGCCTGCACAAGAAGAGTGCTGGCCGGTGAGTCAGATGGAGGAGGGAGGGAACAAGGGATGGGGGAGAAATGGGGGGGGGGGAGAGAGAGAATGAATCCAAGTGAGCAAATAAAAACCAAAATAAGAGTCAGAGAGACTCAGGGAGACAGAGACAGAGAAGCTCAGCAAATACTGACTGATTGGATGTATGAATGAATGTTTCCTTGGACTGAGGGAGACGAGGACCCAGTGTGGACATGGATGAGCTCGGGCAGCTTGTGCTTATTTTGTTGATAAGCTGGGAGGATGTGTCCAGGCTGCAGGCTGGGGTTCCTGACATTCTTTAGGTTGTGCTGGATGGTGTGAGGCAGAGGGTCCTGCCTCCAGCAGGGGCTCAGGGTAGCCAAGGACGAGGTTGGAGGGAGGAGGGAGGACCCAGGATGCCGTGTGGGGAGAATGCCCAGCCTCCGTGGGAGGACAGCCCGGGACAGTTGGTCCCTGGGGACCTGTGTGGGGTGCAGGAGGGAGCCAGTGTCCAGGTGGAGCCCCCATCTGGGGTATCTGCCCCAGGGTCATGGTAGGCTGGGCAGCCCTCAGGAATGTCGCTGGCTATTGGTGCCTCAACTAATGGGATGGGGCCCTGGGGGGCTGGTTGTGGGAGTGGGTTTCTGGGGAATCTGAAAACCCTGAGGTAGAATGTCCTGGGTGTCCATCATGGGGCAACCCTAGGAGAGTGTCTTTGGGAAGGGAGTTGGGGGGGTCAGAACACAGGAGAGGGCCTAGGGCATTAGTGGGGTAATCATGGGATGGTCCTGGGGACTGGAACCTTCCTAGGAGGATTTGAAGGGCTGAGGAAAGGGGATAGGAGGTGCATTGTAAGGCAGGCCATGTGGGAGACACAGAGCAAGGAGGTGAGCTGAGAGCAGTGAGGCTGACCTGGGGGTCTGGGGATTCAGAACATACTGTTCTTTGGGGGGTTATGGATGGGGAGGTGGGTGTGGGATGGAAGGAATGAATCTTGGAGAACAAATTATGCAGGGAGGGCAGAGTTATGGGGGAGGGTGGAATTTGGGGGATGGGCTTTGGACACTGGAGGATCCTTTAGTGGGCCACTGTAGGGGAGACCGTTGAGGATCAGAACATCGGTCTTTGTGGTGGGTATGGAGTTTTGGCCCTTGTGGGGGGATGCTCAGAACATCAGGGTATAGGAGAACTTCGGATAATCAGACGGGGAAACTGCTGAGGGGGTGGATTTGGGGTGCTTGAACTAGGGGTGTCTTGGCAAGTGGCTCTTGGGGGTATTTTGGGGGGATAAGAAGTGGGAGAAGATTCTGAGGGTGCACTTAGGGGTTGGAACACTCATGGAAAGGTTCTCGGAGTTGGGAGTTGGAGCACCTGGTGCAACTTCCTTGGGGAGGAACAGGTCATGGAGATGAGTCAGGGGTCCTTGAGGGACATAGGGAGTGAATTGGGGGCTTAGAGCCTAGAGGAAACTTGGGGGAGGTTTATAGCAAAAGCAATAGATCATTGGGGTGAGATTAGGGGATGAGAATCTGGGGATGTCTTTGGGGTGGCCTTGGCAAGCGGTCCCAGCCCAAGAGTGCTTTTGAGGAGGGATCATGGGAGGTGGGCTTGACAGGGTCAGGACAAGGTGGTGGGTTGTGGGTTGATCATGGGGAAGGTGGGGTTCGGGAGTCGGAGCTGGGTGTCTCTGGGGTTGGATCCGTGGGAGGTGAGTTAGGGCAGGGCAGAACCACGATGTCTGGGAGGTAGATTTTGGTGGAGTCAGGACCCAAGGCGAGTCTGGGTGGTGGGTCCAGGAGTGGATTGGGCTGGGCCCTGGGGTAAGGCAGGATAGAGCCGGCAGGGTATTGGAAGCTTTACTGCCTCCCCCCCCACACCCCCCGCCCGGAGTCAGTAGCATTTGCGGTACACGATGTGGGGCCCCTGTTCCTCATACTGCTCCCGCAGGACCCAGCAGGACTGGAAGGCGCGCAACGAGGCCAGGATGGAGCCCCCAATCCACACCGAGAAGTTCCTGGTGGGCTGTGCCGCCACCACCACGTGGGCCTCGGGGGGCAGACTGTGCAGCAGCTCGGCCCGGAAGCGGCCCTCGAACCCCTGAAAGAGCGAGGAGCCCCCGCAGAGCAGCACGTTCTGGGCCACGTCGGCCCGCACCTCCAGGGGCACCTTGTGAAGGCTCTGTTTGGCCATCGTGGGGATGCCCACGGGCTCCAGCCCCGGCATCTCGGGAGGGCTGAACAGCAGCTCTGGGCACTGGAACAGCTCCTTGCCCAAGGTGACCGTCCGCCCGTCGGGCAGCTTCAGGGTCTGCTGGTATTCCTGCTCCGGCCGGGCCTGCTCCTTGAGGAAGTCAGGGGCCACGTAGCAGTGGCGGTGCTTGATGTTCTCCACGGTGTCCAGGTCCTGCTGGCCCAGCGTCAAGCCCGAGCCCAGCAGCATCTCTGCCAGGAAGGCGGTCAGGTGCGTGCCCGCCAGGTCCAGGCGCTCCGTGGCGTGGGGCAGGTTGTAGCCCTGAAAGACCGGCACCGTGTAGGTGACCCCATGGCCGGTGTCCACCACCAGCCCGCTGATCCTCCCGTGAGCGTAGACGGACAGCACCGACTGGGAAGCCACGTACATGGCAGGAGAGCACAGCGACTCGAAGGCCACCTCCACCAGCTTCTCGCGGTTGGTGGTGGGGCTGAAGGGCGGGTCGGAGAACAGCAGCGGCTGGTCCTGAGTGGCCACGCGGAGGTCGTGCTCCAGCAGGTGGCGCCAGATGAGCTCGGCCGCGTCCCAGTCCACCACGATGCCGTTGCGCACTGGCTGCACCAGGGTTAGCTCTGGGCGTGTGCGGGCGGCCTCGCCGATGAAAGTCTCCAGCACTGGCTGCCCACTGGTGGCCGGCTTCTTGGGCTGGCAGCCCACGATGGTGGCCACGGTGTAGGTGGGCCGGGCCTGCCCCGCGAAGCCCACCTTACAGGTGCCCGTGCCCATGTCGATGACCACCGCGCCGGTCTTTGGTGGCAACCTGTCGCCCACCATGCTGGGGGGGTCCTGCTGCAGGGTCTTGTTCACCAGGATTGAGTTGGGGTTCACGCCAGTCCTGGAGGCCTTTGGGGAGGGCTGGGGCTTCGTGCAACTGGACGGGTTTGCATCCATGGCTGCACGTAGCTGGGTAAGCTGCTTGGCGAGGCTGACCGCTTTCCTCTGGGGGTCCGAGGGTATGAGGAGAAAAGGCCGAGGCTGACCAGGGGCAGGCAGAGGCAGGGAGAGGGGCCTGGCCGGTGGTCTATGACATCACCCTGCCTGCTGCCCCTTCAGAAGATTTCACAATGCAGGGGAGGGGATGAGGACGAGCTCCTCCCCGCCCCAGAAAGCTCCCAGAATACTCATCTATTCTGGATTCCCCCAAAGTGGCAAATTTGGAGGAGGAGGCTAGAGGGTGCCAGAGGAGAGACCTCTGATCCAGCTCCCTGACCCAGAGCCCAGTAAGACCCAAGAATCCTTCTCTTGGTGCTTCCTTTTGAAGCTCTTTATAGTGTGGTAAGGGAGAGCTAGTCACAGCCCTCCTTAGAATTCAATCTTAAAATTAATTTAAAATATTAACCCTTAGAATATTAATCAGAAGGTGGTCGCCTAGCTGGTGTGGCTTTTCTGGTTTCCTGAAGGAAACAGAAGCCTGCCTAGGGTGGGGGGTGAGGCTAGGAGAGACACAGACATCCCTCTACTGTTCTTTGACCCTTCTGCTCTGCCTGATACCTGGAACAGTCTCCCTACCCCATTGCCACAGAGCAGGAATTTGCCTCTTCCAATCTCGGCAAGACACCACCTCTTCTTGAAAGCCTTCCCTGATTTCTCTTCCTTCTCTCTATCACATGGTGGTGGTGATGAAGGGGTGTCCACCTTCCTTCTAGGGATTTCTTCGGCTTCCCCTTGGTGGGAGGGGGGCTCTGTGGGATCCAAAAAGGAGCTTTCAGTAAGATAAAAGGGACAGGGCAGAACCAGGGAATTTCCTTCCTTTTTAAGGCTAAATAATATTCCATTGTGTGTCTACACCACATTTTGCCTACCCATTCATCTGTCGAGGGACCCTTGGATTGCTTCCATGTTTTAGCTATTGTGAATAATGCTGCTATGAACCTGGTTGTGCAAAATCTCAAGTCCCTGCTTTCAATTCTCTTGGGTATATACCCAGAATTAGCATTGCCGGATCATATGGTAATTCTATTTTTTTAAAAATTATTTATTTATTTAAGAGAGAGAGCACAAGCAGGGGGAGGGACAGAGGGAGAAGCAGGCTCCCTGCTGAGCAGGAAGCCCAACTCGGGGCTCGATCCCAGGACTCGGATCATGACTGGAGCTGAAGGTGGACGCTTAACCGATTGAGCCACCCAGGTGCCCCTGGTAATTCTATTTTAAATGGTAATTGTTTTACAATATACAGGTGTATCAAATCAACACATTGTACACCTTAAACTCACACAATGTTAAATGTCAATTACATCTCAGTAAAGGTGGGGGTGGGGAAGTTCACGGACTCTTGTAAATAGCTGAGTAAATGAACATTTCCAAAAACATGTATGAGATCGCACACAAAATTGGTTAAAAACTCTGGCCGGGATTAAATCTGGACACAACTGGGAAATGAAGCCTTCTTACCTCCATATTCCTGTGACATTCAGCACTAGTCCTGGCAATTTCTATCACTACACACACACACACACACGCACACACACACACATTTATTTGTTTTAACTAACAGGTGATAACACCACCAGAAGTGGATTTTTTTTTTTTCAGAAGTGGATTTTGAGGCAACTCTCCCATTCTGTTGTGGAACCTGCTGTCCTTAGTTGAGACAATTCTTTCCTCTCAAATGCACCCCCTTTTGGATGATGTGTGTGCAAGAAACGAATTCTGTCCCCATGAAACACCAACTCCTACCCCCTCCCTCAGCCCCTGGCTCCCACCATCTTTCTGTCTCTGTGGATGTGACTCTTCTAGGGACCTCCTAGATGTGGAATCCTACCGTATGTGTCCTTCTGTGACTGGCTTATTTCACTGAGCATAATGTCCTCAAAGTTCTTCCATGTTGAAGCAGGTGTCAGAATATTTTGAGGGACCATCATGTTCTTTTCCATAGTGGTTGTACCTTTTCACATTCCCACTAGCAAGGTAGAGGGTTCCAATTCCTCCACATTCTTAACACTTGTTTTTGCCTTTCCCCCCTTTTTTCTTTTTAATTATAGCTATTGTAATGAGTGTGAGGTTGTGATAGAGTTTTAAGTATCAGCATGTTAGAAAGACATGTTTGGTTCAGACGGACTGTTACATAAAGAACTGAATAGACAGGGTTCAGAGCCCAGCCTTTGGTATTGCTAGTGATGTAGCTGTGTACAGAAGGGGAGGCACTTTCCATTATTCCCCCTCATTCAACACATCTGCAAGGATGGTCCCTTGACCTCCTGAAAGAGTATTTTGGTGAATTTAGTCTATAGCCATTTAAGACAAAAATAAACATTTTTTCCCTTTTCAAGAATCATTGTGGCAAGTGAGAGGGATGGTAGTTGATAGTTCGGGATGGGGGTCAGGTAAATTCTCACTGCATCTTTATGGTACTATGTTCATTTTTTTCTGATGGGGGAAATAAAGTCTCAGAGGGGTGAAGTAATTTGCCCAAAGTCACACAGCTGGGATGGCACAAGAGCAGGATTTGAACCCAGATCTCTGAGATACTGCAGTGGCTGAGTGCGGGTCTGGAAAACTGTGAGGTCTAAGATCCATCTGAAACAGTACAAATGGAGGCTGGGACTCTGTTGACCTCAGGTTCCTCTGTTGTTTCTGGCACATAATAGATGCTCCATTCTCGGATACTGCAGCAAACAGGACAGAGAGCATCACTGAGTAGAGGCAGCAAGGAAATAATGTGGTCAAGACCACAGATCTGGAGCCACCTGCTGGGGTTGGTTAAACCTGGCCCCGCCACCTTTATAGTGAAGCAAACTACTAAATCTCTCTGTGCCTCAGCTTCCCCATTAGCTAGTTAGAGGTAATAATAGTACTGACTTCAAAGGGCAGGTATGTGGATGGACGAGTTATCTGTGAAGTGGTTAAGTCAGTGGCTGGTACATCTTGCTTTGTGAAGGTTTACACAAATTGCAGGTATTGTGTGCTTCAGTCGTGTGTATGAGCAACCAGTACGTGGAAGTATCTAACAACAGCTCTGCAGTGGAATTAGGGATTTAGATGGGCATTTCTCTTGAAAGGGCATTTTTTTCCAGACTGCAGATCTTTGTCCTGGGCTTATCTGAAACCTGCGTGGGCAGCGCCGCCTTCCACCTGCGTCTGTGTTTCCCAGGAGTTGAGTTGTACAGCTTCCTGCCAAGAGAGGGCGTCCAAGACCACCTGCTTCTTTTTCTTTCTGCTAAGTCCTTGGCTCAGTTGCTCAGGGGTTCACATCCTTGGTTGCAGCTTAGGATCACCAGAGGAACTTAAAAAAGAATCCCCGTGTTCTGGCTGCACCCCAGACTTGAATCAGAAACTCTGCAGATGGAGACCAAGCAGGGGTGATTGTTTAAAGCTCCCAGGAGACCTTAATGTGAAGCAAGTGGAGGTCCATTGGTCTGGGTCTTCAACATTCTCAAATTCTCCTTCCTTCCTTCCTGCCTTCCTGCCTTCCTGCCTTCCTGCCTTCCTGCCTTCCCTCCTTCCTTCCTTCCTTCTCCCTCCCTCTCTCTCTCTTTCCTTCCTCCCTCCCTCCTTTCCTCCCTCCCTCCCTCCCTTCCTTCCCCTTCTTTCCTTTCTTTCTCTCATTCTCAATTTCTTAATTCCCCCTGATCATCAGAAACGATGGACTGGGAGTCTGGGGTTGTGACACAGTTCTCTGGGATCAGCAGGTTCTCATGCTTAAATGTGTATGAGAGTCTCTAGAAGGGCTTGTTAAAACACAGAGTTCTCGTCTTGCCCAGAGATTCTGATTCAGCAGGTCCAGGGCCCTGCAGAGAATCTGCATTCCTAACGAGCTTCCAGGTGATGCTGATGCTTCTGGTTGGCTGACTTCACTTTGAGGAGCATTGTCTGGAGCCTTGTGGACATCTGGGAGATGAAAGGAAAACTTCTCACAATAAAACTTATATATATATATATATATAATGTTATCCAGCCATGAGAAAGAAGGAACTCCCACCATTTGTGCAACGTACATGACACTTGAGAGCATTACGCTATGTAAGTCAGAGAAAGATAAACACTGTGTGATCTCACTTATATGTGGACTCTAGCAAAGCCCAATTTGTAGAAACAGAGAGTAGAATGGTGGTTCCCAGGGGCTGTGGGGTGGGGGAAATGAGATGTTGGTCAAAGGGTACAAACTTCTAGTTATGAATAAGTTCTGGGGATCTAATGTACAGTAGTGACTATAGTTGACAATACTGTATATATACTTGAAAGCTGCTAGGAGACTAGATCTTCAACTTTTTCACCACAAAAATAGTGATTATGAGATGTGAAACGTCTGGTGGTAACTATTTTGCAGTATGTAAGCATATCCATCATTGTACGCCTTGAACTTACACAATGTTGCATATCAGTTATATCTCCATAAAACTGGAAAAAATACAGAATAAAAGACATGACTCATACAGTGCTCATATTTGTTCTCCAGGGTTTATGGCAAGACTGCTCAGGTAATCAGTGGTCGAATTTCTTTTATTGCCGTGTTATGTTCTACAAAGTTGCCACGAACAGTGACTACTGAACTCTAGTTACAACATTTTCATCAACCATTCAAAACATAACCCTGTGTTACGTGTGATTCTGTTTAAAAACACGGTTAATTAATATATATTATTGATCTTACTAACACTGAACTCACAGCCAACATCGTTATACCTCACGCCTGAATGAAGCTTGTCCAGCTCACGCATTTTCTCTGCAAGGCACCCCAAAGTCTTCTTGTGCATGACAACTCTAGGTAGCAGTGCGGCACAATGCTTCTGGCTGATTTAAACAGTGAAACCAGGGGCATAAAGGACAAAAATGTGAAACCTGGGGCACTAAACAGACCATGAAAAGGGCACTTGCTTATGGTATGAGAGCACAACAAGAAGGCAGAGCATTGTGGGAACTCAGCTGGGAAGGAGCATGTAGGCAATTTAGATTTTTTGCTGCTCTGTGCATGTCTGCAAATGACCATGAGAGTCCCAGCAGTATTGAGTTTGTGATTACAAATAAATTTAAATAGGTGAATTCTTAAATACGGACCCTGTGAATAATGGGGATTGGTTGTACATACACACACACAGAATCATATATATATGTGTGTGTACACACACACACACACACACACACACAGAATCTCAAGTGCCTGTGTGTATTCACCACACAACATAAGCAACAAAAACACAACAAACACACTGGAAGCCTTCTGTGGATCTCCCCCTAGAGAGTATCATGTTGCTGAATTGAGGGTGTTTTTCACATGGGGAAATGCCACTTTTGCCGGGACACGGCACCTCTTTCTGGCTGTGTTGACATCAGCAACTCCATTCATTCTTCAGTCAGCAATGCTCACTCACTTGACCTGCAATGTGACCTGAGCATCGCATTTTAAAAAGCTTGCAGGTGGGGCGCCTGGGTGGCTCAGTTGGTTAAGCGGCTGCCTTCGGCTCAGGTCATGATCCCAGAGTCCTGGGATTGAGCCCGCATCGGGCTCCCTGCTCGGCAGGAAGCCTGCTTCTCCCTCCCCCACTCCCCCGGCTTGTGTTCCCTCTCTGGCTATCTCTCTGTCAAATAAATAAAATAAATCTTAAAAAAAAAAAAAGCTTGCAGGTGAGTCTGCTGTGTATTCAGTGCTGAGCACCACTGATTACCTGAGCAGTCTTGCCATAAACCCTGGAGAACAAATAGGAATGCTGTATAGATCATGCCTTTTTATTCTATATTTTTGATGCTTTGACATCTTGGGGGCTCCCCTCCCAGGGCTAGCTGATTCCTAGAGATAGCACACACCTCACCTGCCAGTGCACCTTTCATGGGCAAACCAACGAATCCAGAGCCCACACTCCCTACCCCCTCCTCTGTGGGGCTTTCACACTCAGGGCCACTGTTCCCCTCTGCTGATCCCCAGGGCCAGGTTCCAGACAACAACGGATAGCCCCTGTGTCCCAGAGCCCACTGAAATTATTCAAACTAGCCAGTCCTAAGCCTGTATGCCCTGCATTGTCCACATTTCCCCCTCACTCCCCATGTCTCCTGCCTGACCCTAGTGCCTCTCTGAGGGGCCCCCAATAGTGTGCCACGACCCTTCCTCTTGGGAATTGTAACAAGCTAGCTTTTCAATGGTACTGCTCTCCTACCCTGTTGGCCTCACCTGCTCAGATCATAATAAACCTATATCTTAAAACAGACTCCTTTGCTCATCCTTCTGCTTGGAATGCTCAGTGGCGTTTGGATGGCCCTGCCCAGCACCTCTTGGTTATCCATGCGGTGCTTCCTCCACCATTCCTGTGGTTCATTAAGAGGTGAACATCATTGTTTTCTCATGCTCTCCTGGGACAAATTTGAGATGCAGGGCACCTGGCTCCCCTGCAATTAACTTTCTTTGCAGTAGAAAGGAGAAGCCGGAAGAGGCTTTTGATATAATACCTTCACCTGGAACCGCCAGCCCTTGACAGTTGGTTCATCACTGCTTGGCTGAAGAAGGAGCTGGTGGGCTAAGTGGGGAGTGACACATTCCAGGGAGGTTTATCAGGAGTCACTGTGAGATGGGGAGAGCTATGGGTGTGTCTCTCTGGGTCTGCTCACGGCCCTAGCTCAGTGGACTTCAGAGCAAGGTAGGGAAGGAACCAGCAGGAGTTGTGTCTTTTACCTTTGTCTCATGCAAACTGGATGCATAGCACTATGAAGGGCCAGGGCCCATTTTGCCAGCCTGCGAACCAAATATCTGGATACTTGACACCATCTTTGTGGGTTAAGTCCATGACAGTGTGTGGTTTTTGGTGAGGCAGGCTCTCCAGGTATGATGGGACCAGTTCCACTCTCTGTGTGTCCTCACACAGACCTTTATGCAGGTGTTGTTGTATCAGCAGGTGAGTTTTGTCCAGGTATGTTGGTAAGAAACAATCTTTTTCTGTTTTGGGGTTTTTTTTGAATCCTAAACCTTCACATTTATGTAAATATCCTCTCAAAACTTTCAAACACATAAAATCTTCTATCAGTTTAATCTTGAAGAAACCCCTTTTGGAGGTTGACCTGCTTCTGGCTGAGCTGGCGACAGCTGTCATCCTAGGATCCCCCTTCACCATCATTCTAGGGATTCTCTTTCAGGTTGAATCCTCTGTTTCTTCTCCTTAGGTTGATGCCTCATTTAGGTGGGACACATGCTCCCTGAGTGAGTGCAGTGGAGACAGATTGGAAGAAAAACCCATCAGGTCTAAAAAAAATGTTATTTTATCTTATACTTACATGGTTATTTGACTAGCTATGGAATTCTAGGTCTCAATTAATTTTCCCAGAGCATTTTAAAACATCGCTCCATTGCATTCTAACATTTGGTGTTCCTGTTGAAGAGTTCAAGGCCACCCTAGAGGGACACCTTGGTGGCTCAGTTGGTTAAGCATCTGTCTTCGGCTCAGGTTATGATCCCGGAGTCCTGGGACTGAGCCCCGCATCGGGCTCTCTGTTCAGCGGGGAGTCTGCTTCTCCCTCTGCCGCTCCCCCTGCTTGTGCTTGCTCTCTCTCTCTCTCAAATAAATAAGTAAACTGAGTGTTATATGAAAACAGTGAATCGTGGATCACTACATCAAAAACTAATGATGTATTGTATGGTGACTAACATAACATAATAAAATAAAATTTAAAAAAAAATAAAAAAATGAGAGAAGTTCAAGGTCATTCTCATTCTTGACTTTTCCAGGAAAGTTGTTTTCTCTCTCTGAAAGCTTATAGGGTACATTCTTTTGTTTATTCTGATGAGCAATTTTCAATCTTGAAATTCACAACTTTCATTCAGGGAAATTTTCTTGCCCCATATTTCCATACTTATGAAATGCCTATTTTTTAAAAAAGATTTTATTTATTTATTTGTCAGAGAGAGAGAGAGCATGCACAAGCAGGGGGAGCGGCAGGCAGAGGGAGAAGCAGGCTCCCCACTGAGCAAGGAGCCCAATGTGGGACTCAATCCCAGGATCCTGGGATCATGACCTGAGCCAAAGGCAGACACTTAACCGACGGAGCCACCCAGGCATCCCTGAAATGCCTATTGTTTTGATGTTGGGCCATCTGTATTGATTCTCTGATTTATTTACCATTTCTCTACTATTTTTCTCTGTGCCTTTTTGTTGTTTTGTGATATTTTCCTACATTTTATATTTTAATCCTATTGTTTTTCATTTCTCTTATCATTAAAAAATTCTAACATCTTTTTGTTCTTTTTTTTTTTTTTTAAGATTATTTATTTATTTATTTGACGGCGAGAGAGAGACAGAGCAGGAACACAAGCAGGGGGAGTGGGAGAGGGAGAAGCAGGCTTCCCGCGGAGCAGGGAGCCCGATGCGGGGCTCGATCCCAGGACCCTGGGATCATGACCCGAGCCGAAGGCAGACGCTTAACGACTGAGCCACCCAGGTGCCCCTAACATCGTTTTGTTCTTTAAAGAAGAAAATCTTTTTCTTGCTTCACAGATACTGCCTTTTTAGTTATACCTCTGAGTTCTAGTCAGTTATAGCTCTAATGTTACCAAGAGTTTCTTTTTTGGTTTCTTCCCTCAGTCTGTTTTCTCCGAAGTGCTTTCATTTTCAGTACGATTGTTGTGGTCTCTGTCTCTTGTGTGAGATACTGTTTGGTTAATTGGGTAAAAAGGTGATTGGAAGCTCTGTGGACACGAGTTAGTTTCATTTATACTTTGGTTTTCTATTTAGGGTAATCTCGCTGGGCTGTTTCCTTGGGATTTTCTTAATGGTAGTTTTTGTTTTGTTTTATTTTGTTGTTGTTTGTGCTTATCTTTTATTTTGTTTTCTTTTTTTGGACTGGTTGATTCCCAAAAAAGACTCTCTCACAGAAGCCCGTCCTTTGGATAGCTACCCCAAATGTTGGATGAATGCTCTAATTCTTTCCCTCCAGAGGAAACCAGGATTTGGGTTTTGTGCCCCACTTGCTCTGTGCTGAGGTGGGTGAAGGTCTGTGACCAGCGAGAGCATGCTTTCCAAATCATCACCTTTGTTCTCAGTGGCTGCCAATCTGGAGCACCTTCCCATTAGCACTCAGACTCAGGCAAGACAGAAACCAGTCCCTCAGGCAGCCCCTCAAGACATTAGAACTTTGGATTACAGTCCAGTCCTTTCCTTCCCTTCTCAGGGACAAGCCAGGAGCTGGGGGCTTCCTCCTGTTGTGTGGTGCTGTCATGGGGGAGATATTACGGGGAGAAGGTGCCATGTACTTTCCTATTGGCTTTGATGCAGCTGACCTCATGCTCTATTAGGGTGCAGGAGCCCCTCACCTAGTCTCTGGATTTTTCACAAAGGGAATTGATTGATCCATGTGCTGTTGAATCAGTGTGTCCATGTGGGAAAGGAAGTCCGGGGCTTCCCATTCCACCATTTTGTTGATGTTGCGGCTAATCTTCTCTGAGTATAAGGGCCCCGGTCATATTGGATTAGAGCCCACTCTAATGACCTCATTTCAACTTAATTACTCCTTTAAAGACCCTATCTCTAATGACAATCATGTTCTGAGGTCCTGGGGCATTAAAATTTCAACATATGAATTTTAAGGGGATATGATTCAGCCTATAACCATGCTACAACATGGATGGACCTCTAAAACGTTATGCTAAGTAAAAGAATTCAGACACAAAATGTCACATATTATATGATTCTATTGATATGAAATAGGTAAAATTTGTGGGTACAGATAGCAGATTGGTGGTTGCCAGAGTCTGGGGTAATGGGAGTGACTGCTCATGAGCATGGAGTATCCTTGCGAGGATGAAAATGTTTGGGAACTAGATTGAGGTGATGGGTACATGGCACCGTGAATGTACTAAATTCCACAGAATTGTACACTTCAAAATGGTTAACTTTAGGTTTATGTGAATTTCATCTCAATAAAAAAGTGTGTGTGTTTATGTGCATAAAAAGAGATAAAGCAGTGTGGCTAAAGAATAACAATTGGTGAAGGGTATATGGATGTTTCACTCTTCTGTAGGTTTAAAATTTTTCGAGTAAAAAGTTAGAAAAACTGAGAAAAGACTTGCTGTTTTATTATTGGTTTCTAGGGATTTCCATAATTTTAGCCTTTTGTCCTCCAAAGACAAGAAGTGATGATGCCTTGTAAGCAAAAAAGGGCAAATTAAGTCAATTCAAAAAACAACTAAAAGTGAGTTGATTCAAGAGAAATACAGGTATATTCTGCAGACTATCTATCAGACCACCTGGTTAATCTTTTCCCAGCAGAATGCAAAGTCTCTTGGTGTTAATGCCCAAACTTCATAAAATGCATGTATCTCTCAGTATAATGTTTTCTGGCTCATGTTTACACAGGGGACGTTTATATTTCCATCAAGTGAAATACAGGATTTTAAAGAAAACAACGTACAGAGAAAGTGTGCCAACTGATAACCAAGGAGAGTGTGCATCTCATGTATTGCCAGTACCAAGAGAGGTTATCATACCAGCTTACTCAATGTGAGTCATTCTCTGCTGTTGTGTGCTTGTGCTGAGCTTGCTTCCCCAGCACTTTCTACATTTTGGCAAAAGCAAAGGTCAATGTTCTACTGTGAGTCTTCAAAGAGTTGAGGGAGTGAAAGAGATCTTGGAAAAGGAAGCGATAGAGAAATATGACTTCACACTAAACAACTGTAAACAAATATGTTCATTTTGCATAAGCTTTTTACTGGTTTTAGCTACAGTTTAGGAAATTGGTTGAAAGTTTGGGGTTGATGTAAAATACAACTTTTCCCATTTAAAATAATGGTAAATAGAGTCCCAGTCGACAGTTTTATGTTCATCTCATTTTCAGGAATGGATAACTAATGCTAAATAGGAGACACCTGTTAAAATAAGATGGCACACGGAGATGGCAAAAAATAAGAAGGTGGTATGCAAAGGATTAATATTTGAGGCACAAGTCTAGAGTAATAACAATTTCTTTGCCATCTTTTTCTCTTCCCCTGTTCTTTAGAACAACATGGCCCAGCCATAAATAACTTTAAGCATGGCTTGTTCCATCCATCCATCCATCCCTCCATCCATCCCTCCCTCCCTCCATCCATCCATCCCTCCATCCATCCATCCCTCCATCCATCCCTCCATCCATCCCTCCATCCATCCCTCCATCCCTCCATCCATCCCTCCATCCCTCCATCCATCCCTCCATCCATCCCTCCATCCATCCCTCCATCCATCCCTCCATCCCTCCATCCATCCCTCCATCCCTCCATCCCTCCCTCCATCCATCCATCCATCCAACCCTCCATCCATCCCTCCCTCCATCCATCCCTCCATCCATCCATCCATCCATCCATCCATCCATCCATCCATTCTTGATGCAGTTCAACATGCTAGGTGTTGAGGATTCAAGACCCACTCCCTACTATTCCATATCTTGATTTCTTTTTCCCAACTCCTGTCTGCTCCAGCCCTTCCTGTTCAATAAACATCCATGTGTCTATGTGCTTTAGGTACCAGTGACACAGAAATGAATAATAGCCTTGCTGTCAAGGAGCCTTGCTGTCAAGGAACTCATGGCCTATGTCAGTGTTACTCAAAGTGTAGTCCATGAACTGGTATTGGCCTTTGAGGAGAAAAGGACCTTGAAACAGACTATAACAATATTGCTAAGCTTTAGTTCAACTGACATGTTGTCCAGAGCAAGACTTTCTCAACTAAGGAAGCAGTGTGTTGAATAACTTTCTGACACAAGCTTCTTATCTCCAAGCACACTGTCACAACTGCTTTGAGTACTGGTCTAGAATCTGCTTGGAAAGATGTCATGGTGAATGTCAAATCCAGTTTGTAAGGTCTAGCTGTATGGTGTGCTGAGCTGAGAAGCCCCACCCAAGCTCAGAAGTAGAAAGCCATGAGACCAGTTACTAATGTCTGCCATGGGCTTGGGAGTAGAGTGTGGTGGCATGGCGCAAGGAATTTGCTGGTGGTTGCCTACTATATATCAAGTCCTTAACATATGTCATTATTCCTGCTTCCATTCCGCTTCCACCTGGTTGTCACCTGTCTGACTCAGCTTTGGTTTCAGCAACGCTCTTGGTAATTCACTCAGCCTTGGGAGGCTTGCCTGTGACTTCTTGCCATGGGCACCTGCTTAGGGTAGACTGGCTCTCTGGTCTCTGCCCTTCCCCCTGACTCTGGCTGTGAACATATAATATGCTCACAGGCACTAGACCATCTACCTTTGGACCATTGCATCTCCCAAGTTTTGGAGGCCCCTAAAGAATGGAGTCTAGAGGAAGAAATATCACAACCCAGGGAAGCTGCCTCCTAGCTGTTTTACCACCATTCCTGCCTCATTATTTAACTCAGAAGAAATCTCCTGGACATTTTTTTTTTTTTTTTTTTTTGGAGCAAGGGATCCATTTGCAGCAATGGATTCCCTCATCTCCTCCTCCTAATTAGATCCAAACAAAAAGACCTGGACATCTCTCACATTCATTTATCCACATTAGAGCTGCTCATCCTTCCTGTAGTTGAGAGATGAGTAAATGTTTTTCCACAACCTCCAGGGACAAAATATCAGGGGCCCTAGGCTCCCACTGCAACTAATTTTCTCCCTTGCCGAAAGGGAGATGCAGAGGGGTTTCTTGTGCAACAAGTCTCCCTGGAGCCCCCATCCCCAGATGATGACATCTATCCCTGCAAAAATAGAGGCAGCACTGGTTAAACCCTTGATGCTGGAATCCAGGGAGGTTTTTATCCGGGACTCTTCTTGAATGAGGGGTGTTGAGAAAGCTCCTTCACTCTACCCACAGACCCTCGTGAGTGCGGGCAAGAACTTGGAACCCAGGCTTGTGGGGATATTGGGGGTCCAGGCATGATTTAGAGATTAGACATTAGTGGCAGGATGGATCTGAGGAACTGGTGATATCGTTTCCCATAGACAAGCTAGGTTGACAGGTATTGAGTGGAAGGATGAATTCTTGTCCACCTCTTTTGACATTTGCCCACCTCCAGGCAGTTGTCTTTTTTTACTGAATGCTTATTCTTTCCTTGTCTGTCTTCACTGTTGTGAACCCAAGATGGCCAGGTCTCTAGACAGCAGAAGGTCATCCATGTTGATGTTCAATCCATGTTGAAGGTCATCTCATGTTGACCTTCCATAAAAGCATTTGGAAGCAGCCACACATGGGCACCTGACCTTGATCAAGGGGCTGGTACCAGAACAACCCATCTGGCAGGGGTTGGGGGCACTTTCAGCTTCCCTCCTGAGGACTGGCCATCCACAACAGTGATCCCCCAGAGGAGTTCTCAGTTCTGACCTCCTGGACACAGGAGCTAAGTCCTGACTACAAGAAAGAGGCAGCATCCAGGGATATACTGTTTCCAAATCCTAGCCTGTCCTCTCAGTAGCTGTGCGAGTTTAGGTAAGTCACATACCCTTCCTTAGCCCATTTGTCAGTAACATGAATTCCAACCAAAATATTGCTTCCCTTACAGAATGTATTCACTCAGCAACTATTTATTGAGCAAGCTCTGCTGTGGATCCTTGAGCTGGTGTGATTGGAGGTGAGTATTAAACAATATAAATGATAATGTCCTGCAAACTGTCATTTGATTAGGCAGGTAACCAAGGGCCCAGATCACACCTGGTCATGGTGGAGAAATATGAAAGTTGTACGGGCAACAGGAAGTGAATAATGCCGGTGTCTTTTCCCTGGTCACTTGGCATCAACAAAGGGACCCCCAGCCCCAAGTTTGGCATTACTGAGGATAATGGGAAAGAAAGTGGTAAAATTGCATGTTGGAAACTTGCCAAAGGTGCTTCTCTTCAACCCAGAAGAAAAGTACTGATTTAGGAGTCACAGATGATTCAGCCCAGATTTGAGTGAGTTGTGGCTACCTCTGGCCGGCTCTGCCTGTCTAACTTGCAGGTTGGGGAGGTTGGATGGATGGCAATCCTTTTCCAAAAGAGGTCTTGATGGTTAAGAGTTTGTCAAAAGCTCAGGACACAAGGGGATCACAACCAGACTCTCCAGCCACTGAGGAACTGCTGGCTAGAGATCCCCAAAACCCGGGCATTTGTATAACAGGGGGAACACTTGGGCACCCCAGAAGGAAAGGCAAATTTGGAGGCATATAAGACTGAGTATGTGAACATCTGCACCAAATCCTGAAATGTCTATTACAGTGTTTGGGGGAGTGTGTGGAATGTCAAGGGAAAAACAGACACTTTGGAATCAGATTCCTATTCTGTTCAAATTTTGGCTGTTACTTCTTTGCTGGGTGGTGCTGGGCAAGTCACTACACTTCTCTGAACCTGTCTATGTCTTCTCATCCAAAAAATACAGATAAATAATGCCTACCCATAGATTTTTTTTTTATTGTGATAAAATATACAGAACAAAATCTACAATTTTGACCACTTTTAAGTGTACTGTTCATGGTATTAAGTATATTCACATTGTTGTGCAACCATCTCTACCATCTGTCTCCAGGACTTGAAGATTATAGTGTTAAGCATGTAAAACACTTAGCCAGATGCCTTCTACACAGTCAGTACTCAATTGGTGTCAGCTTCTTCAGGGTGGTGATGTGTGAGTGGACAGAGAAAGACCAGGTTCTTTTGGACACTTATATAGCTCTTGACAGGAGCCTGTGGTAAAAGCTATTTCACTGGTGGGGATACTTGGTGTTTGGGGGGATTGACTGTCTATAAGATGGCAGGAAATTGCAAGAATTATTTTTTTTCCTGTATGGAGACATGGAAATGGTAAGGTACTCCCAGGATTTATGCTGGGTCTGAGCTCAAGCCAATTTAAGAATAAACATCTGGAAGAGGAATTGTGTAAAGCCTGTGCAGGTCACAATTGCCCTGTAAACCAGAGGTTCTCCACTGTGGGTGATTCCACCTCACTAGGCACATCTGGCCACATGTGGAACCAGTTTTGGTTTCCATGACAAGGGGTGGTGGTTGGGGGCTGCTGCTGGCATCTAGTGGGCTGAAGCCGGGGATGTTGCTAAACTTCATACAATGCAAAGGACATTTTCCCATGACAAAAAATTATCTGTCCTCAAATAATGCCACAGTGGAAAAACCCTGTTTTAAGGCAATGGATCTGGGGATGAATGGGTTTTGAAGACTCTGCTAAGGGATCTTAGAGGCCAGAAAAAGGGCAGGTGGGTTTTTACACAGTATGGACGAGGGCATCACAGAGCAACACTAAAGAAGATGACAGAGCTGGACAGGGTCAGGCTTGACCATGGAAGAGGCCACAATGTTGAATAATAATAACAATACTACTACTACTACTACTACTAATAAATACTGATGAGAATGTTTTATGTGCCTGGCACTGTGCTAAGTACCAGAGATCAGCCAGTGATCTCTAATGCTTTTCCTATCTAGAGAATTAGTAATAATTCTAT
The DNA here is from genome assembly GCF_964656455.1 of Halichoerus grypus. Lineage (NCBI taxonomy): Eukaryota > Metazoa > Chordata > Mammalia > Carnivora > Phocidae > Halichoerus > Halichoerus grypus. Next base: position 211,395,305 of record NC_135712.1, read on the forward strand.
AACAATTATATAATTTATAGATATTGTGCATAATTATATGAATTGTATTTATTATATATAATAATTTACAATTTATTGAGCACTTGCTACATGTCACCTCTTAACAATCATCCTTTTTTAAAAAAATTTTTATTTGTTTATTTGAGAGAAAGGGTGAGCGTGAGCGGGAGGAGGGAGAGAATCTCAAGCAGACCCTGTGTTGAGTGTGGAGCCTGATGCCAGGCTCCATCCCAGGACCCTGAGATCATGACCTGAGCTGAAACTAAGAGCTGGACGCTCATCTGACTGAGCCACCCAGGTGCCCCAACATTCATCCTTTTATTTAATTTTCACAATTATGCCTTGACACATATTTCTGCCACCTACTTTATGGATGAAGAAACTGAGGTTAAGTAGCTACACAATGTCATGCTGCTACAAAGTAGTTGAGCTGGGATCCAAGCTCATTTTAATCTGACCTCTGGGTACACTCTCCTAATCACAAATCGCATGTGGTCCATTTCTTTGGCCTGGAACAACTTTCCTTCTTCTGGCTGCCTGCAAAACTCCTACCTGATATTCAAAACCCAGCTCCAATGCTTCCTCCTCTCTGAAGCCCTCTCTGACCCCACCCCATTCCCTGGGTACCTACAGCATTGTGCATGTGTCTCTATTATATTGCTGATTAGATTATTCTGAAATGATCTGATCAATGCTGCTTTCCCTCTCAAACTCTAACTTCTATAGCCACAGGACTATTATCTTACTTCCTAATACCATTGACTGACTATAAAGAAAATGCTGCCAATGAGGCAGCCTATTTCATTCTTGGTTGGATTTCACTGTTAGAGAGTTCTTCGTTAGGGTGAACCACCCAGATGGCCTCACTAACATTCACTTTCCAGGAGCATGAAGCAGTTGGTTCTGGTGCATCCCTCTCACAGTAGCTCTTCAGATACTGAGGGCATGGGTCATCTGTCCCAAGAGGCTTCTCTGACTATGCCCAGTGGTGTTTCCAGCCATTTCCTACAGAACATCTTATTCACTTCCCTCTGTCACAAAGATCATGTCCATTTATCTCTGCACTTGTCATCAATATCCTGATGGAGAATGTGGGGTACGGGGAGTGGGGACCTTGCCTAGGGTGATTCACCTCTGAATGTCTTATGCCCAGACCAGCTTGTGACTAATGTTATTGAATGCATGGGTGAATGGTAGGTTGGGAGCTAGGATGTGATAGGAAAATCAGGATGGTGGATAATTAACAACCCTGAAGGCCTTCTGAGTGAGGACGGCAGCTTTAGGACAAAGAGCTCCAGTGAGGCCTTCAGTAGAATCCACTTGCCCTTAAATGGCCAGTCTTGTTGCTTTTCTAATTATCTGCAGTTGAGAACAGACATTCTTTTGGTCTTGCATTGTCCACTGTTGGGAGTTGTGGATGGTGCATGGTATTCCAGGGCAAGCTGGATTTTCCTGGGGGCTTAGAGGTTGCCAAGAGAATTAAGTATTCCCAAATTTAAATGTGTAGCTCCCTCTGGCCCATGGTCATCTTTCTTGGCCAACTCATTCATCCAGGCAATATTTATTACAGACAATCTTCTAGGCCTGGTACCTTACTTGAAATTGAGTCTGACCTCTCACAAGTTCACTCTTCATCCAATGCAACAAAGTCACCAATAAATGCTGAGTTCACTGACAACTGTCCTCTCCCACCCAACCCCAGGCCATTTCATCCCCAACCTGCTGTCACCCATAGCCACCCTCTATGGCTCACACTCCCTAGATTCATATCCTCAATGTGACCCTGTGTAGGCTCATAATTAATTTCTCTTTCCTTCAGATTCTCATCCAGGCACTTGGACCTAGGCCTTTCTCTGTTTTCTTCCTTGATTTATTGCTTCATCTTCATCATCCTCTATTTTACCTCCCTGCCTTTTTGGACTCTCACCTCTGCTTTGGACCCAGGACCATTAGGAGGAGTGGTATTCAAATATTCTACTGGAGCTAAGTTACTGTCTTTGACTGGGACTTCAGTGTTTGGACCTCAAGAGTCAGTGGGTAGCTCTTCACTGGGGTGTGGCCAAGTATATCGTTCAGAGATGCAAGCTGCTGCTCTCCCTTCCCATGCCTATGACAGACATCACTAATTGATCATGGCATTTCCAACTGCTGATTCTAGCTGTGACCTCATAATACTTCTCCAGGCAACCACTACCAAGTGATGGCAATTGGCATGTGGGTCGAAACTCAGTTGCAGTTTGTCTCTTTCCTTCTTGCATTTGGTCTCTTTCCTGCAGCAAAAGTACGTTGTGTAAAACATGGGGGATGTGAATCAATCAGTGACCTCTGACTTCATTCTGGTGGGCCTCTTCAGTCACTCAGGGTCACGTCAGCTACTCCTCTCCTTGGTGGCTGCCATGTTTACCATGGACCTCCTGGGCAACACCATTCTGCTTGTCCTGATCTGCCTGGACTCCAGGCTCCACACACCCATGTACTTTCTGCTCAGCCAGCTCTCTCTGTTTGATGTTGGTTTCCCCCAGTCACCATCCCCAAGATGGCATCCCACTTCCTGCAGGGAGAAGGTTCCATCTCCTTCAGGGGTTGTGCAGCTCAAATATTCTTCCTGACCCTGATGGGCGTGGCTGAGGGCATCCTGTTGACCCTCATGTCCTATGACTGCTATGTTGCTGTGTGTCACCCTTTGCAGTATCCTGTGCTCATGAGGCGCCAGGTGTGCCTGCTCATGGTGGGGTCCTCCTGGCTGGCAGGTGTGCTCAACACCTCCATCCAGACCTCCATCACTCTGCACTTTCCCTACTGTGCCTCCTGCATCGTGGACCACTTCTGCGAGGTGCCAGCCCTGCTGAAGCTGTCCTGTGCAGACACCTCAGCCTACGAGTTGGTGCTGTCCACCTTGGGGGTACTGATCCTTGTGCTTCCCCTTTCCCTCATTGCCATCTCCTATGGCCACGTTTTGGGGGCCATTATACACATGCGCTCAGAGGAGACCCGAAACAAGGCCTTCACCACCTGTTCCTCGCACATCACAGTGATGGGACTCTTTTATGGTGTAGCTGTGTTCATATACATGGTGCCGGGTGCTTACCATAGCCCACCCCAGGACAACGTGGTCTCCCTATTCTACAGCCTTGTCACCCCTACTCTCAACCCCCTTATCTACAGTCTGAGGAACCGGGAGGTGCAGATGGCTTTGGCCAAAGTGCTCAGCAGAGCTGGGCTCAGGCCAAAGTGATGACCACACAGGGGGTTGCTGGCGTGATCCTAGTGATCCTTCATTCCCTCCATTTCCCCAAAGCACCAATTTGTGGTGCAGTTATTAAGGCCTTATATTCAAGGCTAAGTGTCTGTCCAGCTTCTTCAGATCCCTTGACTAGTTGGGTTAGTGTTTTCTCCCATGGACTTGTGGAAAGCAAGGGTAGCAGTCCCTGTCACTTTTAGTATATTTTTCTCTATTCTTTAGTACTATTCACATGAATGGAAGGCCCTGCTTTGTAAAGTTGAAATCTTGTTGAATTGATAATTATACTAGTAATAATGAGCACTTGTTGACCATTTTACCTGCTAAGTGAATGTTATTTTGTCCTCACCACAGCTTTGGAGATGTAGGGACTATTATGATGTTTATGTATAAGAAATAAACAAGACTCAAAAAGGAAAATAACTTATGAATGGTCACACTTCCAGAAAGTGGTAGAGCTGGGGCTTGAACCCATGGTACTCTGAGGCCAAAGACAGCCCCCAAACCACTGTGCTGTTTGACTACTAAGCAGTGACCTCCTCACTGTTGTGGGTTTAGTGTGTGTGTGGATGTGTGCTGGGATAGTGGTTGGCCCAGACAATGTCTGGAAAACTACCAGATTCTTGAAAATATGGGTTACTGCTTTGAATGACGATGGGGGTAAAATTGAACAGTATTTATAAAATATTTGTTATCTTTGAGTTTTATTAAGATGCTCACTGTTGACCAGGGTCTGGCAATTTTGTTAATAAGCACTTAATATTTTGCGGGGAGTGGTGCTTATTTTAATTTCCTATCCAGCCATGAGGCAAGATTCAACTTAACACATCTTTTAACAGCTTTATTGAGGTAAAATTGACATTCAACAAACAGTACATATTTGAAGTATAAAATTTGATGAGTTTTAGCTTATGTATATGTCTCTACAACGATAACCAATCTTAAGACAGTGAAAGTACACATCACTCCCAAAAGTTTCCTTCTGCTTGTTTGTCACTCCTTCATCCCATCCTCTTCAAGGAGTCACCAATCCATTTTCTATTACCATAGATTAGTTGCATTTTCTAGAGTTTTATACAAATGGAAGTGCAGAGTATATACTGTTTTTGTACAACTTCTTTCACTCAGCAATATTATTTTGAGATTCATTCTTGTTGCAGGTACTTAGAACTTATTCTCTTTAATCAAGTAGTATTCTACTGTATGGATACATCATACTATCTCTTAAATATATTTTCTCTTTTGTTGATACAGCTTTTATTGCTTTCTTTTGACTAGTATTAGTATGGCATATTTTATTCCATAATTTTACCTGTTTATATATTTATATTTAAAGTACATTTATTGTAGGCAGTAGCATATAACTGGGTCTTGCTTTTTATCCAATCTGACAATCTGACTTTTTTATTCAAGTAAAACTCACGTAATATAAAAGTAGCCACTTTAAAGTGGTGTTTAATACATTCACAATATTGCAAAACCATTGCCTCTATCTATTTCCAAAACATTTTCATCATCTCAAAAGGTATATACCTTTGAGTATATACCATACTATATGGTATAATGCGTATATACCATACCCATTAAGTAGTTACTCCCCATTTTCCATTTCCCCTACACTCTGGCAAGCACTAATCTCCTTTCTGTCTCTATGCATTTACCTATTTGAAATATTTCATATAAATGAACTCATGCATTATGTAACTTTTGTGTCTAATTTCTTTTACTTGGTACAATGTTTTCAAGATTCATCCATGTTGTAGAATGTATTAGCACTTAATTTTTATGGCTGAATAATATTTCACTGTATGGATGTACTAGATTTGGTTTATCCATCCACCCATTGATAGATACTTGGGCTGCTTCCACCTTTTGGCAGTGTGAATAGTGCTGCTATGAACATTCATGTACATGCTTTTGTTTAAATATCTGTTTTTAATGCTTTTTGGGAGATACTTAGGAGCTGAATTGCTGGGTTATATGGTACTTTTGTGTTTAACTTTTTGATGAACCACCAAACTACTTTTCACAGTGGTTGCACCATTGTAAGATTCCCACAAGGATTCCAATTTATTTGCATCCTAGCCAACACTTATTTTCCATTTTTAAAATTATAGCCATCCTAGTGGATATGAAATGTATCTCATTGTGGTTTAAATTTGCATTTCCTTAATGACTAATGATGCTGAATATTTTTCATGTGCTCTGTCTCTCACACACACAGACACACACACAGACACACACACACACCTTTTTTGGAGAAATGTTTGTTCAAATCTTTTGCCCATTTTTAAATTGGGTTGTTTGATTTTTGTGGTTGAGTTGTAAGAGTTCTTTATATATTCTGATATTAGACCCTTATCAAATATATAGTTTACAAATAGCTTCTTCCATTTTACAGGTTGTCTTTACACACTCTTTTTTTTTTAATTTTATTTTATTATGTTATGTTAGTCACCATACAATACATCATTAGTTTTTGATGTAGTGATCCATGATTCATTGTTTTTGTATAACACTGGTGTTCCATGCAGTACGTGGCCTCCTTAATACCCATCACTGGGTTAACCAATCCCCCCACCACCCTCTCCTCTAAAATCTTCAGTTTGTTTCTCAGAGTCCATAGTCTCTCATGGTTCATCTCTCCCTCTGATTTCCCCCCCTTCATTTTCCCCTTCCTTCTCCTAATGTCCTCCATGCTATTCCTTATGTTCCAAAAATAAGTGAAACCATATGATAATTGACTTTCTCTGCTTGACTTATTTTACTTAGCACAATCTCCTCCGGTCCGATCCACATTGATGTAAAAGTTGGGTATTCATCCTTTCTGATGGCTGAGTAATATTCCATTGTATATATGGACCATATCTTCTTTATCCATTCATCTGTTGAAGGGCATCTCGGCTCTTTCCACAGCTTGGCTATTGCGGACATTGCTGCTAGGAACATTGGGATGCATATGGCCCTTCTTTTCACTACATCTGTGTCTTTGGGGTAAATACCCAGGAGTGCAATTGCTGGGTCATAAGGTGGCTCTATTTTTAATTTTCTGAGGCATCTCCACACTGTTTTCCAAAGTGGCTGTACCAACTTGCATTCCCACCAACAGTGTAAGAGGGTTCCCCTTTCTCCACAACCTCTCCAACATTTGTTGTTTCTTGCCCTGTCCATTTTTGCCATTCTAACTGGTGTAAGGTGGTATCTCAATGTGGTTTTGATTTGAATTTCCCTGATGGCTAATGATGATGAACATTTTTTCATGTGTCTGTTAGTCATTTGTATGTCTTCTTTGGAGAAGTGTCTGTTCATGTCTTCTGCCCATTTTTTGACTTGATTCTTTGTTTTTTGGGTGTTGAGTTTGAGAAGTTCTTTATAGATCTTGGATACCAGCCCTTTATCTGTAGTGTCATTTGCAAATATCTTCTCCCATTCTGTGGGTTGCCTCTTAGTTTTGTTGACTGTTTCCTTTGCTGTGCAGAAGCTTTTTATCTTGATGAAATCCCAAGAGTCATTTTTTGCTTTTGTTTCACTAGCCTTTGGAGATGTATCTTGAAAGAAGTTGCTGTGGGTGATGTCAAAGAGGTTATTGCCTATGTTCTCCTCTAGGATTTTGATGGATCCTGTCTCACATTGAGGTCTTTCATCCATTTTGAGTTTATCTTTGTGTATGGTGTTAGAGAATGGTCGAGTTTCATTCTTCTGCATGTGGTTGTCCAATTTTCCCAGCACCATTTATTGAAGAGACTGTCTTTTTTCCATTGCATATTTTTTCCTGCTTTGTCGAAGATTATTTGACCATAGAGTTGAGGGTCCATATGTGGGCTTTGTATTCTGTTCCATTGGTCTATATGTCTGTTTTTGTGCCAGTACCATGCTGTCTTGGTGATCACTGCTTTGTAATACAGCTTGAAATCAGGCAACATGATGCCCCCAGCTTTGTTTTTCTTTTTCAACATTTCCTTGGCGATTCGGGGTCTTTTCTGATTCCATACAAATTTTAGGATTGTTTGTTCCAGCACTTTGAAAAATGTCATTGGAATTTTGATCGGGATGGCGTTGAAGGTATAGATTGCTCTGGGTAGCATAGACATTTTAACAATCTTTATTGTTCCGATCCATGAGCCTGGAATGTTTCTCCATCTTTTTGTGTCTTCTTCAATTTCTTTCATGAGTGTTCTGTAGTTCCTAGAGTATAGATCCTTTACCTCTTTGGTTAGGTTTATTCCGAGGTATCTTATGGTTTTTGGTGCTATTGTAAATGAAATCGTTTCTCTAATTTCTCTTTCTACAGTTACGTCGTTAGTGTATAAGAATGCAACTGATTTCTGTGCATTGATTTTGTATCCTGCCACATTACTGAATTGCTGTATGAGTTCTAGTAATATAGGGGTGGAGTCTTTTGGGTTTTCCACATAAAGTATCATGTCATCTGTGAAAAGAGAGAGTTTGACTTCTTTGCCAATTTGAATACATTTTATTTCTTTTTGTTGTCTGATTGCTGTTGCTAGGACTTCTAGTACTATGTTGAACAATAGTGGCGAGAGTGGGCATGCTTGACGTTTCCTGATCTTGAGGGAAAAGGTCTCAGCTTTCCCCATTGAGTATGGTATTCGCTGTGGGTTTTTCATAGATGAATTTTATGAACTTGAGGAATATTCCCTCTATCCTTATTCTCTGAAGAGTTTTAATCAGGAAAGGATGCTGTATTTTGTCAAATGCTTTTTGTGCATCAGTTGAGAGGACCATATGGTTCTTCTCCCTCCTCTTATTAATGTGTTCTATCACATTGATTGATTTGTGAATGTTGAACCACCCTTGCATCCCAGGGATAAATCCCACTTGGTCGTGGTGGATGATCCTTTTAATGTATTGTTGGATCCTATTAGCTAGGATTTTGTTGAGGATTTTGGAATTCATATTCATCAAGGATATCAGTCTGAAATTCTCCTTTTTGATGGGGTCATTGCCTGGTTTGGGGATTAAGGTAATACTGGCCTCATAGAATGAGTCTGGAAGCTTTCCTTCTGTTTCTATTTTTGGAAACAGCTTCAGGAGAATGGTATTATTTTTTCTTTGAATGTTTGGTAGAATTGCCCAGGGAATCCATCAGGCCCTGGACTCTTGTTTTTTGGGAGGTTTTTGATCACTGCTTCAATCTTGTTACTGGTTATTGGCCTATTCAGGTTGTCAATTTCTTCCTGTTTCAGTCTTGGCAGTTTATAGGTTTCCAGGAAGGCATCCATTTCATCCAGATTACTCAGTTTATTGGCATATAGTTGTTGATAATAATTTCTAATAATTGTTTCTATTTCCTTGATGTTAGTCGTGATCTCTCCCCTTTCATTCATAATTTTATTAATTTGGGTCCTTTCTCTTTTCTTTTGGACAAGTCCTGCCCACTTATAGATCTTATTAATTCTTCAAAGAACCAGCTTCTAGTTTCGTTGATCTGATCTACTGTGTTTCTGGTTTCTAATTGTATGATCTCTGCTCTAATCTTAATTATGTCTCTTCTAATGGTGGCTTAGGCATTGTTTGTTGCTTTTTCTCTAGTTCTTTAAGGTGTAGAGTTAATTGGTGAATTAGGGATTTTTCTATTTTTTTTGAGTGAGGCTTGGATGGCTAGGACCCTTTGCAGTATCCCTTAGGTTTTGGACCGATGTATGTTCATTCTCATTGATTTCCATAAATTGTTTGAGTTCTTCTTTGATTTCCTGGTTGACCCAAACATTCTTGAGCAGAGTGGTCGTTAGCTTCCAAGTGTTTGAATTTCTTGCCAAATTTTTCCTTGTGACTGAGTTCCAGTTTTAAAGCATTGTGGTCTGAGAATATGCAGGGAATAATCTCAATCTTTTGGTATTGGTTGAGACCTGATTTTTGACCCAGTATGTGGTCTATTCTGGAGAAAGTTCTATGTGCATTCGAGAAGAATGAGTATTCTGTTGTTTTAGGGTGGAATGTTCTGTAAATATCTATGAGGTCCATCTGGTCCAGTGTGTCATTCAAAGCTCTTGTTTCTTTGTTGATTTTCTGCTTAGATGATCTGTCTATTGCTGAGAGTGGAGTATTGAGGTCTCCTACAATTAACGTATTGTTATCAATATGATTCTTTATTTTGGTTAACAGTTCGCTTATGTAGATGGCTGCTCCCATGTTGGGGGGCATAGATATTTACAATTGTTAGATCTTCTTGTTGGATAGACCCTTTAAGAATGATAAAGTGTCCTTCTGTGTCTCTAGCTACAGTCTTTAGTTTAAAATCACTACATCAAAAACTAATGATGTATTGTATGGTGACAAACATAACATAATAAAATTCAAAAATTAAAAAAAAACAAAAACAAAAAATAAAATCTAATTTGTCTGATATAAGAATTGCTACCCCAGCTTTCTTTTGAGGTCCACTGGCATGGAAGATGGATCCCATCCCTTCACTTTCAGTCTGGATGTATCTTTAGGTTCAAAATGAGTCTCTTGTAGACAGCATATGGATGGGTCCTGTCTTTTTGTCCAATCTGCAACCCTGTGCCATTTTATGGGAACATTTAGGCCGTTCACGTTGAGAGTGATTATTGAAAGATATGAATTTATTGTCATCATGTTGCCTGTGAAGACCTTGTTTTTATAGATTGTCCCTGTAAATTTCTTTTCTGTATCACTCTTGGGGTCTTTCTCCTTTTATAGAACCCCCCTTAATAATTCTTGCAGATCAGCTTAGTGGTCACATATTCTTTCAGTTTCTGCTGGTCTTGGAAGTTCTGCATCTCTCCATCCATTCTAAATGACAGCCTTGCAGGATAAAGTATTCTTGGCTACATGTTCTTCTCATTTAGTACCCTGAATATGTCTTGCCAGGCCTTTCTTGCTTGCCAGGTCTTTGTGGATAGGCCTGATGTTATTCTGATGTTTCTCCCTCTGTACGTAAGGAATCTCTTCTCCCTAACTGCCCTTAGGATGGTTTCCTTGGTTCTAAGATTTGTGAGTTTTACTATTACATGCCAGGGTGTTGGCCTGTTTTCCTTGACCTTGGGAGGGGTCCTCTCTGCCTCTAGGACATGAATGTTTGTTTCATTCCCCAGATTAAGGAGGTTCTCAGCTACGATTTGCTCAAATATATCTTCTAGTCCTTTCTCTAGCTCCACCTCCTCAGGGATTCCAACCATTCTGACATTGGAACGTTTCATGGTGTCACTTATTTCTCTGATTCTATTTTCATGGATTCTGAGTTGTTTTTCCCTGGTCTCCTCTTTTCCCTTTTTGTCTATTAATTGGTCTTCTAGGTCACTAATTCATTCTTCTGCCTCGCTTACCCTAGCTGTTAGATTATCTAGATTAGATAGGATCTCACTGATAGCATTTTTAAGTTCTGCCAACTCAGCTTTCATTTTTGCCCTTAGAGACTCTATGTTGCCATTAATTGATTTCTCCATTCTAGCTATTGTCTTCACAATTGCTAGCCTGAATTCCATCTCTGACATCTTGGTTATATCTGAATCCATTTGTAAATCTGTGGCATAAGTCATAGTCTCTGAGTCTTTCCTATTTTGGGGGTTCCTCCTCCTAGTCATTCTGTTGAGAGGTGGTTGAGGGAATGTATAGAATCCAAATGATTGACCACAATCCAAGCAAGATGCACCTGTTTTGTAAGGACCTTAGGGTTGCTGGCCCCTTGTTTTCCCAGCCTGTCTTCTGGGGAGGGGCCTGCCGTGCTGTTACTCAGGCAACCTTGTTTGGGCAGAGTTGCCCTGCCCCCTGTGGTGGGGGATGGACTCAGTGAAAACCAGTTTTTTGGGGCTTTTGTTCTCTGGCGGCTTTTCCTGGTGGCTTTCCGCATCTCTTCTGAGAGTCAGAGCAGAAGATACTGTTTCCAACCCTCTGCCTCAGAGCAGAGATATCACAGTCTGTTCTTCAGTGAGCTCTCCAGGCTACACTATCCCCGTTTCTGTCTGTGCTGCTATAAACTGCAGTGTCCTGGGTTGTGCACCCCTCAGCAACTCTCCCAGTCCTCGCCTCCAGGTCGGGGTTCGTCTCTGCCCTTTGTGCTTCTAAAACCACCAGCCGCCCCCAGTTCGCATGCGTGGCCCCGCCGCTCCAGTTTCAGTGGGGCTGCCTTAAAGTCCTTTCCCCGTTGCTACCGGTCCGTGAGTCTGTGCCCTATCCAACAACCTGCGATATTCTGTTTGTAGAGATCTAGATCTATCTTCTTACATCTCAGGCTGATTTTGCGGGTGTTCAGAGTGGTCTGGTAGATATTCAGCTCAATTCCGGGGACCAGTTGGAATAGGGTCCCCTACTCCTCTGCCATCTTTCCCCCCTCCTCCTCTTTTCACATTCTTGATAGTATCCTTTGCACAAAAGTTTTCAATTTTTTAAAAAAGATTTTACTTATTTGAGAGAGAGAGAGAGTGAACAGGAGCTGGGAGGGGGGAGGCAGAGGGAGAAGCAGACTCCCTGGGGCTTGATCCCAGGACCCTGAGATCATGACTTGAGCTGAAGGCAGTCACTTAACCGACTGAGACACCCAGGTGCCCCAAAGTTTTCATTTTTGATGAAGTTCTATTTATCTTTTTTTTTTTTTTTTTTTTTGGTGCTTGTGCTTTTGTTGTCATATCTAAGATGTAAGTAAATGTTTGTATAAGGTGTGAAGTAGGGGATCTAACTTCATCCTTTTAAATGTAGATATCCAGTTGTATTAGTACCTCTTGGTTTTTTTCAGCTTTATTGAGATATAATTGACATACAGCAGTGTGTAAGTTTAAGGTATACAGTATGTTGATTTGATATAAATATACACTGCAAAATGATTACCAAAATAGGGTTAGTGAACAACTACATCACCCCACATGATTACCTTTTTTAAAAAATGAAATCTCTCTCTTTTTTAAAGATTTTATCCATTTATTCATGAGAGACACAGAGAGAGAGAGAGAGGCAGAGGGAGAAGCAGGCTCCCCAAGGGGGAGGGATCCCGATGCAGGACTTGATCCCAGGACCCCAGGATCATGACCTGAGCTGAAGGCAGACACTCAACCATCTGAGCCACCCAGGTGCCCTAATTACCTTTTTTTTTATTATGTTATATTAATCACCATACATTACATCATTAGTTTTTGATGTAGTGTTCCATGATTAATTGTTTGCATATAGCACCCAGTGCTCCATGCAGTACATGCCCTCTTTAATACTCATCACCAGGCTAACCCATCCCCCCAACCCCCTCCCCTCTAGAACCCTCAGTTTGTTTCTCAGAGTCCATAGTCTCTCATGGTTCGTCTCCCCCTCTGATTTCCCCCCCTTCATTCTTCGACTCCTACTATCTTCTTCTTCTTCTTCTTTTTTTTTTTTTAACATATAATGTATTATTTGTTTCAGAGGTACAGGTCTGTGATTCAACAGTCTTACACAATTCACAGTGCTCACCATAGCACATACCCTCCCCAATGTCTATCACCCAGCCACCCCATCCCTCCCACCCCCCACCACTCCAGCAACCCTCAGTTTGTTTCCTGAGATTAAGAATTCCTCATATCAGTGAGGTCATACGATACATGTCTTTCTCTGATTGACTTATTTTGCTCAGCATAATACCCTCCATTTCCATCCACGTCATTGCAAATGGCAAGATTTTGGTTTTTTGGGTTTTTTTGATGGCTGCATAATATTCCATTGTATATATATACCACATCTTCTTTATCCATTCATCTGTCGATGGACATCTTGGCTCTTTCCATAGTTTGGCTATTGTGGACATTGCTGCTATAAACATCGGAGTGCGTGTACCCCTTTGGATCCCTACGTTGGTATCTTTGGGGTAAATACCAGGTAGTGCAATTGCTGGATCATATGTTAGCTCTATTTTCAACTTTTTGAGGAACCTCCATACTGTTTTCCAGAGTGGCTGCACCAGCTTGCATTCCCACCAGCAGTGTAGGAGGGTTCCCCTTTCTCCGCATCCCCGCCAACATCTGTCGTTTCCTGACTTGTTAATTTTAGCCATTCTGACTGGTGGGAGGTGGTGTGTCAGAGGTTTTGATTTGGATTTCCCTGATGCCTAGCGATGTTGAGCACGTTTTCATGTGTCTGTTGGCTATTTGGATGTCTTCTTTGGAAAAATGTCTGTTTATGTCTTCTGCCCATTTCTTGATTAGATCATTTGTTCTTTGGGTGTTGAGTTTAATAAGTTCTTTATAGATTTTGGATACTAGCCCTTTATCTGATATGTCATTTGCAAATATCTTCTCCCATTCTGTCGGTTGTCTTTTGGTTTTGTTGACTGTTTCTTTTGCTGTGCAAAAGCTTTTTATCTTGATGAAGTCCCAATAGTTCATTTTTGCTCTTGGTTCCCTTGCCTTTGGTGATGTTTCTAGGAAGAAGTTGCTGCGGCTGAGGTCGAAGAGGTTGCTGCCTGTGTTCTCCTTTAGGATTTTGATGGACTCCTGTCTCACATTGAGGTCTTTCAACCATTTGGAGTCTATTTTTGTGTGTGGTGTAAGGAAATGGTCCAGTTTCATTCTTCTGCATGTGGCTGTCCAATTTTCCCAACACCATTTGTTGAAGAGACTGTCTTTTTTCCATTGGACATTCTTTCCTGCTTTGTTGAAGATTAGCTGACCATAGAGTTGAGGGTCCATTTCTGGGGTCTCTATTCTGTTCCATTGATCTATGTGTCTGTTTTTTGCCAGTACCATACTGTCTTGATTACAGCTTTGTAATAGAGCTTGAAGTCTGGAATTGTGATGCTGCCAGCTTTGCTTTTCTTTTTCAACATTCCTCTGGCTATTCGGGGTCTTTTCTGGTTCCATACAAATTTTAGGATTATTTGTTCCATTTCCTTGAAAAAAGTGGATGGTATTTTGATAGGGATTGCACTGAATGTGTAGGTTGCTCTAGGTAGCATTGACATCTTCACAATATTTGTTCTTCCAATCCATGAGCATGGAACGTTTTTCTATTTCTTTGTGTCTTCCTCAATTTCTTTCACGAGTATTTTATAGTTTTCTGAGTACAGATCCTTTGCCTCTTTGGTTAGATTTGTTCCTAGGTATCTTATGGTTTTGGGTGCAACTGTAAATGGGATCGACTCCTTCATTTCTCTTTCTTCTGTCTTGTTGTTGGTGTATAGGAATGCCACTGATTTCTGTGGATTGATTTTATATCCTGCCACGTTACTGAATTCCTGTATGAGTTCTAGCAGTTTTGGGGTGGAGTCATTTGGGTTTTCCACATAAAGTATCATATTATCTGCAAAGAGTGAGAGTTTGACTTCTTTGCTGATTTGGATGCCTTTGATTTCTTTTTGTTGTCTGATTGCTGTGGCTAGGACTTCTAATACTATGTTGAATAGCAGTGGTGATAGTGGACATCCCTGCCGTGTGCCTGACCTTAGGGGGAAAGCTCTCAGTTTTTCCCCATTGAGAATGATATTTGCTGTGGGTTTTTCATAGATGGCTTTTGTGATATTGAGGTATGTACCCTCTATCCCTATACTCTGAAGAGTTTTGATCAAGAAAGGATGCTGTACTTTGTCCAGTGCTTTTTCTGCATCTATTGAGAGGATTATATGGTTCTTGTTCTTTCTTTTATTAATGTATTTATCACATTGATTGATTTGTGGATGTTGAACCAAACTTGCAGCCCAGGAATAAATCCCACTTGGTCGTGGTGAATGATCCTATTAATGTACTGTTGGATCCTATTGGCTAGTATTTTGGTGAGAATTTTTGCATCCATGTTCATCAAAGATATTGGTCTGTAATTCTCCTTTTTGATGGGGTGTTTGTCTGGTTTTGGGATCAAGGTAATGGTGGCCTCATACAACGAGTTTGGAAGTTTTCCTTCCATTTCTATTTTTTGGAACAGTTTCAGAATAATAGGTATTAATTCTTCTTTAAATGTTGGTAGAATTCCCCTGGGAAGCCATCTGGCTCTGGGCTTTTTTTTTTGGGAGATTTTTGATGACTGCTTCAATTTCCTTAGTGGTTATAGGTCTGTTCAGGTTTTCTATTTCTTCCTGGTTCAGTTTTGGTCATTGATACATCTCTAGGAATGCATCCATTTCTTCCAGATTATCTAATTTGCTGGCATATAGTTGCTCATAATATGTTCTTATAGTTGTTTGTATTTCTTTGGTGTTAGTTGTGATCTCTCCTCTTTCATTCATGATTTTATTTATTTGGGTCATTTCTCTTTTCTTTTTGATAAGTCTGGCCAGGGGTTTATCAATCTTGTTCATTCTTTCAAAGAACCAGCTCGTAGTTTCATTAATCTGTTCTACTGTTCTTTTGGTTTCTATTTCATTGATTTCTGCTCTGATCTTTATTATTTCTCTTCTCCTGCTGGGTTTAGGCTTTATTTGCTGTTCTGTCTCCAGCTCCTTTAGGTGTAGGGTTAGGTTGTGTATTTGAGACCTTTCTTGTTTCTTGAGAAAGGCTTGTATTGCTATATACTTTCCTCTTAGGACTGCCTTTGCTGCATCCCAAAGATTTTGAACAGTTGTGTTTTCATTTTCATTGGTTTCCATGAATTTTATTAATGCTTCTTTAATTTCCTGGGTGACCCATTCATTCTTTAGTAGGATGCTCTTTAGTCTCCATGTATTTGAGTTCTTTTTGACTTTCCTCTTGTGATTGAGTTCTAGTTTCAAAGCATTGTGGTCTGAAAAGATGCAGGGAATGATCCCAATCTTTTGGTACCAGTTGAGACCTGATTTGTGACCTAGGATGTGATCTATTCTGGAGACTGTTTCATGGGCACTAGAGAAGAATGTGTATTCTGTTGCTTTGGGATGGAATGTTCTGAATATATCTGTGAAGTCCATTTGGTCCAGTGTGTCATTTAAAATCTTTATTTCCTTGTTGATCTTTTGCTTACATGATCTTGATCTGTCCATTTCAGTGATGGGGGTGTTAAAGGCCCCCACTATTATTGTTTTGTGTTGATGTGTTTCTTTGCTTTTGTTATTAATTGGCTTATATAATTGGCTGCTCCCATGTTAGGGGCGCAGATATTTACAATTGTTAGATCTTCCTGTTGGATAGACCCTTTAAGTAGGATATAGTGTCCTTCCTCATCTCTTATTACAGTCTTTGGTTTAAAATCTAATTTGTCTGATATAAGGATTGCCGCCCCAGCTTTCTTTTGGTGTCCATTTGCATGGTAAATGGTTTTCCACCCCCTCACTTTCAATCTGGGGGTGTCTTTGGGTCTAAAATGAGTCTCTTGGAGACAGCATGTCAGTGGGTCTTGTTTTTTTATCCAATCTGATACCCTGTGTCTTTTGGTTGGAGCATTTAGTCCATTTACATTCAGGGTAACTACTGAAAGATATGAATTTAGTGCCACTGTATTGCCTGTAAGGTGACTGTTACTGTATATTGTCTGTGTTCCTTTCTGGTCTATGTTTCTTTTAGGCTCTCTCTTTGCTTAGAGGACCCCTTTCAATATTTCTTGTAGGGCTGGTTTCGTGTTTGCAAATTTCTTTAGTTTTTGTTTGTCCTGGAAGCTTTTTATCTCTCCTTCTATTTTCAGTGCCAGCCTAGCTGGATATAGTATTCTTGGCTGCATATTTTTCTCCTCTAGTGCTCTGAATATATCATGCCAGTCCTTTCTGGCCTGCCAGGTCTCTGTGGATAGGTCTGTTGCCAATCTAATGTTTCTAACATTGTAGGTTACAGATCTCTTCTCCCGAGCTGCTTTCAGGATTTTCTCTTTTCCTCTGAGACTTGTAAGTTTTACTATTGGATGTCAGGGTGTTGACCTATTTTTATTGATTTTGAGGGGGGTTCTTTGTGCCTCCTGGATTTTGATGCCTGTTTCCTTCCCCAAATTAGGGAAGTTCTCTGCTATAATTTGCTCCAATATACCTTCTGCCCTTCTCTCTCTTTCTTCTTCTTCTGGGAGCCCAATTATTCTAATATTGTTTCATCTTATGGTCTCACTTATCTCTCGAATTCTGCCCTTGTGATCCAGTAGTTGCTTATCTCTCTTTTTCTCAGCTTCTTTATTTTCCATCATTTGGTCTTCTACATCACGAATTCTCTCTTCTGCCTCATTTATCCTAGCAGTTTAGAGCCTCCATTTTTTATTGCACCTCATTAATAGCCTTTTTGTTTTCGACTTGGTTAGATCTTTTATTTCTCCAGAAAGAGTTTCTCTAATATCTTCCATGCTTTTATCAAACCCAGCTTGTATCTTTAAAATCATCATTCTGAACTCTAGTTCTGACATCTTACTAATGTCCGTATTGATTAGGTCCCTGGCAGTTGGTACTGCCTCTTGTTCTTCTTCTTGAGGTGATTTTTTCCATCTTGTCATTTTGTCCAGAAGAGAATAATGAATGAGAGAACAAAATGCTAACAGGGTAACAATGTCCCCAGAAAAATATACACTAAACAAATCAGAAGAGACCTGAAACCAGGGGAAAAGAAAGGGAAAGAAAGAAAAAAGAAAAAGAAAAAGGTAAAAACAAACAAACAAACAGACAAACAACAGCAACAAAAAAAACAGAATATGATCAAATATGATCAGGCTGGTGCATAGATCAGTGCCACACACTAGATTTTGGGTGTATTTTGGTTTGTTAGAAGAAAGTGCCTCCCAAAATTTTAAAGAAAGAAAAACTTATATATGTACAAAAATAAGGGTTAATACGATGAAGGGATGGAATATGACTGTAAAGATGAAAATTATAAAAGATTTTATTAAAGGAATTGATAAGATAAGAAGTTGGTTGAAAAAAGAAAGAAAAGGATTTAAAAAAAAAAAGAGAGAATGTGATCAGGCAGGAGACTAGAACAAAGCTGTACACTAGAGATTTAGGGTATATTTTGGTCTGTTAGAAGAAACTGTATCTCAAAATTTTAAGGAGAGAACAACATATATATATGTATATATGTATACATATATATACCAAAAATAAGGTTAACTACTATGAAGGGATAGAATATGACTCTAAAAATGAAAAATAAAAAATATTTTTAAAAAAGGGATTGATAATATGTTGGTTGAAAAAGGGAAAAAGAAAAATTAAAAAAAAAAAGAAAAGAAAAAGAAAATTAAAAAAAATTAACTTTGAAAGACTAAAGAATCATGGGAAAAAGCCATGAATTCTATTTGCAGTATTCCCCTAGTGCTGGAGTTCTGTCATTCTCATTGATTGGTAAACTTGGTCTTGGCTGGATGTTCTTGCCGATCTTCTGGGGGAGGGGCCTGTTGCCATGGTTCCCAAATGTCTTTGCTGAAGGTGGAATTGCCCCATCCTTGCTGGGGTCCGGGCTAAGTAATCTGTTTGGGTTTGCTCTCGGGAGCTTTTGTTCCCTGGAAGCTTTCCACACAACTTTGGAGGATGAGAGTGAAAATGGCAGCCTCCCAATGTCCGACCCAGAGGAGCCAGGAACTTGGGGCCCCACTCCTCAGTGAGCCCCCAGAGAAAAGCAGTCAATCACTCCCATCTCCCAGTCTCTGGCTGTACTCTGTGCTCACCGGTCCTGTGACTGAGCATTTCTATCTCTGGCACCCAACCCCGTTTGCAGTCTCCAAACCCAGCAGATCCCTGCGGTGCACTCCCGCACCGCTCCTCCTGGGGGAGGAAAGGGAGTCTCCCTGGATCT
This sequence comes from Halichoerus grypus, assembly GCF_964656455.1. Lineage (NCBI taxonomy): Eukaryota > Metazoa > Chordata > Mammalia > Carnivora > Phocidae > Halichoerus > Halichoerus grypus. Next base: position 211,414,154 of record NC_135712.1, read on the forward strand.
GCCACTTGTTGGGTCCCTGCTGGAAAAGCAGTGTCCCGACTGTCCCGTGGATCACAGTTTATGGCAACCCCGGGCTGAGAGCCCACTCGTCGGCTCCGTCTCTGCAGCTGGCTTCCCCGTTCAGATACCTGGGAGCTCTGCCACACTCAGGCACCCCTGGTCTTTCTGTGACCCCGAGGGTCCTGAGACCACACTGTCCCAGAGAGAGTCCAGCCTCCGCTTAGCCACTGGAGCGACATCACTCAGCAGAGCTGACTTCTAAAAGTTCCGATTTTGTGCTCCGCTGCTCCATCACTTGCCAGTAGCGGCAGATGGAAGCCCCCTCTCCCGCCGTCTATCTTCCTGAATATTGCCTCAGATTCACTTCTCCGCACGTCCTACCTTCCAGAAAGTGGTCGCTTTTCTGTTCAGAGAGTTGCTGTTATTCTTTTCTTCAATCTCCTGTTGAGTTCGTAGGTGTTCAGAATGGTTTGACCCCTATCTAGCTGAATTCCTGGGACCAGACGAAATTTAGGTCTCCTACTCCTCTGCCATCTTTCTCCTCCCCCCCCCCCCAATTACCTTTTTTAATGTGTGGTGAAAACATTAAAGATTTACTCTCTTAGTAACTTCACAGTATTTAATACAGTATTGTTAACTGTAGTCTCCATGCTGTATATCAGATTCCTAGAAATTATTCATCATTCCCAAAGTTTGTACCCTTTGGCCAAAATCTCATTTCCCCACCCCCAGCCCCTGGGAACCACTATTCCATTCTCTGTTTCTATAAAATCGACTTAAAAAAAAAGATTTCACATTTAAGTGATATCATTCAGTATTTATCTTTCTCTGTCTGGCTTATTTCACTTAGCAAAATGCCCTCCAGTTTCATCCATGTTGTCACAAATGGCAGGTTTACATTCTTTTTTATGGCTAAATAATATTCCATTGTATATATATACCACATCTTCTTTATGCACTCATCCATAGGAGGACATTTAAGTTGTTTCCATATCTTGGTTATTGTGAATAATGCTGCGATGAACAGAATAACTTTTCAAGATATTGATTTCAATTCTGTTAAGGCCTAGTTAATGATTTTGGGGCAGCTAGAATTTAATTTCTTATTGACAACATGTCCAGACACTGGACAAAGTTTGACTTTATTAAGCACCAGGGACCATACACCTACCTCCTTGAAATTCTGCTTATCCAAAGGACAGACTTCACCTTGGATTCTGTATGTGCCCAAACAAGTATGTACGGACATGAGGAGCTTGGCCATCCCCCAGAATGGCCAGTGGTCCCTACAGGTCTTCTCTTTCTGCACTCTATTCTAGACTTTAAAAACCCAACCACTTCATTTTCCCTTTCAGTTAAATCAGCTAGTCCCAGAGGATGCTTATTTTGTTCCAAAGTCTCTTCAGTGCTGGGGCTGAAAAGATGAGCCAGACACAGTCATTACCCTCACCGATACCACAGTTGAGCAAGAGCAGTAAAGCATTTCCTTCTTCCTTTATCGTTTTAAGATGAAGCAGGTCCATGAAGATGGGCTCTATGTTTTGATCAAAGAAGATGCAACCCCTTTCAGTTACTCCAGGCACAAGACTGTGTCTTTTAGGCTGGATTCCCCTCACCTCAAAACCTTGTGGAGGGAAATTGCCATTTCCTCTTTGTCTCTGTCTCTTTCATCCCATTTCCCCAAAGATACAGTGACCCATCCTTTTTTCCTGTACTTCAGCACCAGCCCCCAAAACACACCTAGAAAATTAGCACCCAGATTGAAACACTATAGATCCTAAATCCCACTTTCCGCCAGGACCCTCACACCAATACTGTGATTCAATGGTAACTCCCGAGGTCACCCTTTTCCCTGAGGCCCATTCTCAGCCTGTCCTTGGCTTATTAGAATGTGCCAGTGGGATTTCCTGGCCCTCTCAGGCTGGAATGAAATATTTGAGAATATTCTCTGTATTAAATATCAGAAACAAGAGATTTTAGTAGAATTAAACTTGGGTTGTACATGTGATAGCTTTTATTATCTGGGTGTTTTGTTTTTCAGTTACATGTAAAGTAATGACATTTTCCATATACCATGAAAATGATTAACTTGAAGAAATATATAACTACTTAAAATGAAAGTATTTCATACTGTGAAGACTTAGAGAGAAAATGTCATACCTAAAAGCATGGAATAAAGAGTTAAATGGCTTATATTCAAATTCTAGCTCCACCACTTACTAGATATGGGAATTAGGGTCAGCTTTGTATTTTGTTTTTGCCTCAATTCTCCCTCTGTCAATTGGTGATAGTAAGAGTCGATGGAGTATAAGATTATTTAGGGTATTAAAGGCGTTGATATTTGAAAATGCTTGGAACACATGGCATATCACAAGGTCTATATCCATATATCACAAATAAATTTGAATATATTCTTCCTACATTGTAAGCTCCTGAGACTTGTGACTAGCACTCTGCATGGAGCATACATGTAGAAAGACTCCATAACAATGATGAGTAAATGGATGGACTACATTGTTGTATGCATTACAAATATTTTAATCTGCATTAACCATGTATCTTGGAGATGAGGAAATGGGTTAAACCAACTTATTTAAGTTGTCAGGAGCCTTTTTAGTGGTTTGAGGCCAAAGCTTAGAATTTCTAGGATCTTCTGGGGGAGGGATGGGATTCTTGGTGTGGGAGTGGAGATGATTGTCAGGGGCAGCTGAGTCTTTTCCAGAGCACGGAGAGGAGCTGTGGGCTAAAGACAGAACCCTGCATGAGCTCAAGTCTTGGAAGATAAGACAAGGAGATACTGCCAAGAGGCTCAGATGCAACAGTCAGAGGAGGGGAGGAGACCCTTGGGTGTTTATTTCACTAACTAATTCTCCTGTTTGGAAAATCCTGGGCTTTAGAAATTCAAACTTTATTTTTGGAAAGTATACATGTGCACAATATTTTAAAAATACTATTATTCTACAAGGCTTCTACAGGAAGTAGAATTCCTTGTTCTACCTCTTTTTATTCTTCCTGGGCTCCTTCCTAAGAGATTGTCAGGTTTTTAAGCAGGGGTATAAATGGCACCAGTGCAACTCTCACATACCTAAATATTCACAGTGAACAAACTCCCAAATAAAGTATCCCCTTGTCCTACTTTACAAATGTATTTTCATTATGGCCTTGAAGACCAGGTTTGGATTTAGGATTTTAGATTCTATAGCAACTACCCCAGAATGTATTGACACAGGGAAACTTGACCTGCACTAGCCCCTTCTTTTCTTACCCGTGTCTCCATCTTGCATCATGAGAGTCCATGAGCACATGCAGGTGGATGTCCCAGGCTGCATGTCCAAGTTCTGTTCAAACCCTTGTTAAGAGCCAACCCTGGAGACTCCCTGGAGGCAAGTGTGCAAACACCATGGACATTGAAGGTGGGCACTCACAGAGGTTGAGTTTTGGAGATGTTCCTGTGGCCTTGTGAAGGGAGAAGAGTGCAGAAACAGAGTGAGGTCTTGGGGGAATCCCCCATGTGTTGTCACATGGAGAAGAACCAGTGGATTTGTTAGCATTGTCCAATGTGATTGTTTAGCCCTGGTACTAAATAACAGGATGGGCCAGGAAGAGGGGAAAGGTTGAGGATAACTCAATCAATGAGGTGGATATAATCAGAATCAGCCTAAAGCTGTTAGAATTCCTCCAATGTGACCTGTTCCGTGACTGAACCCCCATTCTCTAAGTATTGCATAACTGATATTCACTGCCGGCTCTACCCTATTCATTCATTTCAAGAAATACTTATTTTTATTTGTTTATTATACATTTTTACATTGTAAATAGAAATGGTATCTTTACACAGAAAAATTATTTATAAAAAGAATATTATAGGGAATGTTATCCATAAGTATTGAATTCCTAAGAGAAGCAGAAGGAAATGCACAAGACATCTTGACAGACTTTCTGGTTTTGATTCCCACCAAATTGTTGAAATAATCTGGCTTCTGACTTCCTTTTCTGAGAGCAGCTATGAGGACTTCTTAGATTAGCAGCCTCTTGACATTTGAGAAATTCTGATGGAAATTTGGGGTTGATCTCAGGCCAATTTAGATTGGATTTGTGAATGTGCTTTTGTGTAAGAAGTTGTGTGTGTGTGTGTGTGTGAGATATGAATATAACCCTGCTACATTTTTAAGTTTGTGTGTATATGCACACACATACTATCAAAGCGGGTGGATTACATTCTCCAGGGGCTGGTGGAGCTTCCTTTCCTTTGGGAAATCAACCCTGTCCACTCTTGTGGGCTTAGCTATCATTGGCTTCATCCAGCCAAACCCAATAGACATGTAACAACTGCCATATCATTTCCAATTTTTGAGCAAACACATTTACCAAAATAAACACTAATCGATCAACTGCAGTTTTGAAACATTTTATTTAACTCAAGAAATCCAATGTTATCACTTGAATTATAATCCACACTAAAGCAATGAGTAAGATATGTTATAACTTGTCTTTGTTCAGAGCTTTGAAATCCAGTGTGTGTTCACAATTACAGTGTATTCAGTTCCAAAGTTAAATTTGATCAAATATACTTGATCCGTATGCAGATACAAAAGATTTACTGTTATAAGACTCACAGAGCTAAATTTCCCAAAGTAGATTTATAATCTTCCAAATAACTAAATCAAATATTAATATTTATAATAATTTTACCATAAACTTGGAATCAAATTAAAAAATCCCATCCCCTTTAATGCTGAGTAGCATCCCCTGTGAGGGATGGGTCATCATTTGGATATCCATTCAGTTTGAAGGACACTGGAGTCACATCCAGCTTTTGGCCATTGTGAATGCAGCTGCTATAACCCTTGGCATTCAGTGCTTTTATGAACATATCTTTTCATTTCTCTCAAGTAAATAGCTCAGCGTGTGAAAGCTGGGGCGAAGGTAAGTGTATGATTAATGCAGAAGTAATTACACATCATTTTCCCCAAGTGGTTGTCCCATATTGCATTCCCACAAGGAATGGGCCAGATTTCCAGCTGCTTTATCTTCCCCAGTCCACTTTAGGGTCCCAATGTTCATTGCAGCCACCCTAGGAGCTGGGTTCTGGTATCTCACAGTGGATTTCATTTGCATTGCCCTCGGGTGGGATGTTGGACAGCTTTCGACTGCTTTTCTTTGTGTAATGTCTATTGAAGTCTTTCCCCTATTTTCCCTCTGGGTCTCCCTCCCCCCTGCAACCAAGGGCTATTAGGAGATTTTCTCTATTTTGTGTATTAGTCCTTTGTGATAAATGAGATTTGCAATATTTTCTCTCCAAACTCTAGGTTGTCTCTCTCATCTCGCATCGGCATCCATTGCAGAGCAAAGGTTTGGGTGAGAGCCCCCAGCATCTCCATTTGTGATGTTCTTAAGTGCAGGTGAGGTGGGTTCATGCAGACCGCCTTAGAAGAAGCAGGTGTCCACCGTTCCTGAATGGCGTGTGCCAATTCTTGACAGAGGGGTGGGTGCTTGGGGACAATCCCCTTAGAAGAGTCACCTCCAGGCCTGGAAGGGTGGTCTGCAATAGGCCACAAGGCAGGTTCTGGGCTCTGGACTCGGAGAGGGAGGCAGAGGTCTGAATGTGGAGCTGGGCCAGGACCCCAGACCTCCGGAGGGGTGCATCCTCCGACTGGGCATGGGAAGCTGATGGCAGCTGGAGAGAGGCTTGAGGACCAATGTAATGAGGCTAGAGGGGTCAATCCCCGGGATGGGTTGGCTGAGGGTGCCGACGGGGGTTGGAGCTGGTGGCCCCGGGGAGCCTCGCCCTCCTCATCTGCAAGGGGGACGCGCATGTGCTCTGCTCTCTGGGCTGAGACGGATCCTTCTCCAATGTTGATTCCCCACGTGCATTGGCCTGGAGGGATGGAGCCACCAGGCCTGGGCAGAGAACTGGTGACACTCTGTGAGCTCAGGATGGGTGCAGGGACAACCACCAGGACCCAGTTGCTGAGCCTGAGCTGCGCCGGGACTGCCGGTGGTGCCAGGACCGGGACTTCACCTCCCAGGGCAGTTGGAGGTGATCACGTGCATGCTGGGACTCTGCAGCCTCCGGGGGGAGAAAAGCTGAGTCCTCGGCCTCCAGGGGAGGCTCAAAGGGGAGTCGGGGACGTGGGGGAGCTGCCAGTCAAGTCACCCTCCCCAACCAACCTTGGGAGCGACCACCAGCGTGCTGCAGTTACTCTGACAACCACCTGGAACGACAGCTCCTGGAAGTCCCTGGGGTCTGGATGTTGGGCTCCAGTGTCCCACCCATCACTCTGTAAGAACCCAGGGGCTTTCCTGTGTAGTCCTGGAGCAGCTGTCAATCACCACCGGCAGCTCGCTGTCCTGGGGCTGTTCCCATGGGTGTGTGGCTCCACATCACATTTGTGAGATCCATTCTTACTCTTCTCTGTAGTTATTTGTGAATTCTTATCGCGGGGTTGAGTTCCATTGGGTGCAGATGCCACAGCGTATATCCATCCATTCCCTGAGGATGCACATTTGATTTGTTTCTAGCAAGGAGCTGTTTAGACTCCAGTCCTTGAGACCAGACTAAAACTTGTCAGTTGTGCACCCAGGTTTACAGTTCTGGGGCTGTTTTCCTATAGTTCTACCAGATGCTGGTTCTACCAATTTAGATTCTCACTGGCCATGCAGAAATGATCTGACTGCTCCATAGCTTGGGCAGCAGGCGGGACTCATGCTGTCCTTTCATTTCAGCTACTGTCTCTTTTATAGTATCTCATTGTGACTTTTATTAGCATTTCCCAGAAACAAAAGAGGTTAAACATTTTTTTTAAACATGTTAACTGAGTATTTGTTTATCCTTTTTTATGGTGTGCCTATTTTAGAATTTTGAGTCACTTTTCTAGTGGGTTTTCAGTTTTATTTTTTATTTGACAGAATTCTTTACATAATTTGGCTTGGTGTACTTTACTAGATGTGTGTGATGTCAGTTTCTTCTCTCACCCAGGTTGTCCACCCCCTCTGTCTTACTGGTGAATTTTATTTTATTTTATTTAAAGATTTTATTTATTTATTTATTTATTTGAGAGAGAGAGAGCACAAGCAGAGGGGAGGGGCAGAGGCAGAGGAAGAAGCAGGCTCCCCACGGAGCAGGGAGCCCACTGTGGGGCTCGATTCCAGGACCCCGAGATCATGACCTGAGTCCAAGGCAGACACTTAACCAACTGAGCCACCCAGGCGCCCCTTACTGGTGAATTTTAATGAACAGTGGCTTCTCATGAGCTTATTATGATCCAAGTTATAATTTTTTCCTATCAATTTGAGTTTTCTTGTATCAAAAGGAAAACACTTCTCCTCATTGTGAAACTCCTCTGCTATCTTTTTATTTTATTATTTTATTTTATTATTTTTTTTGGTCTTTTTAAAAAAAATTTTATTATGTTATGTTAGTCACCATACAATACATCATTAGTTTTTGATGTAGTGATCCATGATTCATTGTTTTTGTGTAACACCCAGTGCTCCATGCAGTACGTGCCCTCCTTAATACCCATCACCAGGCTAACCAATCCCCCCTCCCCCCTCCCCTCTAAAACCCTGTTTGTTTCTCAGGTCCATAGTCTCTCATGGTTCATCTCTCCCTCCAATTCCCCCCCCCCCATTTTTCCCTTCCTTCTCCTAATGTCCTCCATGTTATTCCTTATGTTCCACAAATAAGTGAAACCATATGATAATTGACTTTCCTCTGCTTGACTTATTTCACTTAGCATAATCTCCTCCAGTCCCATCCATGTTGATGTAGAAGTTGGGTATTCATCTTTTCTGATGGCTGAGTAATATTCCATTGTATATATGGACCACATCTTCTTTATCCATTCATCTGTTGAAGGGCATCTCGGCTCTTTCCACAGTTTGGCTATTGCGGATATTGCTGCTATGAACACTGGGGTGCATATGGCCCTTCTTTTCACTACATCTGTGTCTTTGGGGTAAATACCCAGGAGTACAATTGCTGGGTCATAGGGTAGCTCTATTTTTAAATTTTTGAGGAACCTCCACACTGTTTTCCAAAGTGGCTGTACCAACTTGCATTCCCACCAACAGTGTAAGAGGGTTCCCCTTTCTCCACAACCTCTCCAACATTTGTTGTTTCTTGCCCTGTTCATTTTTGCCATTCTGACTGGTGTAAGGTGGTATCTCAGTGTGGTTTTGATTTGGATTTCCCTGATGGCTAATGATGATGAACATTTTTTCATGTGTCTCTTAGCCATTTGTATGTCTTCTTCAGAGAAGTGTCTTTTCATATCTTCTGCCCACTTTTTGACTTATTATTTGTTTTTTGGGTGTTGAGTTTGAGAACATAGGCAGTAACCTCTTTGACATTGGCCACAGCAACTTCTTTCAAGATACATCTCCAAAGGCTAGTGAAACAAAAGCAAAAATGAACTTTTGGGATTTCATCAAGATAAAAAGCTTCTGCACAGCAAAGGAAACAGTCAACAAAACAAAGAGGCAACCCATGGAATGGGAGAAGATATTTGCAAATGACACTACAGATAAAGGGCTGGTATCCAAGATCTATAAAGAACTTCTCAAACTCAACACCCAAAAAACAAAGAATCAAGTCAAAAAATGGGCAGAAGATATGAAAAGACATTTTTCCAAAGAAGACATACAAATGGCTAACAGACACATGAAAAAATGTTCATCATCATTAGCCATCAGGGAAATTCAAATCAAAACCACATTGAGATACCACCTTCCACCAGTTAGAATGGCAAAAATGGACAGGGCAAGAAACAACAAATGTTGGAGAGGTTGTGGAGAAAGGGGAACCCTCTTACACTGTTGGTGGGAATGCAACTGGTACAGCCACTTTGGAAACAGTGTGGAGGTTCCTCAAAAAATTAAAAATAGAGCTACCCTATGACCCAGCAATTGCACTCCTGGGTATTTACCCCAAAGACACAGATGTAGTGAAAAGAAGGGCCATATGCACCCCAATGTTCCTAGCAGCAATGTCCACAATAGCCAAATTGTGGAAAGAGCCAAGATGCCCTTCAACAGATGAATGGATAAAGAAGATGTGGTCCATATATACAATGGAATATTACTCAGCCATCAGAAAGGATGAATACCCAACTTTTACATCAACATGGATGGGACTGGAGGAGATCACGCTAAGTGAAATAAGTCAAGCAGAGAAAGTCAATTGTCATATGGTTTCACTTATTTGTGGAACATAAGGAATAGAATGGAGGACATTAGTAGAAGGAAGGGAAAAATGAAGAGGGGGATATCGGAGGGAGAGATGAACCATGAGAGACTATGAACTCTGAGAAACAAACAGGGTTTTGGGGGGGAGGGGGAATGGGTTAGCCCAGTGATGGGTATTAAGGAGGGCACGTAGTGCATGGAGCACTGGGTGTTATATGAAAACAATGGACTGTGGATCACCACATCAAAAACGAATGATGTATTGTAGGTTGACTAACATAACATAATAAAATTTAAAAAATTAAAAAAAACCAAACCACCTGTTAGTACCGAAAAAAAAAATGCTAGAAGAAATGTCATATCAAAACCAGAATTCTATACCCAGCAGCGCTACTGCCCACAATAAAGATATCTTAAGAACAACTTAAAATGAAACATTTCATTGTTAGCAGACTTGATCTAGAAAGCAAATACTAGAGTGATTTCTTCAATCCAAAGGAATAGACTCCCAGATTGAAAATCAAGAATGCAGGAAGGAATGAAGAGAAGGAAAGGAAAATTTACAATTACAAATGAATTTTGTTTTATGAGGCAATTCTAGAAATCTCTCTTGGAGATTAAAATATACGTAGAATTGAAATGCATGAGGACAGCAAAGCAGAGTCAGAAAGGTTAAAAATGTAGTTGGAAGTGTTTGAAGGTATTAGCATTTGGGGAAGGTGGAAAAAGTAGTTGTATTAGACTACATTAAGTAAAGGACTCATTAAGTAGGCCCCACAACAAGTGTGGAGTGCAAGGCAGGGCTTGAACTCCCCACCCTGAGATCAAGACTGAGCTGAAATTAAGAGTCAGACCCTTAACAACTGAGCCACCCAGGTGTCCCTCATTAACTACATGAAGATTTGTATATGATTGTAACTGATAAGTCTATTGAGGGAACAGTAGAATAATAAAAGAGTTAGGGGTGCCTGGGTGGCTCAGTTGTTAAGCATCTTCAGCTCAGGTCATAGTCCCAGGGGTCCCCCATCAGGCTCCCTGCTCAAAGGGGATCCTGCTTCTCCCTCTGCCCCTTGCCCCTCCCCCCTTCTTGTGTGCTCACACACACTCTCTCTCTGTCTCAAAAAAAAAAAAAAAAAGTCCAAAATAAAAGAGTTAAATCAAAGTCAGTAAAATGAAGAGAGTAAAGGAACATTAACTATTTAGGTCAAACGGTAGAGAAAGCATAAGATGGCTGAAGTACTCTCAGATTTACTGGCAATTAAATGAAATATAAATGCACAAAATATCAATTTACTTTTAATGTTTTTGTGATACATTCCATAGGATTGTTAATAAATATTTTGGACATTCCATTAGTAAGAAGCAGTTAGTTTCTAATTTTTTCCTAATAAAACATAAGATGTATGAAAATTTTTATACATAGAAACTTCCATTTCTATTTTTATGAAATGTATCCATAGTGGGAGAAACAGGAAACATTAAAATGTGGATAGAAACTGCAGATAGAAATGTACCTTACAGGGCACCTGGGTGGCTCAGTTGGTTAAGCATCTGCCTTCGGCTCAGGTCACGATCCCAGGGTCCTGGGATAGAGCCCTGCATTGGGCTCCCTGCTCAGCAGAGCCTGCTTCTCCCTCTCCCTCTGCTTGCCAAACCCCCTGCTTGTACTCTCTCTCTCTGCGAAATAAATAATAAATAAAATCTTTTAAAAAACCCAGATGTATCTTACATAAAAATGTATTCAACGATTTCATCTACAACAATATCTAACCATGTCAAAAGCCCCACATTTTTGTGTGTGTTTTTTTAAAGTTTATTTATTTAAGTAATCTCTACACCCAATGTAGGGTTCAAATTCACAACCTCAAGATGGAGTCACAGGCTCCTCTGACTGAGCCAGCCAGGTGCCCCAATTTTTGTGTCTTTGTATAAAGATTTAGGAATTGCTCAAATCCCATTGATATAAAGACAGGATCTTCTGGATTATCGGCTGATTGGGTTATCCACTCCCTTCCTCCATAAAAGGGGAATCAGAAGCAGAAGTCTCACATTTTCTAGCAAGCCACGGGCTCTCACATCAGGACTAGGGGAAGCACAACTGCAGCCATGGAAGGACCTGCATCCACCTGTTCTCCAAACCAGCCTACTCTGGTGAGTGTGGAGCGCATAATGATGGCACCAGTGCCCATTAATATACTTACCCTTCTGTGAAGCTTCTTCTAAGTGAGCAGACAGGAGCTTTAAAAATGAGGAGATATCTTACTGAAAGCTGTTTCTTAGGTGTTAATGTTTTTTAAGTAATGTTCAAGGTGTTGTACTATTTTACATATGGAAATTTTCTTGGGCTAATAGGCTAGATGTTTTTGTTTTGTTGTTTTGTTTCAACCAACAATATCACTAGGAAGTGGATGTAGCCTTTGGTCCTGCACTGTTTAAATCCTTCCCCTCTCTGGAAAATTCTTTACCCACAATGTGCTTGGTCTTTTTTTTTTTTTTAATTCAATTCTTTGCTCAAATATGTCCTCAGTTAGTCCTTCCCTAATCTCATCATCAATAATTGTAGTTAATTTCTTTGTCCTGTTATCCCTCCCTACTATCTTCCTCCATCCCTCCCTCTTTCTCTCTGTATCAACCTTACTATTTATCACAGCTGTTAATTATACCTGACATGATATTAGACATTCATTACTCTTTGTATTAACTCTTTCCTCTCACCAAGATTAAAATAAATAGGGGCAGTGACTTTGTTAAGTTAAATTCTGGATCATGGGTTTTAGTGCACAACTTGGCATAAAATAGGTGCTCTATAAATGGGAGGATCAAATAATTTTCCCTCCACACTGGGACCTCTTGAGTATTGAAAGTGTTGGTATTAATAATTATGGCAGGAGGGGTGCCTGGGTGGCTCAGTTGGTTAGGTGTCTGCCTTTGACTCAGGTCATGATCCCAGGGTCCTGGGATCAAGCCCTGTGTCGGGCTCCCTGCGTGTTCAGCAGGGAGTCTGCCTCTCTCTCCCTCTCTCTCTCTCTAAAATAAATGAATAAAGCTTTAAAAGATAATTATGGCAGGACAACAGGAATGATATGAGGTTTATGGCTTCCCTCTAAAAAAAGATAGAAATGATCAGAGGGAGAGATGAACCATGAGAGACTATGGACTCTGAGAAACAAACTGAGGGTTCTAGAGGGGAGGGGGGTGGGGGAGTGGGTTAGCCCGGTGATGGGTATTAAGGAGTGCACGTACTGCATGGAGCACTGGGTGTTATACAAAAACAATGAATCGTGGATCACTACATCAAAAACTAATGATGTATTGTATGGTGACTAACATAATAAAATAAAATTAAAAAAAGAGAAATGATTGGTTTAAAAAGAAAGGCACATTGATTAGGTTTGCATTTTAGACAGCTTATTGTGATTAGAGTCTTCTATAGTACTCCTCCCATATCCCCGAGGAACATGTTCCAAGACCCTCAGTGGATACCTGAAACCATGGATAGTATTGAACCCTATATATATCCTATATATGTTTTTTTCCTATACATACATACTTATGATACAGTTTAATTTATCAATTGGGTACAGCAAGAAATTAACAACAATAAGTAGAATAATTTTAACAATATAATAAGGTTATGTAAATGTAGTCTCTCTCAAAATATCCTACTGTACTGTACTCCCCCTTCTTGTGATGATGTAAGATGACAAAATGCCTACATGATGAGGTGAAGTGAAGTGAATGACAGAAGCACTCTGATGTAGGGTTAGGCTACATCCCTAACCATTCCGTCTGGACCTCAGACCACAGTTGACCTTGGTTGACTGAAACTGTGAATAAAGGGAATGCTATAATGAATTCCAGGGAGAAAGGATAAAAAAAAAAAAACTCAGGCAGTGATAATTTAGTGCAGTCTGCCACCGTAGAGATTATGTCATTGTATAATTATGGTTGAGTGAATTTATTTGAAAAATCTAGAAAGTATTTTTTTGAGTTTGAATAATTTCTTTCAATAAATATAACTGAGCACCTTTTAAGGCAAAACAAGTGGATACTGGGTGTAAAACATTAAAGTTCACATTAGTCTTCTCTTCACTGAATATCCAATTTATAGAAAAACAATATGAGAGGCACCTGGGTGGCTCGGTTGTACGTCTGCCTTCTGCTCAGGTCATGATCTCAGGGTCCTGGGATCGAGCCCTGCATTGGGCTCCCTGCTCAGCAGGGAGCCTGCTTCTCCCTCCCCCTTCCCCTGCTCCTTCTCTCTCTCTCTCAAATAAATAAATAAAATCTTAAAAAAAGAAAAACAATATGAAAGAAATACATGTAGTAGTGAACATTGAAAAAATTAAAATTACAGAAAATGTAATTCTGATGGCTGGATCAGGAAAGGTCACTGGAGAAATGGTATTTTGTAGGGAAACTGAAAGGTGCTCAACAATTATTCAGAAGTTGAGAGTCTTATTTATTTGATTTTAAAAAATTTTATTTAAATTCAATTTAGTTAATATATAGTATATTATTAGTTTCAGGGGTAGAATTCAGTGATTCATCAGTTGCATATAACACCCAGTGTTCATTACATCAAGTGCCCTCCTTAATGCCCATCATGCAATTACCCCATCCCCCCACCCACCATCCCTCCAGCAACCCTGTTTGTTTCCTAGAGTTAAGAGTCTCTTATGGTTTGCCTCTCTCTCTGTTTTTATCTTATTTTATTTTTCCTTCCTTTCTCCCATGTTCATCTGTTTTGTTTCTTAAATTCCACATATGAGTGAAATCATATGGTATTTGTCTTTCTCTGGCTGACTTATTTTGCTTAGAATAATGCCCTTTAGTTCTATCCACATTGTTGCAAATGACAAGATTTCATTCTTTTTGATGGCTGAGTAATATTCCATTATATCATCTTTATCCATTCATCTGTTGATGGACATCTGGGCTCTTTCCATATTTTGGCTACTGTGGACATTGCTGCTATAAACATTGGGGTGCATGTGCCCCTTCGAATCACTATGTTTATATCTTTTGGATAAATACCTAGTAGTGCAATTGCTGGGTCATAGGGTAGTTCTATTTTTAACTTTTTGAGGAACCTCCATACTGTTTTCCAGAGTGGCTGCACCAGTTTGCATTCCCACCAACAGTGTAAGAGGGTTCCCCTTTCTCTGAATCCTCACCAACATCTGTTTCCTGATTTGTTAACTTTAGCCATTCTGACTAGTGTGAGGTGGTATCTCATTGTGGTTTTGATTTATATTTCCCTGATGCTGAATGATGTTGAGCATTTTTCCATGTATCTCTTGGCCATTTGTATGTCTTCTTTGGAGAAATGTCTGTTTATGTCTTCTGCCCATTTCTTGACTGGATTTTTTGTTTTTTGGTGTTGAGTTTATTAGATGGATTCAGGATTCATTGTTATAAGAGTGTGAAGTGGTAGGGTGGCCAGAATGCCACTCAGGTTTATTTTATTTTTTTAAAAAATTTATTTTATTTTATTATGTTATGTTAGTCACCATACAGTATATCATTAGTTTTTGATGTAGTGTTCCATGATTCATTGTTTGCATATAACACCCAGTGCTCCATGCAATACGTGCCCTCCTTAATACCCATCACCAGGTTAACCCATCACCCCAGCCCCCTCCCCTCTAAAACCCTGTTTGTTTCTTGGAGTCCATAGTCTCTCATGGTTCATCTCCTCCTCCAATTTCCCCCCCTTCATTTTTTCCTTCTTTCTCCTAATGTCCTCCATGCTATTCCTTATGTTCCCCCAAATAAGTGAAACCATATGATAATTGACTTTCTCTGCTTGACTTATTTCACTTAGCATAATCTCCTCCAGTCCCATCCACGTTGATGCAAAAGTTGGGTATTCATCCTTTCTGATGGCTGAGTATTATTCCATTGTATACATGGACCACATCTTTATCCATTGGTCTGTTGAAGGGCATCTTGGCTCCAGTAGCCAAACTGTGGACATTGCTGCTATAAACATTGGGGTTCATGTGTCCCTTCTTTTCGCTACATCTGTGTCTTTGGGGTAAATACCCAGGAGTGCAATTGCTGGGTCATAGGGTAGCTCTATTTTTAATTTTTTGAGGAACCTTCACACTGTTTTCCAAAGTGGCTGTACCAACTTGCATTCACACCAACAGTGTAAGAGGGTTCCCCTTTCTCCACAACCTCTCCAACATTTGTTGTTTCTTGCCTTGTCAATTTTTGCCATTCTAACTGGTGTAGGGTGGTATCTCAATTGCCACTCAGGTTTAAACAAGACATTAGTACTAGCAAGTGGGTTTGGGGACACTTTGATAGCAGTGAATTATTTGGGGAATTGGTTGGTTCAACTTGGGATCTGGTCACTGTGATTGGAGTCATCAATATTATCACTGAAGAGGTGAGTGGGAGGATGGCATTGGGTATCAGGGTTGGAGTCAGATCTGTGCTGATTCTATGGGCATTTCTAGCTCTATGGACTAATGGTATTTGAAGTCCAGGAAATGGATGGATGGCCTAGACAGGGGTGTGGATGAACAAATGTGAGAGCAGGATTGATTTCTAAGAAGCATCTCTTTGTTGTGTTAAGTCAGAAAGAGGAGCTGACATTAACAAGGAGAAGAGAATGAAGAGTATCAGGGAGAATGTTTTGTACCAGAACCTTGGAAAATGGTTTACAATGGAGGTCTTTGTGCAAAAAAAAAAAAAAAGAAAAAAAAAAAGGGATCTGTGTTATGGGAATATTTGTATATAAATATATTGCAAATAAATATCTGAGTTATTATTTTTTAAAAATTTTATTATGTTATGTTAGTCACCATACAATACATCATTCGTTTTTGATGTGGTGATCCATGATCCATTGTTTTCGTATAACACCCAGTGCTCCATGCAGTACGTGCCCTCCTTAATACCCATCACCAGGCTAACCAATCCCCCCTCCTCCCTCCCCTCTAAAACCCTGTTTGTTTCTCAGAGTCCATAGTCTCTCATGGTTCATCTCTCCCTCCAAATCCGCCCCCCCCCCGCATTTTTCCCTTCCTTCTCCTAATGTCCTCCATGCTATTCCTTATGTTCCACAAATAAGTGAAACCATATGATAATTGACTTTCTCTGCTTGACTTATTTCACTTAGCATAATCTCCTCCAGTCCCATCCATGTTGATGTAAAAGTTGGGTATTCATCTTTTCTGATGGCTGAGTAATATTCCATTGTATATATGGACCACATCTTCTTTATCCATTCATCTGTTGAAAGGCATCTCGGCTCTTTCCACAGTTTGGCTATTGTGGACATTGCTGCTAGGAACATTGGGGTGCATATGGCCCTTCTTTTCACTACATCTGTGTCTTTGGGGTAAATTATTTATGAACAGGAGGATAGTTGAGTGAAGATGGGATTTGGGTGTGCAAGTGAAAGCTAGTAAGTATCTCAGGGTGGGGAGGGACATGATCTCACTGGAGATGAGGCATGAAAGCTAGGAAAACCAGGAGGTAGTGTGTCCTAAAGCATAGTAAGGAGATACTGAAAACCTGAAGTCTTGGGATACAAAGAGACCTATGATCCTTGTGTCTAAATGATGGTGGGTCAGGGGGTACCAGCATGTGTGTGGTTGACATCGACAAGGGTGGGAGGAGGGAAACATCCTCCAGGGAAGATGGTGGAGGGGAAAGGGTCTGGAGTTGGCACTGGGTAATGACCTCAAGCTTTCTGTCCTTGACTTATATCTGCTTGATGGTGTTCCAGAACTGGTTCTCAGTGCCAGCAGCATCAGCATCACCTGAGAACCCTTAGAAAGGCAGATTCTTGGCCCCACCCCAGACCTACTTGGCTTGAGGCCCAGAAATCTGAGTTTTAACAACCCTCTGGGTGATTGTGATGCACTGTGCAATTTAAGACACATTTCTCCATGGAGAGAGGAGGGTGGAATATTCATATGAGCTGAGAACATTCTTTGTGGCTGGTGGTCCTCATCCCCCATTTTATTCAAATATCACATTTCATTTTGTTTTCAAAGGGCAAGCTCAAAAGAAACATGATGTCCCAGACCATAGAGAAGAAAAGACAAGTCCATTTAGCCAAGGCCAAGAAAAGATATCATGAAAGAGCTGCACCTCCTATAAGGCTGACCAGCTGCATTTTTAAGAGGCCAGTCACGAGCATAACTTCCCATCCTGGCAACGAGGTCAGGTACAGTCAACGGGACAGGGCCTTGGAGAAGCCCCAGCAAATCTCTGTGTACAGGAGACTGCAGGGACTCCAGGCCTGCAGCAGTGAAGGACAAATTTTAAGTACTTTGGACTTCATAAATACCTCACACGTGATTGCACCAGGCAGTGCGGGTGCAGGGTCTCTACCTAGTGGCCCTGGGCCCAGCACGGTACCATCTTCAGTTTGGGCAGGGATGTTCCCAGGAGTGGGTCTCTATCTCCCACCACCCATCTGCAGACAGCCAGTAACACCTGGAGATATCCGGAGACAGACTCGGAAAGTGAAAAAAGCAAGAGAGAGACTGGCTGAGGCCTTGAGGGCAGACAGGCTTGCCAGGGAGGTGGAGAGAGCCAGAAGCCAAGAGCGACATTCTGAACATTCTGACAACTAGAGGAAAAGTAGGAAAAGGTTGTGTGGAAGGATCCAGTGGGGTGCTTCACTGTGAGACAGCCCCCAGTTTCACTTCCTGTCGAGATGTCAATCTGTTTCTTGCTCTGTGCTTTGTTATATCAAAATTGTACTTCATTAAACTCTTTTGAGAGACAAAGGCGTGAAAGAGTATAGAGTGGTGGTTTTGTGGGTAAGAGATTGGATTTCATTTGAAATAAGTCAGTCAGAGAAACAATTATCATATGGTTTCACTCATATGTGAAACATAAGGAATAATGCAGAGGACAATAGGGATGGGGGGAAAACTGAATGGGAAGAAATCAGTGAGGGAGATAACCATATGAGACTCTTGACTCCGGGAAACAAACTGAGGGCTGTGGAAAGGGAGGGGGTGGGGGGATAGGGTAACAAGGTGATGGGTATTAAGGAGGCCACTTGAATTGATGAGCACTGCGTGTTATACTGAACTGATGAATCATTGAACATTATATCAAAAACCAATGATGTACTTACTATACCTTGGCTAATTGAATTTAAAGAAAAAAGAAAGAAAGAAAGAATCCTTGCCAGCAAGCTCACTGCCTTCACCCTGAATGAAACTTGTCCACCTCACAGCATAGGACACATTGGAATTATTCAATAAACAATTCATTTTGCTTATAAACAATTTATTCAGTAAACATTGTAGTGATTTATGGTGAACAAATAATTGATGGAATAAAGGTGTCACTTCTGTAGAAGTCAGAGGGGGAGACTGTCTCACTAGGTTCAGGAAGGAAAAGAAGTGATGTGGTTCTGGAAGGACCTGGTATTTTCTGGACTTCTTAAACTTTTGGGAGAGTAGTTTTAGCTGAGGTGGGGAAGGAAGCCTGATTTCAGAGGGTCAAAGCCTGAAAAACAAAGAGAGTGAGTGGAGGTGGACAGCTATGCCTCAGACAGCTGTACCTCATGCCTCTTACAACAGGCTCTGGATTTAACTTAGTGAAAGCTCTCTCCCAGAGCCAGCAGCTTTGTTGGAGGCTGATTCCACCCCAGAACGGGGGCAGGCCTGACTCTTCAGTGTGAGCTAGTCTGCATATTCCAAACTCTCAGTGTCCTGGGGTAGGACATCCCATGGCCCTCTCTGGTCCAGTCGATCCAGGCACAGAGCACTTTATGGAACACAAGGTGGAGCCCAGTACACAGGGCTCTTACCTGCCAGACCTGGCATTTTGGAAGGTGGAGTTGAGTGAGGTCACAGTGTAAGAGCGGTTGCCTGGGTTTGAGGCCATCTGGGAGGACAGCATAGTAGGGGTGGGTGTGGGGGTGGACAGGACAAGACCTGTCCCCCTCATTTGTATTCTGCAAGTATCTATGTCTGGACCTAATCTAGTTAAGTTCCATTAACATAGCTGATTTCTACCCTCATTGAATCTTTCCTATTTTTATTTTCTGTTAAATTGTTTTATCTTTTTGTAAAAATTTTATTATGTTATGTTAGTCACCATACAATACATCCTTAGTTTTTGATGTGGTGATCCACGATCTATTTTCGTATAACACCCAGTGCTCCATGCAGTACGTGCCCTCCTTAATACCCATCACTGGGCTAACCAATCCCCCCTCACCCCTCCCCTCTAGAACCCTATTTGTTTCTCAGAGTCCGTAGTCTCTCATGGTTCATCTCTCCCTCTCCAATTCCCCCCCGCCATTTTTCCCTTCCTTCTCCTAATGTCCTCCATGCTATTCCTTATGTTCCCCCAATTAAGTGAAACCATATGATAATTGACTTTCTCTGCTTGACTTATTTCACTTAGCATAATCTCCTCCAGTCCCATCCATGTTGATGTAAAAGTTGGGTATTCATCCTTTCTGATGGCTGAGTAATATTCCATTGTATATATGGACCACATCTTCTTTATCCATTCATCTGTTGAAGGGCATCTCGGCTCTTTCCACAGTTTGGCTATTGTGGACATGCTGCTAGGAACATTGGGGTGCATATGGCCCTTCTTTTCACTACATCTGTGTCTTTGGGGTAAATACCCAGGAGTGCAATTGCTGGGTCATAGGGTAGCTCTATTTTTAATTTTTTGAGGCACCTCCACACTTTTCCAAAGTGGCTGTACCAACTTGCATTCCCACCAACAGTGTAAGAGGGTTCCCCTTTCTCCACAACCTCTCCAACATTTGTTGTTTCTTTCCCTGTCCATTTTTGCCATTCTAACTGGTGGAAGGTGGTATCTCAATGTGGTTTTGATTTGAATTTCCCTGATGGCTAATGATGATGAACATGTTTTCATGTGTCTGTTAGCCATTTGTATGTCTTCTTCAGAGAAGTGTCTTTTCATATCTTCTGCCCATTTTTTGACTTGATTCTTTGTTTTTTGGGTGTTGAGTTTGAGAAGTTCTTTATAGATCTTGGATACCAGCCCTTTATCTGTAGTGTCATTTGCAAATATCTTCTCCCATTCCATGGGTTGCCTCTTTGTTTTGTTGACTGTTTCCTTTGCTGTGCAGAAGCTTTTTATCTTGATGAAGTCCCAAAAGTTCATTTTTGCTTTTGTTTCACTAGCCTTTGGAGATGTATCTTGAAAGAAGTTGCTGTGGCCGATGTCAGAGAGGTTACTGCCTATGTTCTCCTCTAGGATTTTGATGGATTCCTGTCTTACATTGTGGCCTTTCATCCATTTTGAGTTTATCTTTGTGTATGGTGTTAGAGAATGGTCGAGTTTCATTCTTCTGCATGTGGCTGTCCAATTTTCCCAGCACCATTTATTGAAGAGACTGTCTTTTTTCCATTGCATGTTTTTTCCTGCTTTGTCGAAGATTATTTGACCATAGAGTTGAGGGTCCATATCTGGGTTCTCTATTCTGTTCCATTGGTCTATATGTCTGTTTTTGTGCCAGTACCATGCTGTCTTGGTGATCACTGCTTTGTAATACAGCTTGAAATCAGGCAACGTGATGCCCCCCGTTTTGTTTTTCTTTTTCAACATCTCCTTGGCGATTCGGAGTCTTTTCTGATTCCATACAAATTTTAGGATTGTTTGTTCCAGCACTTTGAAAAATGTCATTGGAATTTTGATTGGGATGGCATTGAAGGTATAGATTGCTCTGGGTAGCATAGACATTTTCACAATGTTTATTCTTCCAATCCATGAGCATGGAATATTTTTCCATCTTTTTGTGTCTTCTTCAATTTCTTTCATGAGTGTTCTGTAGTTCCTAGAGTATAGATCCTTTACCTTTTTGGTTAGGTTTATTCTGAGGTATCTTATGGTTTTTGGTGCTATTGTAAATGGAATCGTTTCTCTAATTTCTCTTTCTACAGTTGCGTTGTTAGTGTATAAGAAAGCAACTGATTTCTGTGCATTGATTTTGTATCCTGCCACATTACTGAATTGCTGTATGAGTTCTAGTAATTTGCGGGTGGAGTCTTTTGGGTTTTCCACATAAAGTATCATGTCATCTGCGAAAAGAGAGAGTTTGACTTCTTCTTTGCCAATTTGAATACATTTTATTTCTTTTTGTTGTCTGATTGCTGTTGCTAGGACTTCTAGTACTATGTTGAACAATAGTGGCGAGAGTGGGCATCCTTGACGTGTTCCTGATCTTAAAGGAAAGGCTCTCAGCTTTTCCCCATTGAGGATGATATTCGCTGTGGGTTTTTCATAGATGGATTTTATGAACTTGGGGAATGTTCCCTCTATCCCTATACTCTGAAGAGTTTTAATCAGGAAAGGATGTTGTATGTTGTCAAATGCTTTTTCTGCATCAATTGAGAGGACCATATGGTTCTTCTCCCTCCTCTTATTAATGTGTTCTATCACATTGATTGATTTGTGAATGTTGAACCACCCTTGCATCCCGGGGATAAATCCCACTTGGTCATGGTGGATGATCCTTTTAATGTATTGTTGGATCCTATTAGCTAGGATTTTGTTGAGGATTTTGGAATCCATATTCATCAGGGATATTGGTCTGAAATTCTCCTTTTTGATGGGGTCTTTGCCTGGTTTGGGGATTAAGGTAATGCTGGCCTCATAGAATGAGTTTGGAAGTTTTCCTTCTGTTTCTATTTTTTGAAACAGCTTCAGTAGAATAGGTATTATTTCTTCTTTGAATGTTTGGTAGAATTGCCCAGGGAATCCATCAGGTCCTGGACTCTTGTTTTTTGGGAGGTTTTTGATCACTGCTTCAATCTTGTTACTGGTTATTGGCCTATTCAGGTTGTCAATTTCTTCCTGTTTCAGTCTTGGCAGCTTATAGGTTTCCAGGAAGGCCTCCATTTCATCCAGATTGCTCAGTTTATTGGCATATAGTTGTTAATAATAATTTCTAATAATTGTTTCTATTTCCTTGGTGTTAGTCGTGATCTCTCCCCTTTCATTCATAATTTTATTAATTTGGGTCCTTTCTCTTTTCTTTTGGATAAGTCTGGCCAGTGATTTATCGATCTTATTAATTCTTTCAAAGAACCAACTTCTAGTTTCGTTGATCTGATCTACTGTGTTTCTGGTTTCTAATTCATTGATTTCTGCTCTAATTTTAATTATTTCTCTTCTAATGTGTGGCTTAGGCATTGTTTGTTGCTTTTTCTCTAGTTCTTTAAGGTGTAGAGTTAGTTGGTGAATTCAGGATTTTTCTATTTTTTTGAGTGAGGCTTCGATGGCTATGTATTTCCCCCTTAGGACTACCTTTGCAGTATCCCATAGGTTTTGGACCGATGTGTGTTCGTTCTCATTGATTTCCATAAATTGTTTGAGTTCTTCTTTGATTTCCTGGTTGACCCAAACATTCTTGAGCAGAGTGGTCTTTAGCTTCCAAGTGTTTGAATTTCTGCCAAATTTTTTCTTGTGATTGAGTTCCAGTTTTAAAGCATTGTGGTCAGAGAATATGTAGGGAATAATCTCAATCTTTTGGTATCGGTTGAGACCTGATTTGTGACCCAGTATGTGGTCTATTCTGGAGAAAGTTCCATGTGCGCTTGAGAAGAATGAGTATTCTGTTGTTTTAGGGTGGAATGTTCTGTAAATATCTATGAGGTCCATCTGGTCCAGTGTATCATTCAAAGCTCTTGTTTCCTTGTTGATTTTCTGCTTAGATGATCTGTCTATTGCTGAGAGTGGAGTATTGAGGTCTCCTATAATTAACGTGTTGTTATCAATATGACTCTTTATTTTGGTTAACAGTTGGCTTATGTAGATGGCTGCTCCCATGTTGGGGGCATAGATATTCAAAATTGTTAGATCTTCTTGTTGGATAGACCCTTTAAGAATGACATAGTGTCCTTCTGTGTCTCTAATTACAGACTTTAGTTTAAAATCTAATTTGTCTGATATAAGAATTGCTACCCCAGCTTTCTTTTGAGGTCCGCTGGCATGGAAGATGGATCTCCATCCCTTCACTTTCAGTCTGGATGTATCTTTAGGTTCAAAATGAGTCTCTTGTAGGCAGCATATGGATGGGTCCTGTCTTTTTATCCAATCCGCAACCCTGTGCCGTTTTATGGGAACATTTTGGCCATTCACGTTGAGAGTGATTATTGAAAGATATGAATTAATTGTCATCATGTTGCCTGTGAAGACGTTGTTTTTATAGATTGTCTCTGTAAATTTCTGTTGTATATGACTCTTGGGGTCTTTCTCCTTTTTATTTATTTTTTATTTTTATTTTTTTTAAGGTTGACTTTTTTTTTAAATTTTATTATGTTATGTTAGTCACCATACAATACATCATTAGTTTTTGATGTAGTGTCTTTCTCCTTTTTAGAACCCCCCTTAATATTTCTCGCAGGGCCGACTTAGTGGTCACATATTCTTTCAGTTTCTGCCGGTCGTGGAAGCTCTGCATCTCTCCATCCATTCTAAATGAAAGCCTTGCTGGATAAAGTATTCTTGGCTGCATGTTCTTCTCATTTAGTACCCTGAATATGTCTTGCCAGGCCCTTCTGGCTTGCCAGGTCTCTGTGGATAGGTCTGACGTTATTCTGATCTTCCTCCCTCTGTACATAAGGAATCTCTTCTCCCTAACTCTCCTTAAGATGGTTTCCTTGGTTCTAAGATTTGCAAGTTTTATTATTACATGCCAGGGTGTTGGCCTGTTTTCCTTGATCTTGGGAGGGGTCCTCTCCGCCTCTAGGATGCGAATGTTTGTTTCATTCCCCAGATTAGGGAAGTTCTCAGCTATGATTTGCTCAAATACATCTTCTAGTCCTCTCTCTCTCTCCACTCCCTCCGATTCCAATTATTCTGACATTGGAATGCTTCATGGTGTCACTTATTTCTCTGATTCTATTTTCATGGATTCTGAGTTGTTTTTCCCTGGCCTCCTCTTTTCCCTTTTTATCTATTATATTGTCTTCCAGGTCGCTTATTCGTTCTTCTACCTCACTTACCCTAGCTGTTAGATTATCTAGATTGGATTAGATCTCATTGATAGCATTTTAAGTTCTGCCAATTCAGCTTTCATTTCTGCCCTTAGAGACTCTATGTTGCCATTAATTGATTTCTCCATTCTAGCCATTGTCTTCACAATTGCTAGCCTGAATTCCATCTCCAACATCTTGGTTATATCTGCATCCATTTGTAAATCTGCAGCATAAGTCATGATTTTTGAGTCTTTTCTATTTTGGGGGCTCCTCCTCCTAGTCATTCTGTTGATGGGTGTTTGAGGGAATGTATAGAGTCCAAATTATTGACTAGAACCCAAACAAGATGAACCTGTTTTCTTGGGACCTTAGGGTTGCTGACCTCTTTATTTTCCCAGCCTGTCTTCTGGGGGAGGGGCCTGCCATGCTGTTACTCAGGCAACCCTGTTTGGGCGGAGTTGCCCTGCCCCCCTGTGGCGGGGCATGGGCTCAGCAGGAATCAGTTTTTGGGGCTTTTGTTCTCTGGCGGCTTTCCCTGGTGGCTTTCCGTGTCTCTTCCGTGAGTCAGAGCAGAAGAGACCATTTCCAACCCTCTGCCTCAGAGCAGAGACTGCAGTCTGTTCTTCAGTGAGCTCTCCAGACCACACCGTCTCCATTTCTGTCTGTGCTGCTATAAACTGCAGCGTCCTGGGTTGTGCACCCCTCTGCAGCGCCCCCAGTCCTGCCTCCAGGTCGGAGCAGGTCTCTGCCCTTTGTGTTTCTAAAACCGCCAGCCACTCCCAGTTCTCACGTGCGACCCCACTGCTCTGGGTTTCTGCCCCGGGGGCTGCCCTAAAGTCCTTTCCCCGCCAGTATCAGTCTGCAAGTCTGTGTCCCGTCCCCAGCGCGTGAGGCTGTCGCTCACCTGCGGTGTAGGATCCCCATGGCCAGGCACCCTCCCGCTGCCGTTTATCCTCTGATATCTGCTCGCGGAATCAGGGCTCCCCACTTCCTACCTCAAAACCAACCGCCTGCGATATTCTGTTTTTAGAGATCCAGATCTTCTTACATCTCAGGCTGGTTTCGTGGGTGCTCAGAGTGGTCTGGTAGATATCCAGCTCAGTTCCGGGGACCAGTTGAAATAGGGTCCCCTACCCCTCCGCCATCTTTCCTTCCCTATTCTAGCATAGACATTTTAACAATGTTTATTCTTCGAATCCATGAGCATGGAAAGTTTTTCCATCTTTTTGTGTCTTCTTCAATTTCTTTCATGAATGTTCTGTAGTTCCTAGAGTATAAATCTTTTACCTCTTTGGTTAGGTTTATTCCAAGGTATCTTATGGTTTTTGGTGCTATTGTAAATGGAATCGTTTCTCTAATTTCTCTTTCTACAGTTGCATTGTTAGTGTATAAGAAAGCAACTGATTTCTGTGCGTTGATTTTGTATCCTGCCACATTACTGAATTGCTGTATGAGTTCTGGTAATTTGGGGGGTGGAGTCTTTTGGGTTTTCCACATAAAGTATCATGTCATCTGCGAAAAGAGAGAGTTTGACTTCTTCTTTGCCAATTTCAATATGTTTTATTTCTTTTTGTTGTCTGATTGCTGTTGCTAGGACTTCTAGTACTATGTTGAACAATAGTGGTGAGAGTGGGCATCCTTGACGTGTTCCTGATCTTTTTTTAAATTATTATTATGTTATGTTAATCACCATACATTACATCATTAGTTTTTGATGTAGTGATCCATGATTCGTCGTTTGCATGTAACACCCAGTGTTCCATGTAGAACATGCCCTCTTTAATACCCATCACCAGGCTAACCCATCCCCCCACCCCCTCCCCTCTAGAACCCTCAGTTTGTTTTTCAGAGTCCATCATCTCTCATCGTTCATCTCACACCAGTCAGAATGGTTAAAATTAACAAGTCAGAAACAACAAATGTTGGTGAGGATGTGGAGAAAGGGGAACACCCTTACACTGTTGGTGGACATGCAAGCTGGTACAGCCATCCTGGAAAACAGTATGGAGGTTCCTCAAAAAGTTAAAAATAGAGCTACCCTACAACCCAGGAATTGCACTACTGGGTTTTTACCCCAATGATACAAATGTAGTGATCCAAAGGGGCACTTATACCTCAATGTTAGTAGCAATAACGTCCACAATAAGCCAACTATGGAAAGAGCCAAGATGTCCATCAACAGATGAATAAATAAAGAAGAGAAGGTATATACACCCAGTGGAATACTACTAAGCCATAAAAATGAAATATTACCATTTACATCGACATGGATGGAATTGGAGGGTATTGTGCTGAGCAAAAAAAATAAGTCAATCAGAGAAAGACAATTATATGGTTTCACTCATATGTGGAATGTAAGAAACAGTGTGGAGGATCATAGGGGAAGGGAGGGAAAACTGAATGGGAAGTCATCAGAGAGGGAGAAAATCCATGAAAGACTCCTAACTATAGGAAACTAACTGAGGGTTGCTGGAGGGGAGGTGGGTGGAGGGATGGGGTAACTGGGTGATGGCCATTAAGGCGGGCACGTGATGTGGTGAGCACTGGGTGTTATATTCAACTGATGAATTGTTGAACTAACTGTACATCTGAAAGTAGTGATGTACTACATGTTGGCTTATTGAATTCAAATTAATAAAATAAAATAAAGTATAAGTTTCATTGTATCAGTGATAATTTCTGTTTTACAAATGGTGTTGTGGGTATGCATGTGTTAGTATTAGGAGACTGTAGGCATGGTCATCCACATGAGAATCCCACAAAGACATCCATGTGCCATTGCCAAGGTTGCAACAGCCCCTGAACATGCCTCACTCGAGAATGAAATCATAAACCCAGACCATGGTAAGTTTACAAGCTATCTGGAATTTTCCCCTGAGAATGCTTGAGAAGCTATTAACTCACAACAAAACATTGGGTGGTTTTGAGTCCCTGCTTATGGTAATGTATGATTCTAGTGTAATTTTCTGCACATTGGCACTGATTCTTTGATGTGGGGGTGGGGGAAGGCCACCCTATGCACTGTAGGAGGTTGAGCAGTAGCACTAGCTTCTACCAGTAGATGCCAGTAGCACCCCCCAGTTGTGACCATCAAAACTGTCTCCAGACACAGCCATGTGTCCCTTAAGAGACAGAACCACCCCCAGGGTAAAACCCACTGGTGTAATGTAAAAGCAGGGCCCAGGCTTTGCCTTGCAGAGAACTGGGTTTGTGTTTTGATTCTGCTGTGTACTCTCTGAGTGACTTTGAGCAAATTTCTTAACCCCTTTGAGCCTTGGTTTCCTCACCAGTAAAATGAGAATCATGATAATCATGTCTAATTCATGGCTGGTATGAGCATTGGATGAATTAATGCATATAAAGTTTTTTTTTAATTTTATTTTATTATGTTATGTTAGTCACCATACAATACATCATTAGTTTTTGATGTAGTGAATACATTTCTGGACACACAGTAATAAACAGTCAGTAAATGGTAGCTATTTTTGACTACAGTGGACTCATACTCTGGACTGGTTTGGCGTAAGTGATAAGCAGTGACAGAGCAAGAAATGAGTGTGCATAGTGTGGGTGAATCCAGCCCACTGAAGAGATGGCCCCAGGGTGAGCCAGGATGGGAGGCTAGCCACAGGTGGGAGGTCAGCCCTCCTGGGTTCTGTCTTGCCTTGCACTGTGTGATTGTCAACCCAGGGTTCTCAGCCTCATTGAGAATAGGATTTTTCATTCAAAAGAGCTAGCTAAGAATGCACATTTACCTCCCCTTTCTTCACTTAACCCCTGTGGGCAAAAAAACCCAAATAAGAATTGTTAAAATAAAGACAAATGCAGATAGTGCCCCAAATTCTGAAGAGTGCCATCAACAGACCAGAGAGTTCTAAGGAATTTCTGTAAGATACGGTGCAAATGAGCCTGAGCGCTGAGAGAAACCAGAATGGGAGAACTCTGAAAACCACAGGCACTAGACCTCTCCTACTAACCTAAACAGGAAGCTTCTCAATGGAGAACTGCACTGGGATCCACACTCCGAGTTAGTAGTTAGAGTAGGAGTGGCCAGCTGGGGACACCAGTTCCAACTTGACCATTCATATCACCAAACTGTACCACCTGCCATGTAGACAAAGCAGATAAATTTAGCTGTTTAAATAAAGCAGAGGGTTCGTTTCAGGGATGCTGATGCGAGAAGGTGCTGATGCACACAGCCTGGTGAAACTGATTCTCACCCAGGATGTCTCTAATTCCAGAGCCAGAGGGGACTATGTTCTGCTTACCTGTTCCTCGTGTCCACAACCTAAAGGAAACCTACCTGCCTGGTATTCTGTTCCGATCTGGTACTTGTACATGGATCAGTGGTCATCATTTTCTGTCACTACAAGTCCACAATCCTAAGAACACCTGCATCAGGCATCTGTATTAAGTGGCTTTAATAACTATGTAGGTACAGCCATGGACCCCATGGCATTGAAGAAATGTTTTAAGACAGCTGAAGGAAAAGCAAGACAGGAAGCAATGACAGCAAATTGTTCTGGACCCAGTTTATGGCCAGCATCATTTTTGCCCACTCACAGGTCCCAAGGTCCCCTGAGACACCTCAGGTGCCTTGTCTCCTAATAGCACAGACTGACTTGACCTCCCCCAGCTGAGGGTCCACTGGCGTGGTGGGCATCATAGCAGCTCCAGCACCCAGATCTGACCTCATCATACACATGGAGACTCTGGGATCTCCTCCCTGGACTCAGATGAACTGCTGTGCTGTGGATGTAGGATCTGCCTTCCCCAGATAGGCAAATCAACCTAGAAGTCAGGAAAAGTCCAATGAGGCAAAGTTTGACCAAGGGGAGAAACAAGATGAGAAGGAGCTGGCCTCTCTCTTTTTCTCCTTCTCTCCTCCTGCCAAGGGACTGTCCCAACACAGTTATAAGTGGCCTTTCTGGAAAGTCTTGCATGACCACCACCACCCACATTGTCTTACATGGCAGTGCCCAGCACAGGGATGCATCATCTTGAATTTGCTCTCCCTCCTTCCCTGCTTCACATCCCCTTCTTCCCTCACTCTTGCTGCCCAGGATTTCACACACAACCCCTTAAAGCCTGAATACATGTTGTGCCTTGGGTTCTGTTTTCTAGCAAAATCTGGGCTAAGGTACACAGTTAATACAGGAAAGAGGGGAGAACTTAAAATCCTCAGAAATGATCTCCAGAAAGATTCAAGAACTCATTTGTTTCATATCATAAGAATAGGCTTTCTTCAAGTCATTCTTCACCTTAAACTTATACGGAACTATATGTCAATTATATCTCCATATGACTGGGGGCAAATTTTTTTTTTTTAAAGATTTTATTTATTTATTTGAGACAGAATGAGAGAGAGAGAGAGCACATGAGAGGGGGGAGGGTCAGAGGCAGAAGCAGACTCCCCGCTGAGCAGAGAGCCCGACGTGGGACTCGATCCTGGGACTCCAGGATCATGACCTGAGCCGAAGGCAGTCGCCCAACCAACTGAGCCACCCAGGCGCCCCTGGGGGCAAATTTTTAACAACAAAAAATAAAGCAGCCTTTCTCTCCCTGGTATTTTAGGGAATATTTTAATTAAGGCAAGATATTTTGTTTTTTAATTATTATCAAACATTTCAGATTTTAATATTATAACTATATTAATTATTATATTATCTATAATATATATTAGAATATATTATTACTCTATTATATTATTATGTACATTACATATATTATATTATTCATTGTTATTAGAATTCATGTCGTGGGGAGCAATATATTATAGGAACAGTCTGTTAGCATGCCAATAAGTATTTTAATCTTTTGTCTGAGACACAGAGTTATAACAGTGAATTTGATTAATACTTATATAAGTTATGTATGACTTTATATGTTGATTTGAAAGGACGAGTAGGAATCATACCAAAGATATAATATTGTGCAGTTACAGAGAGGTTTAATCTTAGATATTTTCATATTTTCCTTTCTCTTCTTTTTTAAATTTAGCTTATGTATATAGTATGTTGATTACATGTGTTATATCTAACCACTGTCTTTGCCTTTGACAAGGCTCTTCATCTCAATAAATATAACAAGTAAAAGAAAGAAGAAGCTGCTATGGAAATGGCACAATAAAAGAAAAATAACCAAAAAAGTTTCTGAGAAATTAAAGCTGAGTTTTCTGAAATTTTAATGACAATGCTCGGTAACAGAATGGACATGCAAAAGGCCAAATTATTAGGAAAAGTAAGTTGAGGAACTCTTCTCGGATTTAGAGGGAAAGGTAAAGAGTTAGGAGATATCCAGGATGGTCAGTACCTATCCGAAAGGAATTTCATCAGGATGACCAGGAATAATGCAATCCAATCAACTATTTCCCTGCAGTGAAAAGGAACAATTTTTAGATCAACAGAAGCTAGAACATGCCAAGTAACAACACTGAATATAGATACCCCCAAGCAGAGATTTTGTAAGGGAGAAGAGAATAAAATTTCTCTCTATATATTAGATATGTGTATACATATCTACATAAGAAAAAAATATACAAAAATGTTAAAAATATAATGAGATATCCTAGCTCCAAGGAAAAAGAGGATATCCTACAAACTACCAGAAAGGGGGGGGGGGGGACCAGTTATTATTTAAAAAAAAAAAGAATCAAACTGAGAATGCTATATATTAAAAATAAGGAAGAGATATCTATGAAATATCTATGAATTTCTTTTTTTTACTATAAGAACATTTTATTTTTATTTTTTTATTTTATTTATTTTTATTATGTTCAGTTAGCCACTGTATTGCACATAATTAGTTTTTGATGTAGTGTTCTGTGATTCATTAGTTAAGTATAACATCCAGTGCTCATCACAACACATGCCCTCCTCAATATCCATTACCCTGTTACCCGCTCCCTCCAACCTCTTCCCCTCTGAAACCCTCAGATTTTTTCTTGGGGTCCATAGTCTCCCATGGTTCATCTCTCTCTCTGATTTCTCCCCCTTTGGATTTCCCTCCCTTCCTCTATGATCCTCCATGCTATTGCTTATGTTCCACATATGAGTGAAACCATATGATAATTGTTTTTCTCTGCTTGACTTATTTCACTTAGCATAATCCCCTCCAGTTCCATACATGTCAATGCAAATGGTGGGTATTCATCATTTCTGAAGGCTGAATAATATTCCATTGTGTATATGTACCACATCTTTATCCATTCATCTGTTGAAGGGCATCTCGGCTCCTTCCTCAGTTTGGCTATTGTGGACACTGCTGCTATGAACATAGGGGTGCACGTGCCCCTTCACTACATCTGTATCTTTGGGGTAAATACCTAGTAGTGCAATTGCTGGGTCATAGGGTAGCTCTATTCTTAACATCTTGAGGAACCTCCACACTGTTTTCCAAAGTGGCTGTAACAGCTTGCATTCCCACCAACAGTGTAAGAGGGGGTCCTCTTTCTCCACATCCTCACAACATTTGTTGTTTCCTGTTTTGTTAATTTTTGCCATTCTAACTGGTGTAAGGTGGTATCTCATTGTGGTTTTAATTTGTATTTCCCTGATGGCTAGTGATGTTGAGCATTTTTCATGTGTTTGTTAGCCATTTGTATGTCCTTTTGGAGAAGTTTCTGTTCATGTCTTCTGTCTATTTTTTGACTGGGTTATTAGTTTTTTGAGTGTTGAGTTTGAGAAGTTCTTTAAAGATCTTGGATATCAGCCCTTTAACTGTAATGTCATTTGCAAATATCTTCTCCCATTCAGAGTATCTATGAATTTCTGAGAGAAAATTATTGTAAATCATTATCCTTCCATCTCATTCTGGATTACCAAATGGAAAGAGCTAGACTTTTTTAAAATGTCACAAAACTGAGAGTCAGGTCCAAGAAATCCATTTTCCAAAACAGGAACAACCAGTCACCTGAGGCTATGGCTAGTCTGAATTAAAATGTACTGTAAGCATAAAATGCATTCTGGAAATCAAAGACAATATGAAAAAGAGCATATAAGTGGTCTCATTAATGCTTTTTATATTGATTACAGCTTGAAATGATTAATACTTCACATATGTTGTTAAAGTATATTATTAAAATTAATTTCCTGTTTTTATTTTTTTAAATGTAGCTACTAGAAAATTTGAAATTACTTGTGTGGCTCACATAAGTGGCTTCTCTCAGATTTATATTAGAAAATATGTTGAGATATACTTGAACGCAAATCCAGCAAAACATTTTCCTTTTCAAATAAATATGACTATTTCCTACTGTAAGTATTAGGGAATTTGGGGGGATAGCAAGTATTCTTATTACTTAGGCCAAGGTTGCAAACTGTGGCCCTGGGCTGGCCCACTGCCTGTTTTTGTAAAATTTTATTGGTACACAGCCACATCTATTCATTTATGTCTATGGCTGCAGTCACATGATAAAGACAGGGTTAAATAGTTGCAACAGAGACCATATGGCCTGCAAAGTCTGAAATATTTACTGGATAGCCCTCTGCAGAAAAAGTTTGCTAACTTCCAACTTAAAAGAGACATCCATGTCATGGGTAGTTGGTATGTGTTTTGTTTTGTTTGTTTATTTGTTTACATGCACTCCTATGTTCATTGCAGCATTATTTATAATAACTAAGATATGGAAGCAAACTGAGTGTCCATTGATAGATAAATGGATAAACAAGATTTATCTATCTATCATCTACCTATCTATCTATCTATCATCTATCTATCTATAAATATAGATATAAAATTCAGATGTGAAATATTACTCAGCCATAAAAAAGAATGAAATCCCACCATTTGTGACAAGGTGGGTGGACCTAGAGAGTTGTTTTTTTTTTTTGGTTTAAATAAATAAAGTGCCCAGCATGACACTAGATGCATAGGAGGACTTATTTTTTTTAAACTGGGCATTTCATTAATTTTGGGATTGAATCCTTTTTTTTTTGTAGTAGAATTTTTAAAAAAAATTTATTATGTTATGTTAGTCACCATACAATACATCATTAGTTTTTGATGTGGTGATCCACGATCCATTGTTTTCGTATAACACCCAGTGTTCCCTGCAGTACATGCCCTCCTTAATACCCATCACCAGGCTAACCAATCCCCCCTCCCCCCTCCCCTCTAAAACCCTATTTGTTTCTCAGAGTCCATAGTCTCTCATGGTTCATCTCTCCCTCCGATTTCCCTCCCTTCATTTTTCCCTTCCTTCTCCTAATGTCCTCCATGCTATTCCTTATGTTCCACAAATAAGTGAAACCATATGATAATTGACTTTCTCTGCTTGACTTATTTCACTTAGATTGACTCCTTTAAACAAACACATATTCCTCTGACCTGAATTCCCTGATCTGCAGAAGATATGATGATTACTCCTATTTTACAGGTTATACACTTGAGACTGAGGATTAAAGCAAAAACTGCTTTAATCTGCACAGATTACTTAGTTAGAGTTGCACAGATACTTAATTAGAATTGAGATGGAACACAAGTCAATTTCTCCTGGACCTCAAATTCTTACCCATCTCTCACATGAATGATGCTACAGAGAAAAGAGACATGATCTTCAGGCAGGACACTGAAGTTCTTCCCCTCTGAGAAGCCTATGGCCAGCTTCTCTTCCAAGATATGCATACTCTTGCAGTAATGCCACTCTTTCTACAAGCCCAGAATCACCTGTGCATTTGATGTTCCAGTCTGTGAAAGTTTTTTTCTCTTGTGGTTGAGACATACCCTTCTATGCAATAACAGTAGTATTTTTGTTTCTCGAAGACAGGAAGCAGAAGCATGACAGGGATGGGCTGCACATGGATCTGTAGGGAGAGAGAGAAGAAGAAGGCAGCTCTGTGGGTTCTGTTTTTTATTCAATATTTAATCAATCTAATCCCACTTGAAATCCTGTCTCTTAAAATGTCAACAAATGACTTTACTCACTTACTAGTGAGTTAAAAAAACTTCTTTCTTCTAGGACTTTTCTTAGATGCACTTTAAAAGTATCTTGGAGTTAGTAAATAAGTTGGTTAAATCAGTGGAATTCTGTTATTGATATATTAGACAAACTACTTACCATCTCTGCCATCTGCTACCTCCAAGTTCATGCACAAAGAAAGATAGAATACCATATGCGCCCTTTCCCTGCCCCACATGCATAACCAGACCTAATAATGGGGAATTCTCAGATAAACTCAATTGAGGCACATGCTCTAACCTAACTGCTTCACCTCAACAAAAATGTCAATGTCATGAAAGAAAAAGAAAGGCTGAAAGTAACTGTTCTAGACTAAAGGAGATTAAAGAAACATAATAATTAAATATAATGCCTACGTGATTGAAGAATAAATCCTAAATTTGAAAAAAAATGCATTACTGGAACAATTGAAAATTTGACAATGGGCTTAAATTAAATAATAGAATTGCATCAATGACAAATCTCCTAAATTGACCTTGTCTTATGTAAGAGCATCTCCATGTTCTTAGTAGATAAATGCTAAGGGATTTAGGGGCATGATATCCACAATTTATTTTTCAATGGATTAGCGAAAAATAAATACATATAGATATGTATACGAATATTTATAACCATTATATAATCTCAATGTGACAATTAACTAAGTTGAAGATATATCTATATTGTATATAGATATGTTAACTTTAAAAGTAAAAGTGCCAGTTATTTTCCCGGCAAAAATGGGTTTATTTGGAACGGAAGAGAATTGCAACCTGGGACACACAAGGCAAGTCCTCTGTCCACTGAACAAGGGAGAAGACTGCTGTTTTCTAGAGGAAAGAGGAAAGAGGCGGGGCTATTCTACACAAAAAGTCCATTGGAGTAAACTGGGAGTTTGAAGTATAGTGGCTTCTCATTGGCTGAGCTGTGACTGTCTCTCATTGGCTGAGCTGTGACTATTTCTCATTGTTCAGTCTGTTGAGGGTATGAGGGAGGGAAGCAGGGCAGAGGAGACTTTCTTCCTCCTGCTGGCTGAGTGAAGTAGTATTGGCTTGCAAGGTCCATCTCTTCCTCTTGGGTTTGTAATTGACCACAAGTGCTAGGGCAGGAGAGCTCCCTTTGCTGAACCTCCAGACCCTATGTTAGTGAGGTTTCCTTTTATCAATTTTCACTGATAGCTACATATAATTATTTTTGCTAATATATATTTGTGGGTTTAGATAGGTAGCTAGGAAACCAGAAGGAAATCTAGCAGTATCTTAGCAGTTGATGAATCCAGGTGAAGAGTATAGGGCGATCATTTTTACTATTGTTACAATATTTCTATAGATTTAAATGTCCAAAATAAAAAGTTGACTGACAAAAACCATCATGCCATGTTTTATTAGGAGACATTATCCTGTCTGAATTCCACATTCTTCCTATTTTGGCCCCTACCAATAAGTGTTTGCAGCTCAAACTAAAGTGATGACATTGCAGTCTTATTTTATTTTATTTTATTTTGACAGAGAGAGACACAGCGAGAGAGGGAACACAAGCAGGGGGAGTGGGAGAGGGAGAAGCAGGCTCCCCGCAGAGCAGGGAGCCCGATGCAGGGCTCGATCCCAGGCCTCTGGGATCATGACCTGAGCCGAAGGCAGATGCTTAACAACTGAGCCACCCAGGCGCCCCGACATTGCAGTCTTAATACACTGTAATTAGTTGTCCCTTCCCGCTAACCTTTGCACTGTAGGGGAATAAAATACCTTTACTGTTGTACCACTTACTTAGCTGGGACTTCAGTTGATTTCTGAAAAGTCTCCAAGCCTCCTTGTCCTCATCTTTAAAATGACAATGGAACCTACCCCATAACTAATGGGTCAGTTGCATTGATTTTCTTAATTAGTCTGTGATTATTTGAGAGCATGTCCTTGTTCTTAGAAAATGCATACTGAAGTATTAAGGAGTGCAGGAGTATGATGTCTTCAGCTTCTTCTCAAGTAGTTTAGAAAAAAATATGTGTTTGTGTTATATATGTATATACACATATATACACATATACACAATGCATGTATGAAATTATTGTACTATGTATCATACATGCAATATGTAAATGTATGTATGTCCTATGTATATGTATTATATACACAAATGGATGAATGTTTCTATGTGTTTATATATAATATATAATGTTTATTATATATACACAAATGGATGACTGTGTGTTTATATATAATATATAATGTTTATTGTATATAATATATATTATATACTTATATGATAAAGCAATTGGTGCTTTAACAATTGGTGAAGCGGGGGAGGGAGGGAAGATCTGAAAGTAATCTTCCAATTTTTCTGTGTTTGAAATTATATAAAACAAAAAGTTACCAAGAAAGAAGGAAGGAGGGTAGGGAGGGAGAGAAGGAGCGAAGAAATGGGCCAACATAAGATTTTTTTAGTGTTCGTCTGGACCAAGAGAAGCAAGACCCCATTTGGGTAGTTGAGTGTGGTTCACCTAGAAAGGATGGGAGAAATCTTCTCAAACCCTTATATGGCATTTGCTGTGTGCCAGGACTGTTTCTGCCCTTTCCGGATCATAATACCAACTTAAGAGCAACTCCATGAGGTGGGTACTATGATCTATAGTAAAATCTCCATTTTATAGATTAGGAAATGAGGCACAGAGAGATTAACTTGCCTAAGGTCACATAGCTAGTAAGTTATCAAGCCAGGATTCACAGCCAGGCAGTCTGGCTCCAGAAACTATGATCTGAAGCAATGATCATTTCTACCTTCAGGCACCCTGAGAAGCAACTGATTTTGTCACAAGAAATAAGGCGTGCTTTGGGACCATCACTTTTCATCCTAGGATGAGAGAAAAGGTTCTGGAGATGGAGGCAAGCTTGGCTGCCAAGGAGTAGCATCTGGGACACTCTGCTTTTGCGGATGGCAGCAGCAGATGAAGGGGTGATAGTTTTCAATCCCTCCAGCCTGGAAAAAGTATGCCCAGCCCAACTAGTGAGTGGTAAGACCTTTTTAATTGTGGCTACTATAAAATAGTAAGGTATGTGGGTTTGATTTGCATTCTGTTTCGATTGGACAGCACTGGTCCCGTTGCAAAGCATGGGGACTCTGCCTAAATGATAGGGTAAGGAGGAAGACAACTGGACTTGGGGGATTGTGGGAAAGAGAGGAAGAGAACAAGGATGCTTCTGGGAGTCTGATGGAAGCAATGGAATGATACCAGAAAAAAGCAGGTTTGTATCAGAGAGGCATGGTGGACTTTTGAAAGTGTCAGGCAAAATGGAAAACTGCCTTCTCATTCCACCTTCATATGAATCTGGGCATAGTCTTCCATATGAACACAGTACAAAAGTTGTAGTATAACAGTGAATAGAACCACACAAAATTGACAGTATTTGGCCACTCTGGACCTACAAAAATGGTAATCAATGTAGCTCATCCGAATTAATCAAAAGTCGCAGAGCTGGGGGCGCCTGGGTGGCTCAGTCGTTAAGCATCTGCCTTCGGCTCAGGTCATGATCCCAGGGCCCTGGGATTGAGCCCCGCATCGGGCTCCCTGCTCGGCGGGAAGCCTGCTTCTCCCTCTCCCACTCCCCCTGCTTGTGTTCCCTCTCTCGCTTTGTCTCTCTCTGTCAAATAAATAAATAAAATTCTTTAAAAAAAAAAAGTCACAGAGCTCTTAGAAATGATGCCAGACTGGGGGCAGCTGGGTGGCTCAGTCAGTTAAGCGTCTGCCTTCGGATCGGGTCATGATCTCAGGATCTTGGGATCAAGCCCTGCATTGGGCTCCCTGCTCAGCAGGGAGTCTGCTTGTCCCTCTCCTTTTGTCCCTCCCCCTGTTGATGCTCTCTCTCTCTCTAAAAAAAAAAAAAAAAAAAAATGATGCCAGACTTTAGAGCTGTCTGTTGAGGCCACGGGAGAAAGACCACATCCTGATGGACTGTGCCCTGTTGCGCTGGGCATTCCCATCCAGATACACTGGGCAGTGATTTTATTAAAAAGAGCTTGCTTTTGGGGGCGCCTGGGTGGTTCAGTTGGTTAAGCAACTGCCTTCGGCTCAAGTCATGATCCCGGAGTCCTGGGATCAAGTCCCACATTGGGCTCCCAGCTCAGTGGGGAGCCTGCTTCTCCCTCTGACCCTCTCCCTTCTCATGCTGTTTCTCTCCCACTCTCAAATAAATAAATAAATAAATAAACTCTTTAAAAAAAAAAAGAACTTGCTTTTGGTTTCAAGTGCCAACATACCATAGCCTGATGAATCTTGTGTCCTCACGACAAAGACCAAGCAAGAAAGCCCTGAGAAAAATAAAAGGAAGGAATTAACATTTCAGGAATCTTCCTTAAATCCTTCAGTGGGCTTCTGAATATCCCTGGCAACCTGCTTGTTTCTCCCAGGGACAGTACTTGATTTACAACATAGAACATACTGTCTTGATTACAAAGAAGGGCAGCGTGTTAAACATAAGTAAATTTGTCATTTCCATAGATACCACTCCTACCAGCAGAATAGTTTATTCACTTAGATAAAGTTCCCTTTCTCCTTACAACATGTGGATACATTTCATTAAGGTTTTAATCAATTTTATAAAACTGATAAATGCTAGCAAACTTAATAAAATGGTCTCTTCTTTGGAAGCTGCTAAACACTTATATCAGGTTTAAGCTGGTGTGGCAGGAGGCTGATTTGAAAAGACCAACACAAAATAAATGTTTATTACTCATACATACTGGAAGGAAAAAGTGTGGCGAGACATAGACCAGGATGTGAAGAGTGGTCATTTCCAGGTAGTTTTCAATTTTGCTCATCTGTATTTTCTGTTTTCCTAGAGTAAAGATGGGTTACTTATATAGTGACTTAAGAAGTACTACTGTGTCTTTTCAGAGAATATAAAATGATACTGGAGAATAGAAGCTGTGAGAGTATTCAGCCTTTGAGAAAATTATCATATGCCTCACCACCACCACCACCAGCCCCATCAATACAGAAATCCTACCTTTTTGGTGACACTCATGAATTTTAATCAGGGTGACCACCTGATTATTTTGAAGACAAAGTTCTGCTCCTTTAGCAAAGAGCTTGATTGCCCTAGCAGTGAAAACCCCACCTTATCTTTTTTGTATGAGTCATTCTGGTTGTTCTGATGAAACCGTTGGAACCCAGATGGTTCTATTTCCCAAGTCTGCCAACCCAACTGCTGAGGAAGGTCATCGAAAAGACATAACCACCAATTGACCTATGAGCAGGACTCAGACACTCAGAGGCTCCTCACCCCCTCACCCCCTCACCTGTCCTTGCAAAGCAGGTTCTCCTTACCTTTCCTGCTCCCAGAGGCTGCTCCAAGGACATCACCTTGAGATAGTGATGTGGTGTATAAGTGACTAAACCCAGTCAAGCCCCTCCTCTCTATATGCAGACTTACAAGATTTGGTGGATGGGTGTGGGGATCCATTTGTCTTGCTGTTGCCCAAGACAAACCCTATATGCAAGTTCCCTTTCCTTATTAAACCTGCCACCTCCCAACCTGGAGTGGCCTGCCTCCTTCTTCAGTCTCTCCCTGCCCTGGAGCAATGGGGCCAATTTCAGATCACAGCTAGGATCTTCCCAAGAGGGAGAGTTGTGAACCAATATCAACTCTACAGTCAGTATAAGGGGAATAGCCTCCTCCCCTACAGCCCAGCAGGTAGGGGCCAGCTCAATGTTCCTGAAAGGAAGGTGGACCCAGGTGGTCAGTGATGGGTGTGGTTCCTGCAGATCTGGAGTGCCTTCCCCCAATGGAACTGGAACAGATTGACCACTCCCTAACACTTTCCTCCCAGCTCACCTTGCCCTGTAACTCTGGCTTAGATTTTAAGAGGAAGAGGAAAGAGGAGAAGAAAAAATAGAGCAGAGGGGAAGGTGGAACATGTGGACCCATCAGCAAGGGTGAGGCTCCATGGAGGTTGAAGAAGCAAGTGTCCCCTCCTTTTTTTTTTTTTTTTTTAAATTCCCAATTTTCTTTCAAGCAGCTCATACATAACTTCTTTTTTTGTTATGTTATATTAGTCATCATACAGCAGTTCATTAGTTTTTGTTTATTTTTTTAATTTAATTTTATTATGTTATGTTAATCACCATACATCACATCATTAGTTTTTGATGTAGTGTTCCATGATTCATTGTTTGCGGATAACGCCCAGTGTTCCTTGCAACATGTGCCCTCCTCAATACCCATTACCGGGCTAACCCATCCTCCACCCCTCCCCTCTGAAACCCTCAGTTTGTTTCCCGGAGTCCATAGTCTCTCATGGTTTGTCTCCCCCTCTGATTTCCCCCTCTTCAGTTTTCCCTTCCTTCTCCTAATGTCCTCCATGCTATTCCTTATGTTCCACATATGAGTGAAACATATGATAATTTTTTTCTCTGCTTAACTTATTTCACTTAGCATAATCCCCTCCAGTCCCATCCATGTCGATGGAAATGGTGGGTATTCATCCTTTCTAATGGTTGAGTAATATTCCATTGTATATATTTACCACATATTCTTTATCCATTTGTCTGTTGAAGGGCATCTTGCCTCCTTCCACAGTTTGGCTATTGAGGACATTGCTGCTATGAACATTGGGGTGCATGTGCCCCTTCTTTTCACTACATCCATGTCTTTGGGGTAAATACCCAGGAGTGCAATTGCTGGGTCATAGGGTAGCTCTATTTTTAACTTCTTGAGGAACCCCCACACTGTTTTCCAAAGTGGCTGTACCAACTTGCATTCCCACCAACAGTCTAAGAGGGTTCCCCTTAGTGTGTCCTCTCCTGAATCTGAGACTATGTTATCCTGAATTCAACCTCTCTGTTGAAGCCTGTTTCATACCCATCCAATTTAATCATGGTTCTGTTTTTTTTTTTTTTTTAAAGATTTATTTATTTATTTGAGAGAGTGAGAATGAGAGAGAGTACATGAGAGGGGGGAGGGTCAGAGGGAGAAGCAGACTCCCCGCTGAGCAGGGAGCCTGATGTGGGACTCGATCCCGGGACTCCAGGATCATGACCTGAGCCGAAGGCAGTCGCTTAACCAACTGAGCCACCCAGGCGCCCTCATGGTTCTGAAGCTGACCTCATAAAAACAGACAGTAGAATGGTGGTTATCAGAGGCTGGGTGGATGGGGGCAGACCTGGGGAGATGTTGTTTAAGGGAACTAACTTGGAACTAGTAGACAGGTAAGTCCTGGAGATCAAATGCACAGCATAGTGATGATAGACAACAGAACCATAATATAAACCTTAAGACTGCTGACAGGTTATTTTTAATATTACTCATCCATCAGAAAGGATGAATACCCAACTTTTACATCAACATGGATGGGACTGGAGGAGATTATGCTAAGTGAAATAAGTCAAGCAGAGAAAGTCAATTATCATATGGTTTCACTTATTTGTGGAACATAAGGAATAGCATGGAGGACATTAAGAGAAGGAAGGGAAAAATGAAGGGGGGATGAACCATGAGAGACTATGGACTCTGAAAAACAAACTGAGGGTTTTAGAGGGGAAGGGGTGGAGGGATGGGTTAGCCTGGTGATGGGTATTAAGGAGGGCATGTATTGCATGGAGCACTGGGTGTTATAAACAAACAATGAATCATGGGACACTACATCAAAAACTAATGATGTACTGTATGGTGACTAACAGAACATAATAAAATAAAATAAAATAAAAAAAAAGAATGCTGACAGACTAGATCTCATTGGTTCCTCTGACAAACAAGAAATGGCGCTTATGAGATGCCACAAGATGTTAGCTAAAGCTAAGTTGGTCATCATACTGCCATATATAAATGTACCAAATCAACATGGGGTACACCTCAACCTTACACAATGTTATGTGCCAATTATATCCCAATAAAGTTTTTAAAAATTAAATTTAAAGATAGTATAGTGGTATTTATGCTGAAAGCTACAGCAGAGCAGGTGCACAGGGAAACAGTATCACCAAGAGTGATACCTAGTGTTGAGTAAGCATTAACCCCTGATAACCACCTTCCAGATACAGCCATCTCATGGATTTCCCCTGACATTCTCAAGAAGCAGAGTCTCTTCTCAGCCCCATTTTACAGCACAGGAATCTGAAGGTCATAGTGGTTCCGGAACTTGCCCAAGATAACACAATGGGGAAGCAACAAAGCTCAACCTCTGACTAGGCTACACTGCCACTCACTGTTTTCGTTAAGCACTCCTTCACAACGTTGGTTTGTGAGATCTCACCCCTTTAATTAACACTATATTCATTACACCAACAGTCCCGGGGGCCAGAAAGTGTCCTGTTTTGTGCCAGAGAGAGAGGAGAGAATGTGCATTGGTAAGATTCCCTCACTGTCCATTTGGGATAGATTCTTTCAACAGGACAGAGAAATCAATTCTCTTTAGACTCTATTTACGTGACCCAGGACTCCCTGAAGAGCCTCATGGACTGGCCCCAAACTTTCCCCAAATTCCAAATCCTCTGTCAACTTCAGATGTTCATATGTACATGCTGACAAGTCCAGAGAAAGGAGATACTCCATACTGGAACTTAAGAAAAAAATCAACTACACCAATGGTCAAAAATTTCATGGAGGTTTTGAGTTTGCTGCCAATGAATCTCTCCTTGAGTTTGTTTGTTTGTTTGTTTTACCAATTTGGTGCATTTTTGTTGTTGTTGTTTTAGCTCATGCCATTAAAATTAAAAAAAAAATACTTACACCTTCCTTTAGGTAGGGTTGCTCAGTCTTAGCAGTATTGACATTTTAGCTTGGATAATTCCTCATCGCAAGGGCTGGCCCATGTACTGGAGGGTGCGGGGTGGCACCCCTGGCCTCCACCCACTAAATTCCAGGAACACCCTCACTCAAGTCACAACCACCGAAACTGTCTGCAAACAATACTAAGTGTCCCCTGTGGGGACACCAAATGGCCCCCAGTTGAGAACCACTACTTTCTTTCTTCTTTTTTAAAGTCAGAAAACCAACCACTACTTTCAATGTTGTTTTTACTTCCAAGGACATTAGACATGGTATCTGAAAGCAAATAAAAACCATTGAAATATTGGCTCTATCTAAGTTAACACACACTTTGAAATCCAGACATGCCCCTCTCAAGAGATGCCCCTCAGGCCAGCCCTCCACCAGCTCAACTGAATACTATAGGTGTTCTAGAACCAGAAAATAAGATGTTGAACACTCAACACACAGAAGAAAGTTTGTCCTCTTGGCCATAGCTCCCCCAGCTTCTAACTGATAACTGATAACAGGGAGGGAATTGTAGAGTCTTATTTCCTATTTCTCAAGGAGTCTTGGCAGTTTCAAGAGGACCACAATCTGTTGGTGTAATTTCCACGGGTCAAGTCAAAGTCTAATTAAAGGCAACATCATGAATACAAACCTCTATAGGCCATAGATATCCACATCATGCTTACCGTAGAATTCTCAGGTCACTTAGTAACTCATTGGACACAGAAATAAGGACCAAGGAAGTAAGACACCGCTGAATTTGGGGCTCTAATCAGCCAAGCCATCAACCACCCAGCCAATGCTGCATGCTTGACAACATTTTAAAAGGTATCTGTTTGGTTAGGTTTATTCCAAGGTATCTTATGGTTTTTGGTGCTATTGTAAATAGAATCAGTTCTCTAATTTCTCTTTCTATAGTTACATTGTTAGTGTATAGGAAAACAACTGATTTCTGTGCATTGATTTTGTATCCTGCCACATTACTGAATTGCTGTATGAGTTCTAGTAATTTGGGGGTGGAATCTTTTGGATTTTCCACATAAAGTATGTTATCTGCGAAGAGAGAAAGTTTGACTTCTTCTTTGCCAATTTGAATACATTTTATTTCTTTTTGTTGTCTAATTGCTGTTGCTAGGACTTCTAATACTATGTTGAACAATAGTGGCGAGAGTGGGCATCCTTGTCACGTTCCTGATCTTAAGGGAAGCTTTTCCCCATTGAGGATGATATGCACTGTGGGTTTTTCATAGATGGATTTTATGAACTTGAGGAATGTTCCCTCTATCCCTATACTCTGAAGAGTTTAAATCAGGAAAGGATGCTGTATTTTGTCAAATGCTTTTTCTCCATCAATTGAGAGGACCATATGGTTCTTCTCTCTCTTATTAATGTGTTCTATCACATTGATTGATTTTTGAATGTTGAACCACCCTTGCATCCCAGGGATAAATCCCACTTGGTCGTGGTGGATGATCCTTTTAATGTACCGTTGGATCCTATTAGCTAGGATTTTGTTGAGGATTTTGGAATCCATATTCGTCAGGGATATCAGTCTGAAATTCTCCTTTTTGATGGGGTCTTTGCGTGGTTTGGGGATCAAGGTAATACTGGCCTCATAGAATGAGTTTGGAAGCTTTCTTTCTGTTTCTATTTTTTTGAAACAGCT
Source organism: Halichoerus grypus (assembly GCF_964656455.1). Taxonomy (NCBI): domain Eukaryota; kingdom Metazoa; phylum Chordata; class Mammalia; order Carnivora; family Phocidae; genus Halichoerus; species Halichoerus grypus. The sequence continues at coordinate 211,458,641 of NC_135712.1, forward strand.
TCAGAAGAATAGGTATTATTTCTTCTTTGAATGTTTGGTGGAATTCCCCAGGGAATCCATCAGGCCCTGGACTCTTGTTTTTTGGGAGGTTTTTGATCACTGCTTCAATCACGTTACTGGTTATTGGCCTATTCAGGTTGCCAATTTATTTCCTGTTTCAATCTTGCTAGTTTATAGGTTTCCAGGAAGGCATCCATTTCTTCCAGGTTGCTTAATTTATTGGCATATAGTTGTTGATAATAATTTCTAATAATTGTTTCTATTTCCATGGTGTTAGTCGTGATCTCTCCCCTTTCATTCATAATTTTATTAATTTGGGTCCTTTCTCTTTTCTTTTGGATATGTCTGGCCAGTGGTTTATTGATCTTATTAATTCTTTCCATAAGATACCTCAGAATAAACCTAACCAAAGAGGTAAAGGATCTATACTCTAGGAACTACAGAACACTCATGAAAGAAATTGAAGAAGACACAAAAAGATGGAAAAACATTCCATGCTCATGGATCAGAATAAACATTGTTAAAATGTCTGTGCCACAAAGAGCAACCTATACCTTCAACGCCATCCTGATCAAAATTCCAATGACATTTTTCAAAGTGCTGGAACAAACAATCCTAAAATTTATATGGAATCAGAACTTCTCAAACTCAACACCCAAAAAAACAAATATCAAGTCAAAAAATGGGCAGAAGACATGAACAGACACTTCTCCAAAGAAGACATACAAATGGCTAATAGACACATGCAAAAATGTTCATCATCATTAGCCATCAGGGAAATTCAAGTCAAAACCACACTGAGATACCACCTTACACCAATTATAATGGCAAAAATTGACAAGGCAAGAAACAACAAATGTTGGAGAGGTTGTGGAGAAAGGGGAACCCTCTTACGCTGTTGGTGGGAATGCAAGCTGGTACAGCCACTTTGGGAAACAGTGCAGAGGTGCCTCAAAAAATTAAAAATAGAGCTACCGTATGACCCAGCAATTGCACTCCTGGGTATTTACCCCAAAGACACAGATGTAGTGAAAAGAAGGGCCCTATGCACCCCAGTGTTCATAGCAATGTCTGCAGTAGCCAAACTGTGGAAAGAGCTGAGATGCCCTTCAACAGATGAATGGATAAAGAAGATGTGGTCCATATATACAATGGAATATTACTCAGCCCTCAGAAAGGATGAATACCCAACTTTTACATCAACATGGATGGGACTGGAGGAGATTATGTTAAGTGAAATAAGTCAAGCAGAGAAAGTCAATTATCATATGGTTTCACTTATTTGTGGAACATAAGGAATAGCATGGAGGACATTAGGAGAAGGAAGGGAAAAATGAAGGGGGGGAAATCGGAGGGGGAGACGAGCCATGAGAGACTATGGACTCTGAGAAACTGAGGGTTTTAGAGGGGTGGGGGGTGGGAGAAATGGGTTAGCCCAGCGATGGGTATTAAGGAGGGCATGTATTGCATAGAACACTGGGTGTTACACAAAAACAATGAATCATGGAACACTACATCAAAAACTAATGGTGTACTGTATGGTGACTAACATAATAAAATAAAATTTTATTTTATTAACTTAAAAAAAATAAAACATATCTGCGTTCCCTTGTGCACTGCAGCTTTCCTTACAATAGCCAAGATATGGAAACATTCTAAGTGTCTATCAGAGCATGAATGGATAAACAAGATATGCCAGAAATATATAGATACATATATTATTCAGCCTGAAAGAAGAAAGACATGTTGACATTTGCAACAACATGGATCAATCTGGAGGATGTGATATTAAGTGAAATAAGCCAGACACAGAAGGACACATATGGCATGATCTCACTTACATGTGGAATCTAAGAAAGCTGAGTGTATAGCAGCAGTGAGTAGAATGGTGATTGCCAGGAGCTGGGGGCAGGGAGAAATGGGGAGATACTGGTCAAAGGATGTGAACTTTCAGTTGTATAAGATGAATGAATTCGGGGGATCTGGTGTACAGCATGGGGACTAGAGCTAACAATACAGGTTTGTAATCCTGAAATATGCTGACAGTGCATCTTCAGTGTTCTCATCAAAAATAAAAATGGTAACTATGGGAGGGGATGGGTGTGTTAATCAGCTTAACTGTGTGATTATTTCACAGTGTCTGCGTCTATCAAAATATCGCATTGTACACCTTCAATACATACAAATTTATTTGTCAGTCATACTTTGTTGATCTCTAAAACTTGTTGTGGGGGGAGAAAATAAATAGAATCAAAACCACAGAACTAGGGGCGCCTGAGTGGCTCAGTCAGTTAAGCGGTTGCCTTCAGCTCAGGTCATGATCCCAGGGTCCTGGGATCGAGCCCCACATCGGGCTCCCTGCTTGGCGGAGAGCCTGCTTCTCCCTCTCCCTCTGTCTGCCGCTCTGCCTACTTGTGCTCTCTTTCTATCTCTGTTAAATAAATAAATAAAAATCTTTAAAAAAAAAACCCACAGAACTAGATATTAAATATTAACGTGTGCAACTTAGTGTAAGTAAATGAAGGAATGAGTTAACATATAATAGTAAAATAGGAACATTTCAGTTCCACACTTCAGACTTTTAGGATTTGATCTGTGAGATGGAGAAGTGCTTTTCTTCCCGTTTTTTATGGTATTTCTGCCATGTAGAAATTACTTTGAAGTGGATTTTCTTAGCCTCTCCCTTACCCTGACCCTAACCCTGCTTGTTGCAAGCAGACATAGAAATATCAGCTGTCTTATTTCTCATTCCTTAGCCTCTAAGGGCTCACTTCTTAGAACTGCCCTGTCTGACCTCACCTGTTCCCCAGCCCAGTTCCCCATTAGAGACACCATGCTGCCAGCTTCTACTTCTGGCTGGAGAATGGATGATTCTCCCAATGAGCTAAAGAAAGTCAATGTCATATTTGGGGTAGAGATTAAATTTCTTGTCTATTTCCTAGATAGTAAATTTAGAGTTCACAGCAATATTGAGGAAACTCTGTGCTATTCCAAGAGGAGCAGCAAGAACCTAGATATCTCACACATTGTGGCAGGACGGTGGGGGTTGGGAAGGTTGAGCCATGTGCCCAAGCCCCACTTGGGTCCCTTTGACCCTCAGCTCTAGCCATTAACCTCTGTGCTATAGAATCACATAATTATTGCTCCTTCTTCCTACAACTTGGTTCAGTCTGTCCTCTTCACTCTGCAGACTGACTTTCTCTAGCTGGTGAACAGGGTCCTTTATGGCCATCCCAATGGGACCTCTGACAAAGACTCTCTCCTTGGACTCTGCTGGACTAGGTTCAACCTTGGACTTTCCTCTCTATCCTTGTAGATTCCAGTTTGAGTAAGAATCCTGCTAAATCAGTTTAGCAAAAATCCCCCACCCTTGGTATCTGATCACCCTCCATATCTTACCACACTGGCTTGCCTTCAGTAAGAATTCCCCTGGTTCTGATATTTCCTCTTAGTGATTTTATATCCCTGACTCCTACCCTGCTCCTTGGATATAAATCTCCAGTTGTCACTGTTGGAATCAGAACTGAGTCCAATCTCCTCCCTTACTACAAGACCCTATTGCACTGGTCCCTATACCCATCATGATGCTCCCCCTCTTGGATAAAGCCGGCCTTACTGTTCTCTAACAAGTGTCCTTAAATGACTTTTTCTCTAGGAGTTTGAATAATATGTTTTCTTGAACAGCTGCCAGGTCCATTCCGGTCTCTTAGTTCAAATGCTTAAGAGAGAAAATCTGATGGGTTATAGGACAAGTGAATGAATTGACCCCTCCTGGGTGACCACACTGTTGCAATCAGTGATGGCCAGTAGGGACAAAGTTATGTGGCATGTGGGGTGCACCTTCTACTCCAAAGGCAAAGGTATCATGGAAGAAAGCTGACACACTAGTTGTAGAGATTAATGCTGTCTTCTAATTGTAGACATAGGCGAGCGTATATATACATATCTGAGTGTATATCTGTGTGTATGCATAAATATAGCGTAAATATAAAGAGGTGTGGGGATGAGAAACAATGATCAAGACAGACAGTAGCAGAGAGTGTAAGAACTAAACCAGGAACAGGAAGGACTAATCAGCAAGTTCATCATAAAACAAGAATATTTATCGAGCACTTACTATGTGCTGGATGTTATTCTAAACAGCAAGATTACAGTGTGAATAAAACAGACAAAAACCCCTGCCCATGTGGTATAGACACTCCAGTGACAACACAAGAAATAATCCAAATAAGTAAACGTCTGTGCAACAGTGCTGAGTACATCGAGGATGATAAAGCAGGGAAAGGTGATAGAGATGGGGATAGCTTCATTGTCAAGGTGGTGTGAGAAAAGAGACTTGCAGTGTATGCAAGTCATCCAGATATTAGGGGTAAAGAGCACTCTGAGTGGGAACAGCAAACTCCCTGCCACTTCTGAGGCAGGAGTGGGCCTGTTCTGGTTGAGGAGGACCAGGAGAGCTGTTCAACTGGAGAGAGAAGTAGAAGGAAGCTAGAAGGAAAATAGCAGGAGGTGGAACCCCAGAAGTAAGGGTGGGGAAGTGCCTGATTTGTGGATACACTCCAAGAGGACTCTGGATTGTGATTATAGGAACTAAGATTCTGAATAGTGGAGGAACCTGATCTGACTTCATAATCAAGTAAGTTAAGGTGATCCACAATCCCAGTTTGCCTGGGGCTGTCCCAGTTTTAGCACCAACGTTCCCACATCTGGGAAAACTCTTTAGTCCTGGGCAAATCAGGATGGCAGTTCCCACTGGCTGGATGCCACGCTGATGACAGACATCAGAGCAGATGTGGAGGGACCAGTAAAGCAGCTACTGCATCAGCTTTGTCTTCACTCCTTGAATATCGACAAGATGCCAGAAGATTCTCCAGCTGTCTGTAAGGAACAGTATCATTTTTGATGAGATGGAAAGGGGTGGAGATTGGGTCTTTGATGACCTTATCAAGCTGCTTCACCAGACTTCAACTGTTCTCACTCAGACTCCTTGTCATGTGGGTTCATGAAATGTCTTTATTGCTCGAAGCAGTGCTTCCCAAGTGCAAATGAACATCCACATCTACTGAGAGTCTTGTTACAATGCAGGTTTGCTTCAGTAGGTCTAGAGTGAAGGCTGCAATGCTAAATCTCTAATAAGTAGTCAGTGTTTTGCTGCTGGTTTGAGGACCTCGCTTTGAGCAGCACAGTGTTTCTCAACCTCCTGTAAAGTTTGCTAAGCCATAGATTCCTGGGCCCCCAACTGCAGGGATTTTGAGTCTGGTGATGATTCCCAGGTGACATCTAAGGTTTGCATTTTAAACAAGCTCCCAGGCAATGCTGATGATGCAGATCCACAGACCCCAGGTTTCTCAAACTTTAACTTGCATAAACTCTCCTGGAGATCTTGTTATAATGAAGAGCCCAATTCACTGGATGTGGGACTGAGCCTAAGATTCTTCATTTGTACCAGATTTCCACATGATTCAGATGCCACTATGCTACTGATTATCAGGCCACATTTGGAGCAGCAAAGCAGGTCAGTTAGGTTTCTATTACTTGCAAATAAAAGCATCTCTGATTGATTGCTGCCTATATGTGTTTTTGCAGGGAGAGGAGCCACTTTTTCAAAATCAGGCTCTCAAAGTATTCTCTGATGCAATAAAAGAAAATCTTAAGAGCTCCCATCTTGGAGTCCCTTAGTTTTATTTTCTCTCCTCTGGGGCACTAACCCAAGCATGGGCCCTCTAAGCAAAAGTGCATGTTGCATAGAAGCAGAAGTGGATTTTGCTTCTACCTCAGTGGGGTGGGCAGTTCCCAGAAAAGAAGAGCTGGGCAGACAACACAAGAGGCATTCCCCACACATACCACCACCTCTAAGTATAGAGTAGGCACCTAGCAACCACATTCTGGTTTCTGTTCGATTATTCATTTCCTGGAACAGCTGGCTGACCACAAAGGACTTCTTCAGCAGTTGCCTGTTCACTATGAACTAATGCTTAGACCAGTAAATTCTCAACAGGATCATTTCTATTCCCAGGTGACAATGTCTGGAGACATTTTTGATTGTTGCAATGGGTGTGTGGGGTGGGGTGGTTACTGGCATCTAACTGGTAGAGGCCAGGGATGCTGCTCAACATTCGGCAATGCAAAGGATAGCCGCCCACAACCAAGAATTATAAAACCCAAAATGTCAATAGTGCAGACCTTGAGAAGTAATGCTCTAAGTGGAGGCAAGGAACATTTCACTTATCACCTTTTTAATTTATCATTAAGACATTTATCATTCTGACCTTCCAGAAGTTTATGATCCAAGCAGGCATGATTTACAAGCACACACATCATGTGTGCAACAGCACACAAAATACAGGGTAAGTCAAGTCATATGGATGATAATAGAGCGAGTAAAGGAGATGGATTTCTGAGAGCTAGAAGAAGAAAAGGTTCTTGAAGGACGAAGAAGCTACTTCTTAAAGAAAACAAAGGAGTGAGAGAGGCAGAAAAGAGAAAGAAAGCAGACTTCATGTTGGGAGGGGAGGAAAAATATTGAATAGAGAGGTCCAAGCGCACAGCACCTAGAACATTTGGCTGGTTTATCCTCTTCTTGCAACTGTCTTGAACACAAAAACAGCAGCAACACTTGTGGGACTTAAGTGCAAGGATTTGTCAACTGCCCAGGAAGGTTGCATTTCCTGCAAGTTTTATTTGTGCAAACTTGAAATTGCAGATATAAAAATTAACACTGCAGGTATACCTTTTGAAAACATGTGAATCTCCCAAAATTTTTACTGTTCAAAAGGAATAACAATATTTTAAGGCCAGCAGGTGGAGTGAATCATACACTCTTGTTGCATTGCTGCCATGTGGAAGAGACACTTGAGCTGATTAAGCAGAAAAGGGACACAGTCTTTGGTCCACCACCTAAAAACTGCACATGAAATCTCTTCAAATGAATCTGGCAACTCTTTGCTCCTATTTTTACCTTTCCTGCTGTTATCATGTAAAATTGGTTTTAAAATACCTTCTGGTAACAAAGTTAGCCATGCATTTATTAATTCCAGTGCTGAAAAACATTCCTAGAATCCAATTACTTTGAAAAAGAAATTAGAAATATTAAAAGAAAACAAATAAGGCCAAACAACTGCTGTGACCTTCACGCTGTTGGTTTGGGAGCATTTCCAGATGACACTAAGAAAACAAAATTAACCCAATAAATGAGTAAGTTTGAAAGTCATCAAACAAAGGAGTCGGTGCTGGTCTCCTGGCCACAAGACCCTTCCTGTTGACAACGTGCTCCTAAGATGGATGGTGGTGGAATTTTGCATTGCAAGAATGCAACCCCCCCCCCCTTTATAATACTTATTCATATGGGAATTACTGAATTCTGAAAGTGTCGAGTTTGCAAAATCTTCAGGAGCATAAAATGCAACACCAAATGCCCAGAGAGAGAAACCTGCCAGGTGAATCTAGATGTTGGCCAATAAATCCTGGGCAAGGTAGCGATAGCTGGAAGAAGAAAATCCCCTTATTTCCTTCATTATTAAAAATTATTCCTTGAACATTTAATGGCATGTGATAAACAATACTGGGTATGGGTCTCAGAGGTCTCCCCATGACCCCTTCTTTCTAAGGACCTAGAAGCCAATAGAGTAAGGCCTCAGAACTGCTTTCAGGAGGAAGATACAGATGGTAGCCTTTGTCCAATCCACGTGTGACCACAGGGGGCGCTGTCCAGAAGCAGCTCAGTTTTCTGTTCTTAGCCAAAAAGCAGAGATAGGAGTCTGATGCTGAGGTTGCACAGAAGCAGCATCTCTTCTGGGAAAGACTTCTGATGACGTCCCTGGTTCCTCCTATTTGGGGAGATAATATGTAGAACAAGCTGAAAAGAAATTAACACCTCAGGAAATGACAAGCCAGAATTTCTCTAAGATCCAAAGCTCATTAAGATCTGACTAATATCTTAATACCTGACTTTACAGTCTTTCCTCCCCCAAACACCATCTATGATGGTCTTTTTATTTATCTGATCTTTTCACAAACATTTGCAGGGTGTTTGTTTACTGTGTGCCAAGCAGCATTCTAAGCTCTTAACACATATAACCTTGCTTTCTTCTCATGATGAGATAGATCCTATCACCATCCTCATCATACAGATGAAGTCCTGAGGCTTAGAGACAGTAAATGGCTAGCACAGGCTCACGCAGCCTGGAAGTGGTGGAGTTGGGACTTGAACTCAGGCACGTTGGCTCCATTCAAACAATGAAGGATCACTAAATGCTACAGAGGATCAATGAAGCCTGTAAGGTTGAATATCCACTTTTTGTTTTTTATTTTTACGTATTTAATTTTTTAGAGAGAGTGTGAGAACGAGTTGGGAGAGGGGCAGAGAGAGGGAGAGAGAATCTCAAGCAAAATCCACGCTTAGCTCGGAGCCTGAGGTGGGGCTGGATCTCACAACCCCGAGATCATGACCTGAGCTGAAACCAAGATTGGGATGCTTCACCGACTGAGCCCTGAATATGTGCATTTTAGAATGTAAAATGTTGTCCAAAGATAAGAGGATAGGATCACTGTTTGGGACCTTCTATATAGTTGACTCTTGATAATGTGGTGTTCATACAAGTAGTGTTGACATGGTTCAGAGTAGAGCAAAGTGCTTTCATGTACATTGTTTTGTTACTCAGTCAACCAGACATTTCAATGATGAACGAATTGAGGCTCAGGGAGGTTAAGCTCCTTGCCCAGCATCTACCAGCTGGAACCTGAAAGAATCAAGATTCAAACTCAAATCCGGTGAGCCCCAGAGTCCATGCAATGGGTTCCACTATGCAACATGCTTTTGGAGACCACATGTGTTGGGACAGTTCCTTTACACAGTTTAGGTTGACATAACCTTTGACTGCTGGTGATTTCAGCCAAGGGGTGAATCAGTGGCATATACTGTTAGGACACAGTCAGCAGCCAGTAAACAGAATTGTCCTCGGTCTGAAAGTGCATGTCCCAGGAAGCTGGTCCCAAAAGTTGTTGATGATCTGCAGTGACAAACAACTCTGGTGACAACCAAGGAATGTTTTCAACTTTCAGAGGAAAACAGACCTGAGTCTGAACCCCTGTACCCAGCTGAGTAGCCTCAGGCCAATTATGTGGACTTTCCCAGTCTGAGTTCTCATCTATAAACAAGGACCTTAGACACTCAACAAGTTAAGCGAGCATCTTTTGCGGGCCAGGCATTGCTCTAGGTAGAAGGAAAATCATAGTAACCACAGCACTGAAACTTACAGGGGTAGAGATTGACCAAACGTAAACACTTTCATGTTTTTCAGAGTAAAACAAGTATCATACAGAGAGGCACATCATGCAGAGAATTAAAATAGAAGGTGGTGATAGACAGTGAAAGATTGTCAGTGGCCACTGTACTGGAAACCAAACTCCCCCCACCTCATGAGTCCTGATTTCTCTTCACTGCTCTGTATTTTTCCATAGCCCACATCACTTGGTGAAACACTGTATAATCCATGTTTGGGGGTTTATTCTCAGCCTCCCCCAACCAGAATATTAGTTCTGTGAGGGCAAGGATTTTTGTCAGTGTATCTTCTGCTGTTTCCCCAGCACCTAAAACAGCATCTGGCATGTACTGGCTACTCAGTAAATATTTGTTAAATGAACATTGTTAAATAAATTTAAGTTTTTTGATAAATATCATTTGGATGTTTATGGAAAGACTGGAGAGAGAGAGGGAGAGAAAGGAAGGAAGGGAGGAAGAAAGGAAGAAGGAAGGGAGGAAGAAAGGAAGAAGGAAGGGAAGGGAAGGGAAGGGAAGTGTTCCACTGATTTTGGCCTCAAAAACCAGAAAGCACCAGCATAATGGAGGAAGTAATGCAATTTCTCTTTTCCTTCAGATCAAGAGACCAGGAAACTCCTGGCAGTACAAGATGTTGGGTTCAGCCAGTACACAGCATTGTAGAGAAATTGGTCTTACCGTTTTGGTTTGGGTCGTAGAATGTGTTACCTCAATACTTTCAGTTTCAACCCCTTTCCAGATCCCACTAAACCACTTCTTGTATTCCATTCGCACCTGAGGAATATAGAGGTTTGTGTCACATCAGGAGCTTGCTTAGGGAGAAAGGACCCTGAATAGGAGGTTAAAGATATACATGCCAAGCCCCATGACTACCCTCTCATTGGTTTCCTGTATAGTCTTGGACATCCTCTTCTTGGTTCATTCTAAAATTCAACTTTTGCTGAATGTATTTACTAAATGTATTTACTAAATGTCAGGCATTACAAAGTCTCTTTAGAGTCTATAGAGTGGTGGTGGTGATGATGATTCTGACAATGAAGAGGAGGAGGAAGGAGAAGGTGATGGTTATCATGGAAGTGATGATGGTCATAATGATGACAGTGCAGATGATGGTGGTGGTGGTGGTGATTATAACAATGAAAGTCAACATTTATTGAACACTAGCAATCTCCAGTACACTTTATTTTACCCAATATATAATTTCATCCTACATAAACCAAGTGAGGAAGGTTCTTCTGTTACCCCCAATTAAAGATAAAGAAGCTGAAGCTGTTGGAAGTAAATGGACTTATTCAAGGTCATACAGCCAGCATTCAGCACCTCATCATTCTCACACCAGAGCCCCAACACTAACTGCTATGCTGAACCACTCCCTGTGATTGCATGGATTCCTTCCTGAAACCTGCTTAACATGTTATAAAAAGATATTTAAATATTTAATATTCAACATTATTTCACAAAGACACTTAAGTTGTACTGTACTTCTGGGTGTGAGGATACCAACAATTAAGAAGGCACTAGGAGATGAAAGAGAAATAAATGAAGTGTTATGCTGCTGTCTTTGTCACCAGCATCTTAATGGTTGGTAGTCCTGCCCAATAGCAAAGCAAGAAAAGCCAGGAAAACTGTTTCCAATCATCTAAAAGGAGTAAAAATACAAGAAGATGACCCTTACAAGAACTTAATGTACGCCAAGGACTGCACTAGGAGATTCATATTGCATTATCTCTTTTTTTTCTTTTTTAACTTTCTTTCTTTCTTTCTTATTTTAATTTTTTTATTATGTTCAATTAGCCAGCATATAGTACATAATTAGTTTTTGATGTAGTGTACAATGATTCATTAGTTGTATATAACACCCAGTGCTCATCCCAACACATGCCCTCCTAATACCCATCACCTGGTCACCCCATTCTCCCACACCGTCCCTTCTGTAACCCTCAGTTTGTTTCCCGGAGTCCAGAGCCTCTCATGGTTTGTCTCCTTCTCTGATTTCTTTCCGTTCAGTTTTCCCTCCCTTCCCCTGTGGTCCTCCATGATATTCCTTATGTTCCACATATGAGTGAAAACATGTGATAATTCTCTTTCTCTGCTTGACTTATTTCACTTAACATAATCCCCTCCAGTTCCATCCATCTCAAAGTGAATGGTGGGTATTCAACCTTTAGGATGGCTGAGTAATATTCTTTGTATATATGAACCACATTTTTATCCATTCATCTGTTGAAGGACATCTCCCCTCCTTCCACAGTTTGGCTATTGTGGACATTGCTACTATGAATATTGGGGTGCATGTGCCCTTCTTTTCACTACATCCTGTATCTTTGGGGTAAACACCTAGTAGTGCAATCGCTGAGTCATAGGGTAGCTCTATTTTTAACTTTTTGAAGAACCTCCATGCTGTTTTCCAGAGTGGCTGCACCAGCTTGCATTCCCACCAACGGTGTAAGAAAGTTCCCCTTTCTCCACATCCTCGCCAACATTTGTTGTTTCCTGTCTTGTTAATTTTAGCCATTCTAACTGGTGTAAGGTGGTATCTCATTGTGCTTTTGATTTGTATTTCCCTGATGGCAAGTGATGTGGAGCATTTTTTCATGTGTTTGTTGACAATTTATATTTCTTCTTTGGAGAAGTGTCTGTTCATGTCTTCTGCCCATTTCTTGACTGGATTCTTTGTTTTTTAGGAGTTGAGTTTGAGAAGTTCTTTAAAGATCTTGGATACCAGCCCTTTATCTGTAATGACATTTGCAGATATCTTCTCCCATTCTGTGGGTTGCCTCTTAGTTTTGTTGACTGTTTCCTTTGCTGTGCAGAAGGTTTTTATCTTGATGAAGTCCCCAAAGGTCATTTTTGCTTTTGTTCCCTTGCCTTTGGAGACGTGTCTTGAAAGAAGTCATTGTGTCCAATGTCAAAGAGGTTACTTCCTCTGTTCTCCTCTAGAATTTTGATGGATTCCTGTCTCACATTGAGGTCTTTCATTTATTTTGAGTTTATCTTTGTGTATGGTGTAAGAAAATGATCTAGTTTCATGCTTCTGCATGTGTCCAATTTTCCCAGCACCATTTATTGAGGAGACTGTCTTTTTTCCACTGGATGTTCTTTCCTGCTTTGTCGAAGATTAGTTGACCATAGAGTTGAGGGTCCATTTCTGGGATCTCTATTCTGTTCCATTAATCTATGTGTCTGTTTTTGTGCCAATACTATGCTGTCTTATGATCACAACTTTGTAATATAGCTTGAAGTCAGGCATTGTGATGCCCCCAGCTTTGTTTTTATTTTTCAACATTTTCTTGGTGATTCAGGGTCTTTTCTGGTTCCATACAAATTTTAGGATTGTTTGTTCCAGCTCTGTGAAAAATGTTGATGGTATTTTGATAAGGATTGCATTGAAAGTGTGGTTGCTCTGGGCAGCAAGACATTTTAACTATATTTGTTCTTCCAATCCCAGAGCATGGAATGTTTTTCCATCTCTTTGTGTCTTCCTCAATTTCTTTCGTAAGTGTTCTGTAGTTTCTAGAGTATAGATCCTTTACCTCTTTAGTTAGATTTATTCCTTGCTTTCTTATGGTTTTTGGTGCTATTATAAATGGAATCAATTCCTTAATTTCTTTCTTCAGTTACATTGTTAGTCTATAAAAATGCCACCGATTTCTGTGCATTGATTTTGTATCCTGCCACATTGCTGAATTGCTATATGAGTTCTAGTAATTTAGGGGTGGAGTCTTTTGGGTTTTCCACATAAAGTATCATATCATCTGTGAAGAGTGAGAGTTTGACTTCTTCTTTGCCAATTTGGGTGCCTTTTATTTCTTTTTGTTGTCTGATTGCTGATGCTAGGGCTTCTAGTACTATGTTAAACAACAATGGCATGACCACACAGAAAGACAAACTCAAAATGGATGAAAGACCTCAGTGTGAGACAGGAATCCATCAAAATCCTAGAGGAGAACATAGGTAGTTACCTTTTCAACGTTGGCCACAGCAACTTCTTTCAAAACATGCCTCCAAAGGCAAGGGAAACAAAAGCAAAAATGAACTTTTGGGACTTCATCAAGATAAAAAGCTTCTGCACAGCAAAGGAAACAATCAACAAAACAAAGAGGCAAACTCCCACAGAATGGGAGAAGATATTTGCAAATGACACTACAGATAAAGGGCTGGTATCCATGATTTCTTCTTTAAATGTTTGGCAGAATTCCCCTGGGAAGCCATCTGGCCCTGGACTCTTGTGTTTTTGGAGGTTTTTGATTACTGTTTCAATTTCCTTGCTGGTTATGGGTCTGTTCAGATTGTCTATTTCTTCCTGTCTACTTCTTCCTGGTAGTTTATAAGTTTCCAGGAATGCATCCATTTCTTCCAGATTGCCTAGTTTGTTGGCATATAGCTGCTATTAATAAGTTCTAATAATTGTCTCTATTTCCTTGGTATTTGTCATGATTTCTCCCCTTTCATTCATGATTTTATTACTTTGGGTCCTTTCTCTTTTCTTTTGGATAAGTCTGGCCAGAGGTTTATCAATCTTATTAATTCTTTCAAAGAACCAGTTTCTAGTTTCATTGATTTGTTCTACTGTTCTAGTTTCTATTTCATTGATTTCTGCTCTAATCTTTATTATTTCTCTTCTCCTCCTTGGGTTAGGCTTTATTTGCTGTTCTTTCTCCTTGTCCTTTAGGTGTAAGGTTAGCTTGTGCATTTGGGATTTTCCTAATTTTTTGAGAGAGGCTTGGATGGCTATGTATTTCCCCCTTCGGACCACCTTTGCAGTATCCCATAGGTTTTGGACCGATGTGTTTTCATTCTCATTGGTTTCCATGAATTGTTTATGTTCTTCTTTAATTTCCTGGTTGGCCCATTCATTCTTTAGTAGGATGCTCTTTAACCTCCAACAGTTCAAGTTCCTTCCAAATTTTTTTCTTGTGGTTGAATTCCAGTTTCAAAGCATTGTGTTCTGAAAATACGCAGGGAATAATCTCAATCTTTTGGTATCGGTTGAGACTTGATTTGTGACCCAGTATGTGGTCTATTCTGGAGAAAGTTCAATGTGCACTCGAGAAGAATGAGTATTCTGTTGTTTTGGGATGGAATGTTCTGTATATATCTATGAAGTCCATCTGGTCCAATGTGTCATTCAAAGCTCTTGTTTCTTTGTTGATCTTCAGCTTAGATTATCTGTCCATTGCTGTGAATCGAGTGTTGAAGTCCCCTACTATTAATGTATTATTTTCAATATGTTTCTTTTTTTGGTTATTAGTTGTTTTATATAATTGGCTGCTCCCATGTTGGGGGCATAGATATTTACAATTGTTAGATCTTCTTGTTGGATAGACCCTTTAAGTATGATATAGTGTCCCTCTACATCTCTTACTACAGTCTTTGGTTTAAAATCTAATTTGAAGCACTGGGTGTTATAGGAAAACAATGAATCGTGGATTACCACATCAAAAACTAATGATGTAATGTATGATGATTAACATAATAAAAAAAGTAAAAAAAACTAATGATGTATTGTATAGTGACTAACATAACATAATAATAATAAAAAAAAATCTAATTTGTCTGTTATGACGATTGTTACCCCAGCTTTCTTTTGAGGTCCGTTGGCATGGTAAATGGTTCTCCGTCCCCTCACTTTCAGTCTGGATGTTTTTTTAGGTTCAAAACGAGTCTCTTGTAGACAGAATATGGATGGGTCCTGCTTTTTTATCCAATCTGAAATCCTGTGTCTTTTTATGGGAGCATTCAGCCTATTTACATTGAGAGTAACTATTGAAAGATATGAATTTAGTGCTATTGTATTGCCTGTAAAGTCCTTGTTTCTGTAGATTGTCTTGCTAATTTCTGGTCTATATTACACTTGGGGTCTCTCTTTGCTTACCAAATCCCCCTTAATATTTCTTGCAGGGCTGGCTTGGTGGTCACATATTCTTTCATTTTCTGCCTGTCCTGGAAGTTCTTTATCTCTCCATCCATTCTTTTTTTTAAATATTTTATTTATTTATTTGACAGAGAGAAAGATAGCGAGAGCAGGAACACAAGCAGGGGGAGTGGGAGAGGGAGAGGGAGAAGCAGGCTTCCTGCAGAGCAGGGAGCCTGATGCAGGGCTCGATCCCAGGACCCTGGGATCATGATCCAAGCTGAAGACAGACACTTAATGACTGAGCCACCCAGGTGCCCCTCTCCATCCATTCTGAATGACAGCCTTGCTGGATGAAGTATTGTTGGCTGCATGTTCTTCTCATTTAGTAACCTGAATATGTCTTGCCAGCCCTTTCTGGCTTGCCATGTCTCTGCTGATAGATCTGATGTTATTCTGATGTTCTGTTCATATGTAAGGAACCTCCTTCCCCTTAACTGTTCTCAGGATAGTTTCTTTAGCTGTAAGATTTGCAAGCTTCACTATTATATGTCAGGGTGTTGATCTATTTTTATTGATTTTGGTAGGGGTCCTCTCTGCCTCTTGGACTTGAATGGTTGTTTCCTTCCCCAGATTAGGGATGTTCTCAGGTATGATTTGTTCAAATATACCTTCTAGTCCTCTCTCTCTCTCCACCCTCTCAGGGATCCCAATAATTCTGACATTGGAACATTTCATGGTATCATTAATCTCTCTATTTTCATAGGCTGCTAGCTGCCTATCTGTTTTCCTCGACTTCCTTCCTTTCCATCAGCTTATCTTCTAGATCACTATTCTCTATTCTGCCTCATTTACTCTGGCTGTTAGACTATCCAGTTTAGACTGCATCTCAGTCATAGCATTTTTAAGTTTGGCCTAATTGCATCTCATTTCTTCCCTTAGAGATTCTATATTGTCACTAATGCTTTTTTTCAAGCCTAGCTATTGACTTCATTATTGCTATCTGAATTCTATCTCTGACATCTTGCTTATTTCCATATCCATTAGTTCTGTGGCAGAGGACATTGTCTCAGGTTCTTTTCTTTGTTGAGAGTTCCTCCTCCTAGTCATTCTGTAGAGGGATGGTTGAGTGAATGAACAGAGTCCAAAATATCAACCACCACCCAAGCAAAATGCACCCTAAAAAAAATCCAAAGTGGTCGGAAGCTACCACAGATATGCAAACAAAGCCAAGATGATCCAAAACAATAAAAAAAGGTGGGGGAGAGCTTATAATCTCTCAGGGTGGACAAAGCAGGGTTATCTGCCTGTTCCTGATTGATTTTTGGTCTGTGTGTTTGAAGACACTATATCCCAAAATTGCAAAAAAATCAGAACTTATATATTTATCAAGATAAAATTGAATAGAGTGAAAAATGGACTAGTATGGGGAATAGTCTATAAAACGTAGAAGTGAACAAATAAAAGTTAAAAAGCAGCCTAAAACATAACTTGGGAAATAAGAATCTATTTGAAACATGAACAGGGTAAAACAAAAAAAGAAAGAAAAAGAAAAGAAACAAAAAAGAAACGTAAAATTTTAGCCTGAAGTATAAATGAATCATGAGAGAACCTGGAGCTTCCTATATTATTTTCCCCCTGGCACTGGAGTTCTACAGTCCTGTGGGAAATAAGCTTATCATTCACCTGTTCATCCAGTCTGTCTTCTGGGGGAGGGGCCTGCTGCTTGGCTTCTCAGGTGTCTTTGCCTGGGTGGAATGCCCCACCCCTTGTCAGGGGGATGGGCTTAATGTGAGCTGGTCATTTGTGTGGCTCTTGTTCCCTGGTGGGTTTTGGCTTCTCTTTAGAGGGTCAGAGCAAATATGGCCATTCAGGAATCTCTGGCCCAGAGCCGCAAGTTCGCTGTCCCCTTTCTTCAATAACCCTGCCAGGTCAAACCATCTCCACTTCTGTGTGTACCAAACTCCACAGACTCGTGCTATTCCCACCCTCTGCAACTCTCCCAGGGGAGTTCTGGGGACCTGAGAGCATCTGTGCGCTTTGTGACTTAGCAATTGCTAGTGGCTGTGGGCTTGTGCATGCACCCTCTTCCGTGGCTCCCAGTTCATGGCTGGGTGCCTCCCCAGTATTCTTTCATGGGCCACACCACCCTGAGAGCTGTTGTCCAGTCATGGGCACAAGCCATTTTATATCTCATCTGAGATGTTAAACAGCCTGCACCTTCTAGTCCTTTTCAGGGTGATCAGGAAGAGAGTGGTCTCGCTACAAGCCAGCTGGCAGTTTATGGTGACTGGATCTGAGAGCCCCCTCTGGGCTCACTGACCATAACCACTTTCCTTGCTCCACTGCTTGGGCACTCTACTGGTCAGACTCCCCCATAATTTCTGAGTCTCCTGGAATTCTGAGACCACAATGATCCACCTAGAATTCTGCCCTATTCATCCCCTGTGCCCTTTTCAGAAAGGGATGTCTCTCACTGGAGCAGATTTCTAAGGGTCTTCATTTTTTGCTCCAGTGTTATATCACTTTCCAGGGGCTAGCTTATGGAGGGTCCATTCCCCCTCTGTTTATCTACTGATATTTCCCCCAAAGATTCAAGGTTCTGCACCTCCTACTTTGCAAAAAGTAGTCATTTTTCTGCTTGTAGAGATCCAGATAAATCTTCTTACATCTCAGGTTGAATTCATGTGTGTTCAGAATGGTTTGATAAATATCCATCTAACTTTGAGAGACCAGATGGAACAAGGTCCCCTACTCTGTTGCCATCTTGCCCCCCCCCCCCCCGCAATATCTCTTTTAATTCTTAATCCTGTGAGGCAGGTATTGCCACGAACGCAGGTGAGAAGACTGAGGCTCAGAGAGGGTAAGACGGCTGGCCAAGGTCACACAGCAACCTACTCAGTGGAAAACCTACATTAGAGCTGAAGTCACTCTGTTTTTGGCATAGTAAGTCAAATATTCCAGTGTCCCTCCATAGAGTGCACCTCACTATAAGAGGCTTCTGTATCCTCTTTCTGGTGAACTCAGGTATGGCCAAGGAACTTGCTCCACCCAATGAAAGAGAGCTAATTAAGTTCACTTTGCCAGGATCTCCCTTCCCTTGGCCATGAGAATACCAGTGTTCTAAATAAGGGCTGACCTTATTCAACCTATATCCCAGAGTGAAGACAATGTAGATCAAGCCATGGCTATGTAGCATGAGCAAGAAATAAACCTTTATTGTTATAAACCACTGAAATTAGAGGGTGGTGGCTATAAGTTACTGAATCATAATCTCCCTTATGCTGACTGATAACATGCTCTGCTATGGACTGAACTATGTCTCCTCAAACTTCACATGTTAAAGCCCTAACTTCCCAGTATGACTGTATTTGAAGACATGATGGCCGTTATAGAAGCAGTTAAGATTAAATGAGGCCACAAGGGTGGAGCCCTGATCCAATAGGATTAGTGTCCTGATAAGAAGAGGCATAAAAGCTCTCTCCTTCTCTCTCCCATGTAAGGGTAGAGCAAGAAGGTGGCCATCTGCAAAAAAGAACAGAGATCTCACAAGAACCCAACTGCACAGGAACTCTGAACTCAGATTTCCAGCCTCTAGAATTATACGAGAAATTTCTGTTGCCCAAGCCACACAGTCTATGGTATTTTGATGTGTCATCCCCAGGTGACAAAGGCATACTCTTAAGAGATAGGTTGGAATGTGAAGGTTAGTCAGATGCTAGTGAAACCCAGAGCACAGAGCATATCAAATCATCACCTAAACCCTCCTTTCAGAATAAGGAAACCCCAAATACAAATATGAAATGTCAGAGAAAGGTGAGAATGGGAACAACCATTCAATAAGACTTTGAGAGTTGGCTGTTGAGAAACAAAATAATTAGCCTTACCTGGCGATTAAGGAGACAGTGTACCACAAAGAGCAAAACACCCTGAAGGACATTGATGACGGTGAATGTGTATGCAATGACTGATCCGATCACCTCCCCGACCTCTTCAACCATAAAAAGGCCAAGGCCCCAAGAACAGCCCAGGATAAATAGCTGAGCAATGGCTTTAAATGTCATGACTCTGAAAAGGAACGGGAGCAATAATAAGTATCATTCATCATTATGTGTTGGGTGCTGTGCAAAATGCTTTGCACATATTACCTGATTTAAACTTCACATCAACCCCATGTGCTTAAGTGATTTATGCAAAGTCATACGACTCGAAGATGAGGCAGAACCCATGTTTTCCATGGCTGCTTCTGAGAATAATGCTTTCTCCTATTCTTGGAAGTGATTTATCTGCAAGTCTTTTACCTGGATCTATTGGAAGATGTGTGGAAGTGCCTTCTAGAAATTTGTATTGAAAATGTGTTGATGATGATATCATGACTTCAGAATAGAACGTGCTGTTGTGTTTCTTCAAAGGAAAATTGTGTTTTATAAAACAGAATGGGGTTCTTGGTGGCAACTGTCTAGGAGAGATGACACGTGTGAGTGTGTGTGTGTGCATGCACACAGGGGAGTGAGCCTGCACTCATCCAACACGTGTAGAGGGATGAAGAAACGCCAAGAAGGGTGAAGCTGTGACCTTCCAAGACTGAAAATACTAAGGCAAAGAGATGTTAGCTCGGTCTGATAAGTAGATGAGATCAAAGCCAGGGTCTGAAATTGGAAAGATATTCCTTTAAGTTTTGTCCACATGACTCACCAATGCAAATTTTTGTGCATGCTTGGGTAAAATAAGCACTTGCTCCTCTTATCAATGGGGGGATGGTAGTTGTGCCCACCACATAGATTGAAGTTATGAGCATTCAGTAAAAGAATATTGGTAAACTCCAAACATCTACTAAGTTCCTAGTTAATGTTAGTTGTTCTTATCATTATTTTTAATAATTTAGATCAGCACAGTAAGAACTGAGTGTCTACAACCAAGGATAATGGAGTCCAGAAGTGGGTGGACTAGCGGGGTGGGGGAGGGAGGATAATGTTGATACTCTTGGCATGAATTTCAGATGAAGAGTTTGCTACACAAAGGAGGAACCCAATGAATATTTGTTGAATAAAGAGATCAAGGAGTACATTAAGCTACCTGAAAATTATAGTTTTTACTTCTAGAAGTTGTACTGCACACACCCTTTATCCAGTACCATGAAATTTTATATCAGATTTTTGTATAGGTTTTTCTTTCCCAGGTAGAAAGAAAAGTAGCCTTGTAGGAAAAATCTGTGGATACCACTGATTCTGGGACCTTCTTACCTGGTGTCCTGAATGGTAGAAACTTCTTTATTGAGGGACGAAAGTTTGCTTCTCAAAATCCACAGAATTTGGAAGTACAACACCAAGTTTATCTGTGGACACAGAATGAAATATTGACTTGGAATTTTATTTTGAGACCATGTCATGAAACCCAATTTGAGGTGGACCTGAGTATCTTTTTCCAAAAGATACTGGCTTCATAGGATGCTATGCTCTGGTATTTTATACAGCACATTGTGTGTATATGGACCTGGGGCACTTGGTGCTTGATTAGGGTGACTATATAATGTATCATTCAAACCAAGATGCCTTGAAAGTGGAAGATTACTATTAATGTCTATACCAGGACAATGGATGTGATCAGAAAGTTGTTGGCAAACAGGAGAACATGTCACTCTGTGCAGAGTAGATACTTGCTAAGTGTTTGTTGAATGAACAAACATAGGTTTTTACAAGAATCCCCAGCAGAGAGTTATATTATATCACAGCTTCCTTAGTAATCCGTAAGGGAGCAAGGGAAAGACATATGAAGACAGTATTTCTAGGAAGAGGAGTTAATCACATTAGGCTATATTTTCTTATCTTCACTTCATTTCCATTTTCACAGCAAGAAACGCACTCCATGCTTGGCCAACCCAGGGCAGACACACCCATAAATAACTATCACTAGTCACTTACCAAGATAATGACTGCCACTGGCCCCATGAAACTCCAGATGAACCCTTTATTGACCTTGAGCCAGCAGCTGTTGAGAGAAGGGTATGCATGAGCTGCCTATTTCTCAGAGGGCAGAGAGTTTGAATTCAGACTCCTGTAGCAAGATCCAACCAGTGCTGGGAACCATTTCATTCAGAACCTAGATTTTAGTGCCATCAGACATGGGTCCTCATCTGACACAAGCTGTATGCTCTAAGCCTCAGTTTCCTCAAGTGTAAAGTGGGGGCAAATGGAAGTATTGAAAAGATTACATGATTACAGTGGCTATACGCCAAGTTTTTAAGTCAGGTAGGGTCAGTCCTCTGACTTCATTCCTCTCCTTCAATATTGTGTTAGCTACTTAGGATCTTTTGCTTCTCTATATAAACATTAGAATCAGTTTATCAATATCTACAAAATAATTTTCTGAGATTGTTATTGTGAATGCATTGAATCTATAGATCAATTTGGGAGGAACTGACTGACTTCTTGACAATATTGAATCTTCCTATCCATGAACATGGACTATCTCTCCATTTATTTGAATCTTCTTTGATTTTTTTCATCAGACTTTTTCAGTTTTCCCCATATAGATAGATCTTGTAGGAAAGATCAAATGAGATAATGTGTATATAGTTTTTGAGTATGGTTCCTGGCAAAGAGGTAAGGTTCAATAAATAGTGCCCCAAAATAATGATTGCTATCAGAAAGAGAGTAAAAGTAGTAATTTAACTACAAGAATACCTACCAACACTAAATATTTTCCATGTATCAAGTACACTGTTGCCCAAATACTTTTTATTAAATCATGCCTTATGTTGGCAAAGATAGTATAAATTATCCTGAACAAAGACCTGGCAGCATAAAACTAGTAAATGTAACAAGCAATTGCCAACACTCAGTGAGCAGAAAAGCTCCAACACTTAAGTTCTATTCCAAGTTTTACAAATGATGACCCATAGTCCAAATCCAGTCCACCCTTGTTTTTGTAAATAAAGCTTTATTGAAACATAACCACACCCATCCATTTATATATGGTCTATGAATTGGCTGCTCTCCCACCACAAGGGCAACATTGAGTAATTGCCACAAAGACCATATGGCCCTCAGAGACAAAAACATTTACCATTTGGCCCTTTATAGAAAGTTTGTCAACCCTTGATCTATGCTACCATGAGATCTCCAGAATCATTCTAGCAGGACATAGGGTTCAGGCTGGAGACAGGACATCTTTTTTTCTTCAAGAGAGACACCTTCATCATGTTGTTTTAGCACATGCATGCCTACTCCCTAACCGAAGCCCCATTGCCAAAATACTAACGTCTTCAACTAACTTTGCAGAGCTTTGCAAACTTCTTTAGTGAGGCAGCAATTCCTTTAGTGAGGAATTCTGACTTATTCTCTTTTTAGCTGAGACCTTAAGAAAGTTTCTTAGATGCGCTAAGACCCAGATGTCCTGAGTATGGGTGATGAACCGTGCTGACCCCACAGGATCACGGGGAGAATGAGACATGATATGCACTATCTCTGATGCATCACAGGCCTTCAAGATTTGTTGCTATTGTTGTTACTCTTTACATTTTGGGATGAATCTCAAGCTCTTCCAGAATCCTCCAGAACACAGAGGCCACAGGTGGGCTTTTCTGTCCCTGAATTTTCTGAGTATACTTTTTTGTCCCTAATGTCCTGAAGTTGTGTTCAAAATTTTATGTGTAAGTACATTTGTCTGAAAGGTATATTTCCTTGTTTGGGGAAATAAGCCCTAGATTTCACCAAAAGTCTCAAAAGGATCCAACTCCAAAGATGCTGAGAATCATTCCTCTAGGAATTTCTAAGAGAAAATAGAATTCTGGCTTAAAATGGGACTGTTTTTGTGAAGTATAATTCATAACAGGAAATGGACTGAAATGTTTTTTGATTTCAGATCATATATCAGCCACAGACGCCACTTCCACCATAAAGGCACACATCATGCTTACTGAGTATGTGATCCATAATTTTGGGGTCCTACTATTGCAGACACAGCCACAATGAGAGCTGGAATCCCATAGCCTAAAGGGTACATGAACTTCTTCTTGAATTTGCCTGCACTGGTGTAGTTGGCCACCTTGAGATTCCTAATGGTGAGGACGAGGTGCAGCCCTTCAAGGAACATCCAGGTGAAGGAGGCCAGGTAGAGGTAGTGCAGCATCCCTGCGATGATGGAGCACAGCACCTGGAGGGGAGACAAGAGTTCGGAATGTGGTCTGTGCCTGATCATGTCCGCAGCACTTAGCATTTCCTGGATGTTGGCCTACATTTTCAATTCTAACACCTGTGACATTTTGCCTGGGGGCAACACATTTCTGGGGAGCTCTCAGTGTCCCTTGCTTACTCCACATATGGAGCGGACTAGAAATACCAAGGAATGAATGCCATGGGAACAGTCCTCAGATCCATGACAGACAAGAGTTGGTAGATGAATATTCCATGGTCCTTGCCCTTTGGGTGGGTTTGATGCTTAATTTTATGTGTCAACTCGACTGATAAGGAATGTCCAGATAACATGTAAAACATTATTTCTGGGTGTGTCTGTGAGGGTTTTACAGGAAGCGATTAGCACTTGAGTTAGTAGACTAAGTAAAGATCACCCTCACCAATGAGGGCATCATCATTCAATCCACCTGAGGGTCTAAGAAAAACTTAGATGGAGGAAGGGAGAATTTGCTCTCTGCTTTAGCTGGGACATCCATCTCTGACATTGGTGGCTGTGGTTCCAATAAACAAAACAGACTGTTTTATAAAACAGATTTTTTTTTTTAACAGAAACAGAGGGTGGGCCAGAATCAGTGTCAGCACTGTACTTGCCAACCTTGCCCATTTCCTAATGAGGAAACTGGGGACCAAAAGGTAAATCTCACCCAAGATCACATAGCTAGTAAAAAATAGAAATGGATTTGAAACCCAAACTGTCTCCAGAGACTATACTTACTCTTAACCATAGCAATGTACTGCCTCCCAGGGGAGAAAAATAGTGCTTTCACAACCTTCTGGCTGTGATATCGTAGTCTTTTAGGGTTAAAAGGAACTTTGGAAAACAGTTAGTTCCAATTCTTCCTGGCTATGATGATGACTGTGATCATAATGGAGACAAAAGCTAATATCACTTGTGTAGCAAAGCCACTGTCCACCCAGAATTCAAAACTCCCTCTACCCCTGATTCCAGTCTATAGACTTGTCACTAGGATGAGGCTTCATCTACAACTCCCTGCTCCCCTTGCTCCCCTTGCTCTCAGGTGGGACCACTTCACTGATTTATAGCCAGTAGAACGTGAAGGGATGTGATGTGCACCACTTTCTAAGATGGCCCATATAAACCTCCCTCATGGGACTCTGCCACGTTCTTTTTTCTTTTCAGTTAACGAAAATGGAAAGGACTCTTGGATGACCTTGAAAGCTGTGCATACAAGGCAGAAGAGCTTCCATAAGCCTGAAGTTGGAGGATAGACTCCTTTCAAACCTGTTTGTCCATCCTCCACTAATACAGAAGGGGGATATTAACCACTCTTATGCTTAGTCAATGACATTTTGGAGTTTATTTGTTACAGGAACTACTGTTACCTTACCTAATGTCATCAGTATGACTCTCAGTCAGCTTGCTAAATGGCTTCTCAAAAAGTACAGGTTTTATTCAGAGTTACAGATGAAGAGGGTTGAAATCGAAACTTGCTTTTTCCCCTAACACCATCACTGTTGACTCTATTTTTTAATTTTTTTATTTATTTAAAAAAATTTTTTAATTTAAATTTAATTTAGTTAATATATAGTATATTGTTAGTTTAAGGGGTAGAATTTAGAGATTTATCAGTTGCATATAACCCCCAGTGCTCATTACATCAAGTGCTCTCCTTATTGCCCATCACCCAATTACCCCGTCCCCCCACCCACCTCCCCTCCAGTAACCGTCAATTTGTTTCCTATAGTTAAGAGTCTCTTGGGGTGCTGGGTGGCTAAGATGATTGAGCAACCAACTCTTGATTTTGGCTTAAGTCATGATCTCAGGGTTGTGGGATCAAGCCCTGAGTCAGGCTCTGCGCTCAGCAGGGAGTCGGCTTGGGATTCTCCATCTCCCTCTCCCCCTGCCCCTCCCCCTGCTAGCTCTTTCTCTCTCTCTCAATCTCTCTCTCTCTTTTTCTCTCAAAATAAATAAATCTTTAAAACAAAGCTGTGATCACCAAGACAGCATGGTATTGGCACAAAAACAGACATATAGACCAATGGAAGAGAATAGAGAACCCAGAAATGAACCCTCAATGTTATGGTCAACTAATCTTTGACAAAGAGAAAAGAATATCCAATGGAAAAAAAGACAGTCTCTTCAATAAATGGTGCTGGGAAAATTGGAGAGCTACATACAGAAGAATGAAACTGGACCATTCTCTTACACCGTATACAAAGATAAACTCTAAATGGATGAAAGACCTCAATGTGAGACAGGAATCTATCAAAATCCTAGAGGATAACACAGGCAGTAACCTCTTTCACATCAGCCAGAGCAAATTCTTTCAAGACACATCTCCACTATAGATAAAGAGCTGGTATCCAAGATCTATAAAGAACTTTTCAAACTCAACACCCAAAAAACAAATAATCCAGTCAAAAATGGGCAGAAGACACGAACAGACACTTCTCCAAAGAAGACATACAAATGGCTAACAGACACATGAAAAAATGTTCAACATAACTAACCATCAGGGAAATTCAAATTAAAATCTCAATGAGATACCACCTTATACCAGTTAGAATGGCAAAAATTAACAAGGTAGGAAACAAAAAATGTTGGCGAGGATGTGGAGAAAGGAGAACCCTCTTACACTGTTTGTGGGAATGCAAGCTGGTACAGCCACTTTGGAAAACAGTGTAGCGGTTCCTAAAGAAGTTAAAAATAGAGCTACCCTATGACTCAGCAATTGCACTACTAGTTATTTAACCCAAAGATACAGGTGTAGTGAAAAGAAGGGGCACGTACACCCCAATGTGCATAGCAGCAATTCCACAATAGCCAAACTGTGGAAGGAGCTGAGATGCCCTTCAACAGATGAATGGATAAAGAAGATGTGGTCCATATATACAATGGAATATTACTCAGCCATCAGACAGGATGAATACTTATCATTTGCATTAACATGGATGAAACTGGAGGGGATTATGCTAAGTGAAATAAATCAAGCAGAGAAAGACAATTACCATATGGTTTCACTCATATGTGGAACATAAGGAATAGCACAGAAGACAATAGGGGAAGGGAGGGAAAACTGAAGGGGGGAAATCAGAGAGGGAGATAAACCATGAGAAACTATGGACTCTGTGAAACAAACTGAGGATTTCAGAGGGGAGGGAGTGGGGGGATGGGATAGCCGGGTGATGGGTATTAAGGAGGGCACAAGTTGTGATGAGCACTGGGTGTTATACGCAATTATCATTGAACACTACATAAAAAACTAATGTACTATATAAACACTACATAAAAAAATGTACTATATGGTGGCTAACTGAACATAATAAAAATGTGATGACTTAAAAAAATAAAAAATAGGAAGGAGCAAGATGGCAGAGGAGTAGGAGACCTAAATAGAAACAATTATTAGAAATTATTATCAGCAACTATATGCCAATAAGCTGAGCAATCTGGATGAAATGGATGCCTTCCTGGAAACCTATAAACTGCCAAGACTGAAACAGGAAGAAATTGACAACCTGAATAGACCAATAACCAGTAACGAGATTGAAGCAGTGATCAAAAACCTCCCAAAAAACAAGAGTCCAGGGCCTGATGGATTCCCTGGGCAATTCTACCAAACATTGAAAGAAGAAATAAACCTATTCTACTGAAGCTGTTTCAAAAAATAGAAACAGAAGGAAAACTTCCAA
The DNA here is from genome assembly GCF_964656455.1 of Halichoerus grypus. Taxonomy (NCBI): domain Eukaryota; kingdom Metazoa; phylum Chordata; class Mammalia; order Carnivora; family Phocidae; genus Halichoerus; species Halichoerus grypus. The sequence continues at coordinate 211,485,621 of NC_135712.1, forward strand.
ACTCATTCTATGAGGCCAGCATTACCTTAATCCCCAAACCAGGCAAAGACCCCATCAAAAAGGAGAATTTCAGACTGATATCCCTGATAAATATGGATTCCAAAATCCTCAACAAAATCCTAGCTAATAGGATCCAACAATACATTAAAAGGATCATCCACCACGACCAAGTGGGATTTATCCCTGGGATGCAAGGGTGGTTCAACATTCACAAATCAACCAGTGTGATAGGTCACATTAATAAGAGGAAGGAGAAGAACCATATGGTCCATCCCAACCATATGATGCAGAAAAAGCATTTGACAAAATACAGCATCCTTTCCTGATTAAAACTCTTCAGAGTATAGGGATAGAGGGAATATTCCTCAAGTTCATAAAATCCATCCATGAAAAACCCACAGCGAATATCATCCTCAATGGGGAAAAGCTGAGAGCCTTTCCCTTAAGATCAGGAACACATCAAGGTTGCCCACTCTCACCACTATTGTTCAACATAGTACTAGAAGTCCTAGCAACAGCAATCAGACAACAAAAAGAAATAAAATGTATTCAAATTGGCAAAGAAGAAGTCAAACTCTCTCTTTTCGCAGACGACATGATACTTTATGTGGAAAACCCAAAAGACTCCACCCCCAAATTACCAGAACTCATACAGCAATTCAGTAATGTGGCAGGATACAAAATCAATGCACAGAAATCAGTTGCTTTCTTATACACTAACAATGCAACTGTAGAAAGGGAAATTAGAGAAATGATTCCATTTACAATAGCACCAAAAACCATAAGATACCTCAGAATAAACCTAACCAAAGAGGTAAAGGATCTATACTCTAGGAACTACAGAACACTCATGAAAGAAATTGAAGAAGACACAAAAAGATGGAAAAATATTCCATGCTCATGTATTGGAAGAATAAACATTGTGAAAATGTCTATGCTACCCAGAGCAATCTATACCTTCAATACCATCCTGATCAAAATTCCAATGACATTTTTCAAAGTGCTGGAACAAACAATCCTAAAATTTGTATGGAATCAGAAAAGACCCTGAATCGCCAAGGAGATGTTGAAAAAGAAAAACAAAGCGGGGGGCATCACATTGCCCGATTTCAAGCTGTATTACAAAGCAGTGATCACCAAGACAGCATGGTACTGGCACAAAAACAGACATATAGACCAATGGAACAGAATAGAGAGCCCACATATGGACCCTCAACTCTATGGAATGGAATAAAGACAGCCTCTTCAATAAATGGTGCTGGGAAAATTGGACAGCCACATGCAGAAGAATGAAACTCGACCATTCTCTAACACCATACACAAAGATAAACTCAAAATGGATGAAAGACCTCACTGTGAGACAGGAATCCATCAAAATCCTAGAGGAGAACATAGGCAGTAACCTCTTTGACATCAGCCACAGCAACTTCTTTTAAGATACATCTCCAAAAGCTAGTGAAACAAAAGCAAAAATGAACTTTTGGGACTTCATCAAGATAAAAAGCTTCTGCACAGCAAAGGAAACAGTCAACAAAACAAAGAGGCAACCCACAGAATGGGAGGAGATATTTGCAAATGACACTACAGATAAAGGGCTGGTATCCAAGATCTATAAAGAACTTCTCAAACTCAACACCCAAAAAACAAATAATCAAGTCAAAAAGTGGGCAGAAGATATGAAAAGACACTTCGCTGAAGAAGACATACAAATGGCTAACAGACACATGAAAAAATGTTCATCATCATTAGCCATCAGGGAAATTCAAATCAAAACCACATTGAGATATCCCCTTCCACCAGTTAGAATGGCAAAAATGGACAGGGAAAGAAATAACAAATGTTGGAGAGGTTGTGGAGAAAGGGGAACCCTCTTACACTGTTGCTGGGAATGCAATTGGTACAGCCACTTTGGAAAACAGTGTGGAGGTTCCTCAAAAAATTAGAAGGAGCTACCCTATGACCCAGCAATTGCACTCCTGGGTATTTACCCCAAAGACACAGAGGTAGTGAAAAGAAGGTTCATATGCACCCCAATATTCCTAGCAGCAATGTCCACAATAGCCAAACTGTGGAAAGAGCCGAGATACCCTTCAACAGATGAATGGATAAAGAAGATGTGGTCCATATATACAATGGAATATTACTCAGTCATCAGAAAGGATGAATACCCAACTTTTACATCAAAATGGATGGGACTGGAGGAGATTATGCTAAGTGAAATAAGTCAAGCAGAGAAAGTCAATTATCATATGGTTTCACTTATTTGTGGAACATAAGGAATAGCATGGAGGACATTAGGAGAAGGAAAGGAAAAATTGGGGGGGGGGGAATTGGAGGGAGAGATGAACCATGAGAGACTATGGACTCTGAGAGACAAACAGGGTTTTGGAGGGGAGGGTGGAGGGGGGATTGGTTAACCCAGTGATGGGTATTAAGGAGGGCACGTACTGCATGGAGCACTGGGTGTTATACAAAAGCAATGAATCGTGGATCACCACATCAAAAACTAATGATGTATTGTATGGTGACTAACATAACATAATAAAATTTTTTAAAAAATGAGAAAAAAAAGTATTATTCACCACGACCAAGTGGGATTTATCCCTGGGCTGCAAGGTTGGTTCAACATCCGCAAATCAATCAATGTGATACAATACATTAATAAGAGAAAGAACAGGAACCATATGATCCTCTCAATAGATGCAGAAAAAGCATTTGACAAAGTACAGCATCCTTTCTTGATCAAAACTCTTCAGAGTATAGGGATAGAGGGTACATACCTTAATATCATAAAAGCCATCTATGAAAAACCCACAACGAATATCATTCTCAATGGGGAAAAACTGAGAGCTTTCCCCCTAAGGTAGGGAACATGGCAGGGATGTCCGCTATCACCACTGCTATTCAACATAGTATTAGACGTCCTAGCCACAGCAATCAGACAACAAAAAGAAATCAAAGGCATCCAAATCGGCAAAGAAGAAGTCAAACTCTCACTCTCTGCAGATGATATGATACTTTATGTGGAAAACCCAAAAGACTCCACCCCAAAACTGCTAGAACTCATACAGGAATTCAGTAAAGTGGCAGGATATAAAATCAATGCACAGAAATCAGTGGCATTCCTACACACCAACAAGACAGAAGAAAGAGAAATGAAGGAGTCGATCCCATTTACAATTGCACCCAAAGCCATAAGATACCTAGGAACAAATCTAACCAAAGAGGCAAAGAATGCGTACTCAGAAAACTATAAAATACTCATGAAAGAAATTGAGGAAGACACAAAGAAATAGAAAAACGTTCCATGCTCATGGATTGGAAGAACAAATATTGTGAAGATGTCAATGCTTCCTAGAGCAATCCACACATTCAATGCAATCCCAATCAAAATACCATCAATTTTTTTCAAAGAAATGGAACAAATAATCCTAAAATTTGTATGGAACCAGAAAAGACCCCGAATAGCCAGAGGAATGTTGAAAAAGAAAAGCAAACTGGTGGCATCACAATTCCAGACTTTAAGCTCTATTACAAAGCTGTAATCATCAAGACAGTATGGTCCTGGCACAAAAACAGACACATAGATCAATGAACAGAATAGAGAGCCCAGAAATGGACCCTCAACTCTATGGTCAGCTAATCTTCAACAAAGCAGGAAAGAATGTCCAATGGAAAAAAGACAGTCTCTTCAACAAATGGTGTTGGGAAAATTGGACAGCCACATGCAGAAGAATGAAACTGGACCATTTCCTTATACCACACACAAAAATAGACTCAAATGGTTGAAGGACCTAAATATGAGACAGGAGTCCATCAAAATCCTAAAGGAGAACACAGGCAGCAACCTCTTCAACCTTAGCTGCAGCAACTTCTTCTGAGAAACATCGCCAAAGGCAAGGGAAGCAAGGGCAAAAATGAACTATTGGGACTTCATCAAGATAAAAAGCTTTTGCACAGCAAAAGAAACAGTCAGCAAAACCAAAAGACAACTGACAGAATGGGAGAAGATATTTGCAAATGACATATCAGATTAAAGGCTAGTATCCAAAATCTATAAAGAACTTCTCAAACTCAATACCCAAAGAACAAATGATCCAGTCAAGAAATGGGCAGAAGACATGAACAGACATTTTTCCAAAGAAGACATCCAAATGGCCAACAGACACATGAAAAAGTGCTCAACATCGCTTGGCATCAGGGAAATCCAAATCAAAACCTCAATGAGATACCACCTCACACTAGTCAGAATGGCTAAAATTAACAAGTCAGGAAATGACAGATGTTGGCGAGGATGCGGAGAAAGGGGAACCCTCCTACACTGTTGGTGGGAATGCAAGCTGGTGCAGCCACTCTGGAAAACAGTATGGAGGTTCCTCAAAAGTTGAAAATAGAGCTACCATATGACCCAGCAATTGCACTACTGGGTATTTACCCCAAAGATACAAATGTAATGATCCGAAGGGGTATGTGCACCCTGATGTTTACAGCAGCAATGTCCACAATAGCCAAACTATGGAAAGAGCCAAGATGTCCATCAACAGATGAATGGATAAAGAAGATGTGGTTTATATATACAATGGAATATTATGCAGCCGTCAAAAGGAATGAAATCTTGCCATTTGCACCGACGTGGATGGAAATGGAGGGTATTATGCTGAGCAAAATAAGTCAATCAGAGAAAGACATGTATCATATGACCTCACTGATATGAGGAATTCTTAATCTCAGGAAACAAACTGAGGGTTGCTGGAGTGGTGGGGGGTGGGAGGGATGGGGTGGCTGGGTGATAGACATTGCAGAGGGTATGTGCTATGGTCAGTTCTGTGAATTGTGTAAGATTGTTGAATCACAAACCTGTACCTCTGAAACAAATAATACATTATATGTTAAAAAAAAAAAAGAAGAAGATAGTAGGAAGGAAAAATGAAGGGGGGGAAATTGGAGGGGGAGACGAACATGAGAGACTATGGACTCTGAGAAACAAACAGGGTTTTAGAGGGGAGGGGCGTGGGAGGATGGGTTAGCCTGGTGATGGGTATTAAATAGGGCACATATTGAATGGAGCATTGGGTGTTATACGCAAACAATGAATCATGGAACACTGCATGAAAAACTAATGATGTAATGTATGGTGATTAACATAACATAATAAAATAAAAATAAAAAAAGAGTCACTATGGTTTGTCCCCATTTTTATCTTATTTTATTTTTCCTTCCCTTCCCCTATGTTCATCTGTTTTATTTCTTAAATTACACATATGAGTGAAATCATATGGTATTTTTTTTCTCTGACTGACTTATTATGCTTAGCATAATACCCTCTAGCTCCATCCATGTTGTTACCATTACTGCTGACTCTTGCCTTCTCCCCATCCTTCCTCAAGACAAGATGGCTAGATTTGATTATGACAAGAAGGTGATTTGGTTAAATTACCTACCTTAGGCTCAGTTTGATCAATCCCTGTAAGGAAGAGCAGGTGGGCCAGGAAGAGGCAGATGGAGAGCTGCAGGTGGAGGGAGGTGCTGGTGTTCTGGATGGGTCGGCACAGGAAGAAGGTGAGGGCTGCCAGGAGGAGGCACAGCAGAGAGAAGCTCAGCCCCACATAGGTGATCATGGTCAACACAGGATCCACCTATGAGCCACCAAGTGAAGAATTCATTATAGTTTCCAATTCTGCAGTTATGTTTTTGATGGAGAGTCTGATGGGCTTCCAAGTTCAATCCCTTAAATTACTGACTTAACCTCTCTGAGATTTGATGTTCTCATCTTCAAAATGGGTGCACTAATAGCATTCACCACACAAGGCTATTAAAAACCAAAACCACTAGCCTGGTGCTGTCCAAAAGAAATATGTGAGCCACATGTGGAATTTAAAATTTTCTAGTAGCCGTATCTTTTAAAATGTGAAAAGAATCAGGTCAAATTAATTTAATAGTATATGTTCAAAATATTATCAGTCCAATGTATTGAATATAATATAATCAATGTAACAAAAATGCAATCAGTTCAAATTACAATCAATGTAAAACAATTATTAGTGAGATATTTGATACTTTTTTCCATATTAAGCCCTTGAAATCCAGGGTGTATTTTATGCTTACAACACATCTGAATTCAGATGCTTTTATTTTCAATGATAAAAGTGAAATCCTACGAATGAAGTGGTATTTAATGGAAAAATATTTCACACTGCTTCTTAGTTTAAATAAATTAAAATTAAATAAAATAAAAAAGTTGGTTCTCAGCCACACTAGCCACGTTTCAAGTGCTCAATAGCCATATGTGGTTGGTGATCCTACTGGACAACATAGCTCTCCAAAGTCATCCCATGAAGGTTGGAATTTGTTTATCTGTTTTGTTCTCTGCTGTATCCTCAATGCCTAAAACAGCATCTGACATATAGTAGGCAGTCACATGCAAATCTGTTGAATGAATAAAATGAGGCCAATGCATTTAAATGCGTAATATAATGATTGTCATACAGTAAATGTTCAGTAATTGAGAGCTTAAAAGAAATAGGGGAAGAAGTTAGGTAAATTTCTTTAAATCTGGCTGATCCTAGATGTGGTTGGGATCGGGGAAGTTCAAGGACCTATACTTTTTCATTGGTGACAGTCAGTTGCCTTCTTTCCCATCTGACCAATTGTAACTGTCTCTTGCAGAGTAATGGATGTTTAATTCCAGATCATCTTAGACCCCACAACTGTAGCGGCTGACAACCCAACTTTCCAATGTTTGAGAGCTTTCTCTGCTAGCTTGAGCTTACTCTGCCCATGCCCATGGACATGCCAGAATTAACGACCCCCACCCCCATGCAGCTTTCAACCAATGCCTGAGAGGAGGTGGTGTATAGATAGCCTAGCTCTCTTGCAGTTCAGTTAGGATGACTCAGATGCATCTCCTACACTGATTCCCAGAGTACCCTAGAGGGAATTAAATTCCAGATGCCCAAAGTAGTGAGTGGCTTGATAATGCTCTCTGCATTAACTTTTGTTTTTTATTGTTTCATTTCCCAGCCCCTTATTGGTGCTTCCTGGAATTACCTCTCAAGTAAACTACTTCCACTTGACTTCTTATCTCAGTCTTTTTCTAAGACATGGAGAGGACAATCTCACAGTTTGTTGGACACAATCAGATACCAGGAAGGGAGCATGAATCTTGGTACCTTGGGAACAAGAGCCATGAGGACAGCAAAGCTGGAAAGGTGGAAGCACTTGCATTTGGTGTGTGAATCGTTGCTGCCCACATGATAGCAGCCCTCTGTCGACCAGGTGCCCCCCTCCTCTGATCCTTTCCAGTAGACACAGAAATGTTTTGTTCTTGCACCAGCAGGCTGAAAAGAAAATAGCATGAAAGTGGGGCTCTTTCTGGTTTTATTATCTTAATTTTATAGGTTAGTCATGGATGCATTGCATTAGAAACTGGAATGGGAAAATCCCATTATCTAGAACACTTGTGGGGAAGAGTTTCATATGACCACACCTTCTGTGGGGTTTATTCTTCCTTTATTCTGCCCTTCTCTGGTCATCTCAGAGCCCCAGGGATTGACCCTTATGAACTGCTTTACCCAGGCTCCTTGTCACTGGGACAATGAATGAGAGGAACTGGTGAGAAGTCCTTAGATGAGAGGAGGAGGAAGTCAGGTGTTTCTTCCAGACACTTCTTCTGCTTCAGAATATCTCCATCTCCAGCAGGGCAACACTCCTGCATGTCTCCAGCTCTCACTGGGCTCAACAATGCTCATCCCCCTATTGCCTTTTTAGGCTTAAATGTGATAATAGCTTCCCCTGGTGGCAATCTCTGGGTGCCTCAACATTTCTTGTTGGTTCTGTTAACTCTGAATGAGCAGAGTTGGATTCAGTTTCTTGGCAGGACCCGTCATAACACATTACATCAAAGGAGGTAATGCACAGAGAACCAGCTCTGGATTTTGCTCACCTGAATATGTTGGAAGGTCAGGAACACAGGTTCAGACAGATATACTTTCTTCTTTGTACTAATGGTGCCACTCACGACACGAGAGTTCAGTTTCATTTCCTGTGTCCCTCTTCCATCATTAAAAAAGGATCCATTCAGAATATCCCAAAGAGACTGATAAGTGATAAGCGCAACTGCACTTCTATCTGAGAAAACAGAAATCATTTTAGAGGACATCTGTATTATAGGATATTAGTATGCTAGTGTCTTGTGTGAAAGTCATAAAGCAAATATTATGTATAGTCAAAATCGCCCTTGGAAATCCCTTATGTTGCTACATCAACACATTATGTGTGGTTTGGGGTACAGCATTTTGTACATGTAATACATATTATAGTGTACCACACATTATAAGAGATATGTATGCAAAATATCCATTAATGAATTAAAAAATATATATGAGCCCTTAGACATCAAAATCAGAGCCATGAGGCAAGATGTTTGTCCTCAAAAGAGCAGGTGGAACTGGTAGAATGAGGAAACCACACATTCCCATCTTCCATTTTATTTATTTATTTTATTTTATTTTATATTTTCTTTTCTTTTATTATGTTATGTTAGTCAACATACAATATATCATTAGTTTGTTTTTTTTAATTTTATTATGTTATGTTAGTCACCATACAATACATCATTAGTTTTTGATGTAGTGATCCATGATTCATTGTTTTTGTGTAACACCCAGTGCTCCATGCAGTACGTGCCCTCCTTAATACCCATCACCGGGCTAACCAATCCCCCCTCACCCCTCCCCTCTAAAACTCTGTTTGTTTCTCAGAGTCCATAGTCTCTCATGGTTCATCTCTCCCTCCAATTCCCCCCCCCATTTTTCCTTTCCTTCTCCTCATGTCCTCCATGCTATTCCTTATGTTCCACAAATAAGTGAAACCATATGATAATTGACTTTCTCTGCTTGACTTATTTCACTTAGCATAATCTCCTCCAGTCCCATCCATGTTGATGTAAAAGTTGGGTATTCATCCTTTCTGATGGCTGAGTAATATTCCATTGTATATATTTACCACATCTTCTTTATCCATTCATCTGTTGAAGGACATCTCAGCTCTTTCCACAGTTTGGCTATTGTGGCTATTGCTGTTATGAACACTGGGGTGCATATGGCCCTTCTTTTCACTACATCTGTGTCTTTAGGGTAAAAACCCAGGAGTGCAATTGCTGGGTCATAGGGTAGCTCTATTTTTAATTTTTTGAGGTACCTCCACACTATTTTCCAAAGTGGCTGTACCAATTGCATTCCCATCAATAGTGTAAGAGGGTTCCCCTTTCTCCACAACCTCTCCAACATTTGTTGTTTCTTTCCCTGTCCATTTTTGCCATTCTAACTGGTGGAAGGTGGTATCTCAATGTGGTTTTGATTTGAATTTCCCTGATGGCTAATGATGATGATAATGATCATGTGTCTGTTAGCCATTTGTATGTCTTCTTCAGAGAAGTGTCTGTTCATGTCTTCTGCCCATTTCTTGACTTGATTCATTGTTTTTTGGGTGTTGAGTTTGAGAAGTTCTTTATAGATCTTGGATACCAGCCCTTTATCTGTAGTGTCATTTGCAAATATCTTCTCCCATTCTGTGGGTTGCCTCTTGTTTTATTGACTGTTTCCTTTGCTGTGCAGAAGCTTTTTATCTTGATGAAATCCCAAAAGTTCATTTTTGCTTTTGTTTCACTAGCTTTTGGAGATGTATCTTGAAAGAAGTTGCTGTGGCTGATGTCAAAGAGGTTACTGCCTATGTTCTCTTCTAGGATTTTTTAAAGTGCTGGAACAAACAATCCTAAAATTTGTATGGAATCAGAAAAGACCCCGAATTGCCAAGGAAGTTTTGAAAAAGAAAAACAAAGCTGGGGGCATCACGTTGCCCGATTTCAAGCTATATTACAAAGCAGTGATCACCAAGACAGCATGGTACTGGCACAAAAACAGACATATAGACCAATGGAACAGAATAGAGAACCCAGATATGGACCCTCAACTCTATGGTCAAATAATCTTCGACAAAGCAGGAAAAAACATGCAATGGAAAAAAGATAGTCTCTTCAATAAATGCTGCTGGGAAAATTGGGCAGCCACATGCAGAAGAATGAAACTCGACCATTCTCTAACACCATACACAAAGATAAACTCAAAATGGATGAAAGACCTCAATGTGAGACAGGAACCCATCTTCCATTTCAAGCTCACTCTGGGGTATCTAGTTTAGAAAGGTATGGGAAGGTATGCAGGATGACACATTCTTTTAATTCATTCTCTCATTCTCCTTCCCTCTCTCTGTATTTCTCTGTTTCCCTCCTATCCTCTTTCCCTCCCCTTCTCATGCAAGAATAATTTAATTCACAGAAGGTAAATTCACATATGATGCTCTATAGCATGATGTAGTATTTCTTAAACTGCAATTATTCATGGGCCACCATCCCAGTTTTAGCCAAAGCCACTTTCCACCTATATTATTATTTACTCCATTTTAAAAACCAACTCATTTGTAGATCTTTTCCCTCTGCCTTCTCCATCTGACAGCTCACAATAAGGAGTGAAGATTAATCAGTAGATGGGAATTTTCTGGAGAAAATACAGCAGGTATTTCACTCTCTCCAGAGAACCAGGTCTTTCTCTTTGGGATATTTTTCATGCACTCTTTCATTAATGTATTTATTCACTCTTTCATCAAATATTTATTGAGCATCCAGTGTGTGCCAGACAGTGTTCTAGGCATTGCAATACAACAGTGATGAAAACAGGCCAAGTTCTTGCCATCAGAGAGCTGATATTATAGTGGGAGAGATGGACAACAAATAAATTAAGAAAAATTGCATAGTGTACATGCTGTACAGAAATTTAAATGAGATGGTGGAATAAAGCAGGGGTGGCAAACTATGGCCTGAGAATCAAATCCAGCCTACCACCTGTTTTTGTATATAAAATTTTATTGGCACACAGTCATGCCCCTTCATTTACAAATCATCTATGGCTGCTCTCCCACTACAATGTCATAGTTGAGTAGTTAAAACAAAGATCATTTGGCCCAACATGCACCCCAATGTTCATAGCAGCAATGTCCACAATAGCCAAACTGTGGAAAGAGCCGAGATGCCCTTCAACAGATGAATGGATAAAGAAGATGTGGTCCATATATACAATGGAATATTACTCAGCCATCAGAAAGGATGAATACCCAACTTTTACATCAACATGGATGGGACTGGAGGAGATTATGTTAAGTGAAATAAGTCAAGCAGAGAAAGTCAATTATCATATGGTTTCACTTATTTGTGGAACATAAGGAATAGCATGGAGGACATTAGGAGAAGGAAGGGAAAAATGAAGGGGGCGGTCAGAGAGGGAGACGAACCATGAGAGACTATGGACTCTAAGAAACAAACTGAGGGTTTTAGAGGGGAGGAGGGTGGGAGGATGGGTTAGCCCAGTGATGGGTATTAAGGAGGGCATGTATTGCATGGAGTGCTGGGTGTTATATGCAAACAATGAATTATGGAACACTACATAAAAAACTAATGATGCACTGTATGGTGACTAACATAACACTAAAAAAAAAAAAAAAAAGAGATCATCTGCCCCAAGCAAGGCAAGGGAAACAAGAGCAAAAATAAACTATTGGGACTTCTTCAAAATAAAAAGCTTCTGCACAGTGAAGGAAACAATCAACAAAACTAAAAGGCAAACTTTGGAATGGGAGAAGATATTTGCAAATGACATATCTGATAAGGGGTTAGTTTTATAAAGAACTTATAAAACACAACATCCAGAAAACAATCCAGTTGAAAAATGGGCAGAAGACATGAATAGACATTTTTCCAAAGAAGACATACAGATGACTAACAGACACATGAAAAGATGTTCAACATCACTCATCATCAGGGAAATACAAATCAAAACCATGATGAGATATCACCTCACACTTGTCAGAATGGCTAAAATTAACAACACAGGAAACAATAGATGTTGGCAAGGATTCGGAGAAAGAGGAACCCTCTTACACTGTTGGTGGGGAATGCAAACTGGTGCAGCCATTGTGGAAAACAGTATGGAGCTTCCTCAAAAAGTTAAAAATAGAACTACCCTATGATCCAGCAATTGCACTACTATGTATTTACCCAAAGGATATAAAAATACTGATTCGAAGGGATACACACATAGCAGCATTATCAACGTTAGTCAAACGTTAGTCAAGCATTATCAAACGTTAGTCTTTGGGAAAGAGCCCAAATGTCCATCAACTGATGAATGGATGAAGATGTAAGATGTGGGATGGATTATATATTTATAATGGAATATTACCCAGCCATAAAAAAGAATGAAATATTACCTTTTACAATGACATGGATGGAGCTAGAGTGTATTATGCTAAATGAAATAAGTCTGTCAGGGAAAGACAAATACCGTATGATTTCACTCACATGTGGAATTTAAGAAACAAAACAGATGAACATAGGGGAAAAAAGAAAAAAGAAGGGCAAACATAAAACAGACTCTTAACTATAGAGAACAAACTGAGGGTTCCTGGAGGGAAGGTGGGTGGAGGGATGGGTTAAATGGGTGGTGGGTATTAAGGAGGGCACTTGTGATGAGCACTAGGTGTTGTATGTAAGTGATGAATCACTAACTTCTATACCTGAAACTAATATTACACTGTATGTTAACTAACTGGAATTTAAATAAGAACTTGAGAAAAAAATTACTATCTGGTCCTTTCACAGAAAAAGTTTGCCAACTCATAGGACAGAGAAAGGCTAGGGACTATTTTAAATAGGGCGATCATAAAACACTTCTCAAGGGAAATAGTGTTCAAGGTAACAATCATCTGCCACTTTCAAGTGCTGCCTTTTCAGACCATCACATGGACACAGAGCATGCATCAGCCTGTTCCTTTTAAGGAAGCATGCCAAGGGATCCTTGTTTGAACCTCAGCATGTCACAAAGTACCCACCAACTGTGTCCCCCAAATTGCCTGGTTAGTGGAACCCATGTAGAGTCCCCCCTGCCTTGAAGGCTTTGTAAGTTGGCCCAGTCACCTAGAAATGAGACAACAGTGCCTAGGATTTGGAAGTCAGGAGAATCCATCTCAAACACAGTACCTCCTATGGTTCCTTTGAAAGCATCAGTACAGTCGATATCCATAGTGTTATTTCCAGCTTCCAGAACAGTCTTCTCACTTGTCTCATTGCACCTCTTGATTTCATAGACTGGAAACATTAAGAAAGTGAGTCCTGCTTTGCTCGCTTCTCATGCATAAGAAATTTGTTGAAGAACTCTCTTCTTTGAAAGGCCCCCTACTGGTGATTTCCTTTTCTGTATGCAAGGTACACCAGATGGCATTCCCTTCCACACCTCTGGCTGATGGGGATGAGATGGTCAAAATGGTCTAAGCAGCATCCACTGGCCACAGCAACCCAGGAGAAGAGAGGGGATGGCCATGTTTCCTGGAGCTGCAACCAGCGTAGGCAAGCTCAGCTTTTACATATAATATTTAAAGATAAAAAAATTTTTTAAATAATGTATACTGGAGTACCTGGTGAGGGGGTAACTAAGTTTTTAAGCAAGAGAAGCTAAACATTTAAAAGTTTTCCAAGGACAGTCACCTGGGAGCAGGTCTGCATTTGGGAAGAACCCCTTGAATGAATTCTCCATGTCACATAAACATATAAACACCAGGTCTGACAAAAGATTACCCTCATAAAATGTTTTGGTCATAAGGAAAGTGCTCTATGTTTCTTACCTATACCAAGTGTAGAATTATCATGCTTTCCTGGAGATGCTAAATCTTCAGTCCATATGATCACTTCCATTTTTTGAAATATTTGGGTAGCCATTTTTGCAATGTGCTCTTTGCTTCCGTTGTTCCTCAGAATTTCCTTTCAAAGAAATAAAACTAATTAGGTAGGCTCTTCCTGAAACTTGAGAAAGCAGGAATATACTTGTGTGTGGTTGGGTGAGCCCTGAAGACAATAACATTGATTAAGGTGTAGGTTCTGCACTCTCAACCTGATATGTATCTTCTCATTGACCACACACAGCCCTGTGAAAGGTGTATCATTCACTCCACTGTATTTATGGGAACATGAGGACCTAAAGGATGAGGTGTCTGGAACCCATGAAGAGTGCCTTACAGAGAAAGACAGGGGATGGGAAGTGGTAACAGAGGTTGAGTGAAGCTCTAGATTTTTGATGCCAGTCTTTGAACAACAGCTGAGGCACTAAAAACCTTCCCCATGGTTTCTCAGTGTCTATTGACATTTGAGACCAGATAATGGGGGAGGCTGTCCTCAGGCATAACTAAATGTTTAGCAGCATCCTTGGTGTCTACCCACTAGATGCCAGTGGCACCCTAGTTGTGACAACCAAAAAATGTCCCCAGGCATTGCCAGATGTCCCCTGGGAGAATGGACAAATCATTCCTGCATGAGAGCTGGTGTGTCCTAAAAGGCAGAGGGAGCCATGGTACTTATTTGAGCAGGAGAATAACATAGCAAGACTGGTCAGCTGTCTCCCAGACCTAGGCTTCACTTCACTCACCTGAATGTTCCCTGAGAATGTTGTCTTCTCACTGGCGCCCTCTGGGAAAGAAAAGTAGCCATTGAGTGGAATGTGGGAGGTAACAGGCCTGGCCCACATCCCTTTCCAATCACTATTGAGTTGAGTCTTTCTCTGATGCTTCCCATCCTTGCCCAAGTTCCCTCCAAGAAGTCCAAAATGTCTTCTACAGTAGAAATTTAAAAGGGGATTAGGGTGGGGCCTCCAGTTCAATAATTAAGTCAATAGTATTTATTGCACACCTACTAAAGGCCAGGAACAATACTAAACCTTATGGAAGTAAATTGACAAAGAAACAAAGGGTCTTCCCTTGTGGAGTTTGCAGTCTGGTGGGAGAGTCACTAGGTAAATAATGACAAATAAATGATTAAGTGATTACAAGGGTCCCACCTGTTTTTAATATATAGGACAAGATACCTTGGGAGCACAAAGAGAAATCCTAGAATATGGAGGGTGCAGAGGAGTCTTCCTGAAGGAGTGGGTGTTAACTGGGTTAATAATACAGAAGTAGTAATAATACCTGCAGTTGTCTACACAACATGGCATATAAAGTGCCTTAATACACACTATCTCATGTAAAGAAGACAGAAGGTTCTAGAACAGGGTTATGTAGCTTAATAGCTAATATTTATTGAGCCTTCCTAGGTGGCTAGCACTGCACTGAATATTTTACACACCTTAATAATCAAAATGGGTAGGTGAGGTGTATTAGATTCCTAAGGCTGCTGTAACCAAGTGCCACAAACTGGGTGGCTTTAAAACAATAGAAATTTATTTTCTCATGGTTCTGGAGGCTAAAAGTCCAAAATCAAGGTTATTAGTAGGACCACACTCCCTCTGAAGGCTCTAAGGAAGATCCTTCTTTGCTTCTCCTAGTTTCTGGTGGTTGCAAGCAATCTTTGGTGTCCCTTGGCTGGTGGCAGCAGAACTCCAGCCTCTGTGTCTATCCTTGCATGTCCCTCTGTATGTGTGTGTGTCTCTATACCCAATTCCCCTCTTCTTATAAGGACACCAGTCATATTGGATTGAGGGCCCACCCTCATCTGGTATGACTGCCTCTTGATTTTATTAAAGCTGCAAAGACTTTCTTTCCAAACAAGATCATATTCCCATGTTCCAGATGTATGTGAATTTGGGGAGATTCTATTCTACCCAGTACATGAAGTAAGTAGGTTTCTGAAGTGACTCTCAGTGATCCTTGCCATTTGGAACCCTCCTCCCCCTGATCAGACCCAGTGACTCACTGCTAATGAACAGAACACAGCAAAAGTGATAGGATGTCACTGCTGAGACTGGGTTATAAAAGACTACAACTTCTATTTTGTCCACACTCTCTTTCTGGATATTCTCATGTGCTCACTACAACAAAGCAAGCTGGAGAGGCTGACATATCTAAGAACTGAGGGCAGCCTCTCACCAACCACCAGAAAGGAACTGAGGCCTTCAGTCCAGTAGCTTTGAAAGAACTGAATCCTTCCAGCAACCACGTGAGTGAGCTTGGAGGCAGATCTGCCTCTAGATGAGCCTTCAGATAAGACTGCATCCCAACCCAACACTTTGACTGTAGCTGTGAGAAACCCTGGAGCAGAGAATGTAGGGAAATTACATGTAGATTCCTGGCCTACAGAGACTGTGAGACAATATTGTTGTTTTAAGCCACTACCATTGGGGTAATTTGTTATGCAGCAATACATAACTCATACGGTAGATGCTATTATTGTTCCCACTTACAGGTGAGGTGTATAGAAGTTAGGTCATTACCCACCCAAAAGTCAGCTGGTAAGTGGTAGAGCCAGAAGTTAAGTCCAAACTATTGAACTCAAAACACGGAATTATACTAGGAATGAGCAAATAAGTAAACATGCTGTGGTCATTGAGAACCAGGTTCTCAATGCCACAGAAGCAGCCACAAATAAGAAAAGAGGGAAGGCTAGAAAGAGCCCTGGTGTTGGATGGGAATCTGAGGTATCAGTGTGAACTCATAGGGTTTAGTATATAGACAGATAAATAGATGTAGAAATTGAATTTAAAGTGAGAGAGGGAGAAACAAGTAGGGAAGTCCAGCGGAAAATCTGAGATGTCATTTTGGAAGACCAGGAAAGAGACCCAGACAGGAGACATACTCTTGCAAGGCAGCCCCATAAGGACGGTGATTGGTGCTGGAGGCTTGAGTGGTGCCTTCTGGGAAAAGATTACCAGGGACAATAGTAGGATGCAGGACCAGGGCCAGGACAGATCTCTGCTCTTTTACCCTGGCCTGAAATCAGTGAAGCTCTCAAAGTCTCCCCCCACCACTCCTTCATTGTCGAGAGTATTTGGAAATCCTTACCATGACATGCTTCATCATCTAATTTAATGAACCTAGCCAGCCAGTTCAAGATACGATTTGAGAAACAGCTGCAGTAGTAACTTCCAATTTCATTTCCGCAGTATGATTCCTTCTTGCACTTTGCCAGCCCAACCTTACACTCATCAATATCTGCAAATCAAGAGAAAACATCATTTTTCATTCTCATCAAACTATACCATCTTCCCTTGCACAGGGACTCTCGGGTACCCACCATCATTCATAAGCATCTGTTCTTGGATAAGATGACTCAATATCATAAAGGTGATAGTTCTCCTCCAGTGAATTTATAAATCCAACACAATCCTAGTGAAAAACATCTAGCCGGACTTTAAGGAGTAAGACAGTGGATACAAGCATGTAAGAATAGCTAGAAAAACTCTGCAGTGGGGACTCATCTTATTAGACACTGAAACACACTTTAAAGCCTCAATAAAATGAGTGCTGGCACATGAATTGATGAAGAGGCTAGTGAAATAGACTCAAAGTCCAGAAATAGACCCAAGTACATATGGAGCTTTAGAGTATGATGGTGGTATGTCAAACCACTGAAGGAAGGACAAGTGGTTCTTTCAATACTTGGATCACACGGTTTGTTTAATCAATTTAAAATACACAGCAAGTAGCAAGGAAAGAGATAGGACAGGTGCATATACCCTTAGGAAATGGTACAAGTGAGGCAAAAGGCTCCCACCATCTAAGTCCTGGCATATGCAATATTCATGTGTTCTGCATTGATCTGCCACATCTCTCTGGTGGACCAGAGTTGAGGTTCAAGCAAAGGGACCCACAGACAGAAGTTACCCTGAGCCAATGACTCACACTTATTCTCTCTGTTGGAAGGACTCAGGACAAGTGCATTTAACCAATAGTTACAACTTGCCTACTAGTCTATGAGTTATATCGGGCTATGGGTGTGTGTTTTGGGTAGAGGGTTATATGGGCCAGAATGGTTATCATCAATGAGTGACTGAATTAAGACCTCATAAATCTTAAGTGCTTTGTATGTTTTGTTTCTATTGTGTATCTTGGGCATTAAATGCCTCTTATTTAATTTACCATGAGCATTTAGCACCTATGCGCCTTGTGTATATTTATCGCTTCATGAATATCACTGTTGGTCTCTCCATTCTATTCTACGTTTAACACACATATGCTCTACCCACCAACTACTTACCTATTTTAACACATCTTATGCATTTCATATATCCCATTGGATTTTCTTTCTTCTGCAGCAAAACCAAATAGTCTCAAACAGTATAACAAATGCACATTACACTTCTGCACACTTCCCTTCTCTAGAACGGGGTTCCCCTTTATCCTGGTTCAGGATGGATTTTTTTTTTTTAAAGATTTTATTTATTTATTTGACAGAGAGAGACACAGCGAGAGAGGGAACACAAGCAGGGGGAGTGGGAGAGGGAGAAGCAGGCTTCCGGCGGAGCAGGGAGCCCAATGTGGGGCTCGATCCCATGACCCTGAGATCATGACCTGAGCCGAAGGCAGACGCTTAACCGACTGAGCCACCCAGGCGCCCCAGGATGGATTTTTTAATAAGATAAAATGAGACCCAGATATCACACACTTCTTAAGAATAAACTCTACACTAAGGAATCATTGAACACTACATCAAAAACTAATGATGTACTATGTGTTGGTTAATTGAACATAATAATAATAATAAAAGAATAAACTCTACATATATCAGAGATCTAAATGTAAAAATGAAGCCATACAGGTACTAGAATTAAACAGAGGTGAATTCTTTGATCTCAGTGTAGGGAAAAACATTTTATTTTTATTTTTTATTTTTTAGAGAGCATGGGAGGAGAGGGGCCAATGGAGAGGGAGAGAGAATCCCAAGCTGGCTCCATGCCCCAGCACAGAGCCCAGGGTGGGGCTCGAACCCATGACCCCGAGATCACAACCTGAGCCAAAATCAAAAGTCAGACCCTCTACCGATGAGCCACCAAGGTGCCCCAGGGAAAACATTTTAATGATGACTTAAGCACCTTGATAAATTTACCTACATAAAAAAATTTTTTAATTAGTTGCATGGTTAAAAAAAATATATACAAGCAAAGTCTAAAGAAAACTGACAGAGAGAAAATATTCTCAATGTATACTACTAACAAGGGACCAAAATTTCTAACATATAAAGAAATCAAAAATTGGGAGGAAAAGAAACAAATACTCAATAAAAAAAAATAGGGAAAAGACATGAACAGACAATTCAGAAAGAAGATATAAAAATGATCCTCTAATACATAATGTTCAAAATTTTTCATAATTAGGGATGCCTGGCTGGCTCAGTCAGAGGAACATGCAACTCTTGATCTCAGGGTCATGAGTTCAAGCCCCATGTTGGGTGAACAGATTACCTAAAAAAATTTTTCATAATTAGAGAAAATCATGAAAAATCTACTGATATACCATTTCTCACCTAGCAGACTGGCGATGCGTTCTGACAACATGTTCTGTCAGCAAGACTGTGGGGAGACAGGTGCTTTCATGCATTGCTGGTGAGAATGCCAATTGGTACAACTTTTCTGGAGTTAAACTTGGGATAGCTAATCAAGCTACATATGGATTTACCCTTTAACTAAGGCACCTCACCTCCAGGACTGTAAAGACACATCTCCCACAAATACTGGAAAAAGCCTAAGGATTCAAGTAAAAGGTCCCTATGCAGAAGAAGTTTGAATAAACTATGGTTCATCCACACAGGTACATAAAAGAATGGGGGAAGATCTCTACATGATTTGGAATAATTTCTAGGATATACTGTTAAGTGAAAAAAGCAAAGTGCAAAAGGGCATCTCTGGTGTCCTATCAAAGGTGTCTAAGTCAGAGAAGACCAGAAAAGACTGAGGATCCGTCACAGATTGCCAACTCAGGAGCATGGCAACTAAATAGGATCCTGAAATAATTCTTGAAGCAGAAAACAAAAAGGGGCATTGGGGAAAAAAACTGGTGGAACTGGAAAAAAAGTCTGTTGTTTAACATCCTTATATCAATATTAATTCCCTAGTTTTCATCATTGTAGTATAGCCATGTTGTTGGTGAACCTTAGGGGAATTGGGTGAAGGGGTAATAGAGAATTTCCTAAACTCTTTTTAAAAAGTTTTAAAAACAGATACATCCAATGTTGTATGATTCCACTTATAGGAGGTCCCTAAAGGAGTCAAATTAACAGAGACAGAGAGTAGATGGTGGGAGCCAGGGGCCAGGGGAGGGAGAATGGGGAGTTAATGTTTAGTGGGGACAGAGTTTCAGTTTTGCAAGATAAAAAAAGTCTTGGAGATGGATGGTGGGGATGGTTGCACAGCACTGTGAATGGACTTAATGCCAGTGAACTATACACTTAAAAATAGTTACGATGATAAATTTTGTTGTGTATATTTTACCACAATTGAAAAAAATAATTCAAGTAAATGAATAATCCAATATTGTCTGATTCCACTCACAGGAGGTCCCTAGAGGAATCATATCCGCAGACACGGAGAGTAGATGGGGGGGAGTAAGAGGTGGGGCAGGGGGTGGGCAGGCAGTGTTTCATGGGGACAGAGTCTCAGTTTGGGGAAAGTTCTGGAGACAGATGGTGGGGATGACTGCAAAACAGTGTGAGTGTGCTTGATGCCACTGGGTTGTACACAAAAATGGTTAAATTGGTAAATTTTACATTATCTATATTTTGCCATGATAAAATAAAATAAATCCTAAGTAGTTTACCATGGTCCAGTTTGCCTTCTGAATTTACAAAACTCCACCAATTAGATATTCAGGAGTGTTTTTTCTTTTTGGCAGTCAAATGGACCTTTAGAATTTGTGGAAATGAGAAAGGATTTTGGCTGGAGCAGAAGGGAGTAGTGAAAAGGGAAACTGGAATCTGAGTTCGAATACTCAGATCATGGAAGATATTGAGTGACAAGATAGTAAGTTATTCAGTTGATGCCAAATCATAGAAGATTTGAGTGTCAAGATCTGATGTGGGCCAGATCATGGAAGATATTGAGTGTCAAGATCTGAGTTGGGCCTGATCATGGAAGATGTTTGAGTGTCAAGATAGTGAGTTATTCATTTGTTCTCTTGGACAACACTTTTTTATTGGGCCTCTGTTATGTGACATATTCTCTGTCCTTGGCTTACAGTAATGAACAAAACAGACATGGTCCCCCCTCTTGTGGGATTCTCAGACAGACAAACAAAAACTGATGCTTGAAACTCCAAGGGTCCTGGGAACTCTACCTTCCTCTAAAGAAAGACACTGTTGGTGGGAATGCAAGTTGGTACAGCCACTTTGGAAAACAGTATGGTGGTTCCTCAAAAAGTTAAGAATAGAACTACCCTATGGCCCAGCAATTGAACTACTGGGTATTTACCCCAAAGATACAGATGTAGTGAAAAGAAGGGGCACGTGCACCCCAATGTTCATAGCAGCAATGTCCGCAATAGCCAAGCTGTGGAAAGAGCCAAGATGCCCTTTCAACAGATGAATGGATAAAGAAGATGTGGTCCATATATACAATGGAATATTACTCAGCCATCAGAAAGGATGAATACCCAACTTTTACATCAACATGGATGGGACTGGAAGAGATTATGCTAAGTGAAATAAGTCAAGCAGAGAAAGTCAATTATCATATGGTTTCATTTATATGTGGAACATAGGGAATAGCAGGAAGGACATTAGGAGAAGGAAGGGGAAAATGAAAGGGGGGGAATCAGAGGGGGAGACGAATCATGAGAGACTATGGACTCTGAGAAACAAACTGAGGGTGTTAGAGGGGAAGGGGGTGAGGGGATGCGTTAACCCAGTGATGGGTATTAAGGAGGGCACGTACTACATGGAACACTGGGTGTTATATGCAAACAATGAATCGTGGATCACCACATCAAAAACTAATGATATATTGTATGTTGACTAACATATCATAATAAATAAATAAATAAATAATAAAAAATAAAGAAAGGAAGACATCAAACCAGCTTCAGAAAGAGCAAGGGGGACACAAGGGATAAGAACTCCTCTAAGGGCACCGAGACAGCTCTGACATGTTCTATCTTGTAGCACGACTGCATCTTTGCCTCACCAGCACCCCACACACGCCCCCACCCCGTTCCAGATTTCAGGATGTCGTGGATTGAGTCTCTACCTTCACATTTCTCGTGGGGCTTGATGTACCTCCTCCCAGACGGAGACTGAAATCCATCTTTACAAGCACAGTGGGTGCTGTTGGAGCAGTTGGCATGTTCAGGGCATATGGGACAGAAAGCTGCAGGGAACACAGGATCCTTTCATTAATTTACTCATTCATTCAAGAAGGATTCCTTGAGCACTTATGATGTCCCAGATGCTGTAGTCAGAAGAATGTCCTTTTGGGAATAGCTCTGTTGTCCTCCACCGTGCACCCCTCCCACGGCTGAACACAGATGCTTGCGTGCCTGCCCCACCCACATCCAGCCTCTACCATCAACACCACTTCCGCTCAACAGTAGAACTTCTGTCAGCATCAGTGTGTCTTTCCCTGAGGGCTTTCTCTGGCCACCAGAGTCCTCTGTGCTCACCACATGGTGGGTTAGCAATGGAGCAGTTCCCTCAATCAATGACTGACATGAATCAACATGTTAAAAAAAAAAAAAAAAAGGCTTTTTTATCATCAGGGAAAAAAAAAGAAAACAAGTATTGGCAAGATGTGGAGGAACTGTAACCCTATGCACTGCTGGTAAGGCATGTAAAATGGTGCAGCTGTTGTGGAAAACAGTTTGGCAAGTCTTAACAATTTTTTTATTAGAAATACCATATACCACTTTTAAGTATATAGCCCAAAAAATTGAAAGCAGTGTTTTGAAGAGCTATATGCACACCCATGTTCATAACAGCATGATTCACAGTAGTCAAAAAGTGGAAACACCCCAAGTGTCCAGTGACAGATGAATAAACACAATGTGGTCCATCCATACAACAGAATATTAGTTAGCTTTAAGAAAGAAGGAAATTCCAACACCTGCTACCACATGGGTGAACTCTGAAGACATTAGATATGTAAATAAAGCAGTCACAAAAGGACAACTACTGTTTGGTGCCACTTACAGGAGGCCGCTAGAGGAGTCCAAATTCCTAAAGACAGAAAGTCTTCAGGTGGATCCTGGGGCTAGTGGGAGGGGAAACGGGGAATTGCTGTTTCATGGGGGGAATGCCAGTCTGGCAAGAGGAAAAATGTTCTGGAGGTGAATGGTGGGGATGGGTATACAACAATGGGAATGTGCTTGATGCCACGGCTCTGTGCACTTAGAAATGATTACAATGGTGAATTTTATGTTGTGTATATTTTACCACATGTTTAAAAAGATAAATAAGAAGATAACAGCTTCCTTGCCCATGAAGGGGAATCATGCTGGGATGCTGGGGTACATGCTCCTTACTATGCTCCCCTCTCCCCTCATGTAATCTGCTTGACAATGGACCTTTATGTCTCCTCACCTTCCCAGTAATTTCCCACTCCCGGCTGGTACTTCCCAGGATCACCTCCCCGACAAATGACTTGCTCTCAGGTCCTTTTCTTAGGGTATGCTTCTGGGAGGGGGGGAACCCAACCCAAGACATGGGGTGAAAATAAAAGTATCTCCTGCCATGACTTAGATACAGGCTCTGGGAAAGAAAGGGCAGAGTCTACCATCCACCAGCTGTGCAACCTTGAGCCAGCTACTTCCCTTGAGGGCTGTTGTTCAAGTGAGGATACTCTCCAGACCTTCTTTGCAGGAATGTCAGGACTGAATGGGATGCGTGTAGAATTTGCTTATCATGGAGGCTGGTGCAAAGCAAGAGCTACATAAGTGGTGGTGATGATGGAGAAGGGGGAGAGAAGTTCTTGGGAGCTGCAAGAAAAAGGCAGAAGGCGGCAGAGATTTATGTTGTCTCCCTTGAAAAGGGCCCCTTCCCTCCCCTCGAGGCAGGTTGCTGATCCCAATTTCCTTTCTCTGGCATTTGGTAATGAGTAAACTCACCTCCAGAATTCTTGGCATCTGATCCTGACAGAGCCAGCAGGACACTGAGACCTGGCACAGAGAGAGGGGGACAGTTCAGCTTGGCTGAAGCCCACAGGGGTTAGGGGTTTCGTCTCCAACTGCCCGGGCATACGTGTGCTAACTTCACTGCAGGTCCTTCCAGGCAGGCTACAAACACCAGTCACAGGGGACATCATATACTACTGAAGCATACCAGGGCCATCTGGTTGCAGCTGTAAGAGGGTCTGCACCCAATTTCAATGTTGGGGGGGTCAGGGAGGGGTGTTCCCCACACCAACAATCAGTGCTCTGACACCAGCTGGGTGTCCTACAATTCAACCGATTCCAACACCATCTACCCAGAGACTATCAGATCCCACAGGTTAAGGGCTTGCTCCCACAAGCCTACCCCCCCCCCCTTTAGAAGCCATGGAAAGCCTAGTTTATCACCACCTCCTTGAGATGCATTAATTTGCTAGAGCAACTCAGGACTCCAGAGAAACATTTCTGTTACTAGATTGCTGGTTTATTAGGAAAAGGTATCACTTGGGAACACCTGAGGGAGGTGAGGTATGGGGCAAAGTACAGGGGTAGGGCGCAGAACCTCCATACCGTCTCTGGGTGGCCACTCTCCCCAGACCTCCAGCTTCACCAGCCCCAGCAGCCCAGCCTCTCCCGGCTTCAGGAGGCCACCTCACACAGCCAGGGTTGATTAGATCTTTGGCCCTTGGCCAGGGATTCACTCCCCAGCTCCTCTCCCCTCTTGTGAAATCAGGGGGTGGGGCTGAAAGGTCCAACCTTCAAATCACATGATTGGCTCCTCCCCCAGCCCCTCCCCTAGCGCCCCGCCCACCCCATGAGTTTCCCAAATCACCTCATTACCATAACAGAAGACACATTTATCACTCTGCCCTTGGGGGAAATGGGGAAATGCCAAGGATTATAAGAGCTCTGTGCCCCCTGGGTGGCTCAGTGGGTTAAATGACTGCCTTTGGCTCAGGTCATAGTTCCCGGGGTCCTGGGATGGGGTCCTGGGATGGGGTCCTGCATCGGGCTCCCTGCTCAGTGGGGAGTCTGCTTCTCCTTCTGCCCCTCACCCTGCTCATGCTCTCTCTCTCTAATAAATAAAATCTTAAAAAAAAAAAAAAAAAAAGAGCTCTGTGCCTGAAATGGGGACAAAGCCCAAATATGTATTTCTTATTATAAATCACAATATCACAAGTTGTATGTCCCGATTTCTGAAAAACCTGTGGCTCAGAATCTAGTACCAAAAGGCCAAGTGCCAACCTCCTTTCCATATGCAGTGGTCCCTCTGGACCTGTCCAGACCTCTACCCTACACTGTCTGATGGCGACAAAGTGCAAGCCACATAGGTCCTTTTAAAATTCCTAGTAGCCACATTTTTTAAAGGCAAAGAAAAACAGGTGAAATTAATTTCATTATATTTAACCTAATAGAGCCAAGATGGGATCATTTCAACCAGCATTCAATATATGACAAATTATTCATAAAGTATTTTACGATCCTTTCTCTGTGTAAGATAGTCTTTGAAACCAAGTATGCATTTAGCATGTGCAGCTGATCTCCACTCGGGCTGGCCTAGTTTCCAGTGCTCAGGACCCACATGCGACTGGTGACTATGGTCCTGCACAGCACAGGTCTGACCACTAATAACTCATGTTTTCTCTGGAGTAAGAGGGAATCTGAATATCACAGACCCTAAGAATCCCCAGAGTCCAAGACTGTGGCAAAATCGGAATGGATGAGCATGTTTGGGGCATGGTCCCTTTTGAGGATGATCTCAAAATGTCTCCCACATTTTTAGATGAAGCTTTATATTAAAGTTGGGGATGAAATCAGAAATGCAGAAAACTTTCCCACATATTTCCTAATATCACTTCCTCAAAGTACATAGGTGGCAAATAACTAGGCACTTGAAAAATGGATTTTCCTGCATCTCTTTCACTGCAAGCAGGTTGTACTGGGATCCTTTGCTAAAATCTAAGGTATCTAGGGGCGCCTAGGTGGCTCAGTCAGTTGAGCTTTGGGCTCTTGGTTTCTGCTCAGATCATGATTCCCTGGTTGTGAGATGCAGCCCCACTAGGGGTTCCCCACTCAGCATGGAGTAGGCTTCAGATTCTCTCTCCCTCTCCCTCCCCCTCTGCCCCTACCCACCCCCTATGACTCACGCATGCTCTCTCTCTCTCTCAAATAAATAAAATCTTAAAAAAAAAATCTGGAGGCATCTACTTTCATAGCTAACACCAGCCCCCAAATGGCTTAAGTATGACAAGGAAAATCAAGGTAATTTGGATTTGTATCACAAATGGAAGGGGAATCACATGGAAGGAGAAGGAGTAAGAAATCTGCGTATGGCCCGTTTGGATTATCACAGAACAGGACAAGTCCCCTGGACAAGATAAGGTCAACACCTGCTCTTCCTACATCTTCTATAATATTTACTATCCTCTGTATTATGGGTACTGACAAAAACATCACCTTTAAGGATTCATGATATTGCACTGAATCATATGACATGGCCATTTCTGTAAGTCAGAAAAATGCTCAAACATCAGTACTTTCCCTGTGAATGCTTTCTTCACAAAAAGAAATATTTGATTCCTATGGGGCAAGGGTCAGCAAACCATCACCTTCAGGCCAAATCCAGACCAGTGCTTGTTTTTATATGGCCCGTGAGCTAAGAATGGTTTTCACAGTTCTTACATGGCTAAAAACAAGAAGAAGATTTCATGGCACGTGAAAATAATATGAAATTCAAATTTCTATGGCTATAAATCAGGTTTTATTGGAACACAGAGATGCCCATCAGTCCGAGGAACGCCTGGGATTGCTGTTACATGGTAGTGCAGAGTTGGTGAGTTCAGAGAGAGACCAAATGCCCATAGAACTGAGAACAGTAATTATCTGGCCCTTTATAGAAAAAGTTTGCCTTTCCCTGACATAGAGCATTGGACATCACATGGTTGCTAATAAGATCTCCTTAACAAACCTACCTTAAACTGTGTTTGAGTCCTCCTGTGGTGTTTTAGAATTACCTGGAAGAGCCAAAATCCCAGAGCAGAAGGGTGGGTAGATCCAGGTCATTGTAATGTACTAAGCCACAGCACTCCAAACATGGACCCTCTTGGTGGTGGTTGATCAGTGTAGCAGGCCCTTGAAGTGTCCCCTTTAGTCTTCCCCAGAGGGGATTCCTATGCATGCAAATAACTATCTTTCTGTAAGAGGGCATTTTCTGCAGCCTGTGGAGGGCAAGCCCCAAATATTTGGGAATTATGCTGGAGTGGCTATCTAGCAGCAAGGGATGAGGACCGAGGGTAAATAGCTCAGCCTCCTTGCACTGCTAAGGCACATAAGGTATTCTCTCTTGGAGGTGCCCCAACAGGATTGAGTGCCACTTACCCACAGGGTAACTCCCCATTAACACACCCCCATCTGTGCTTGTCTCTTCCTGATCTGGCATTCTCCACTCCCTCCCTTGTGCCTCCTGGGATCCTTTCCCAAATAAACTACTTACATCCAAGTCTGTCTCAGTTCTGCTTGGGGAGAGCAACTAAGAGACTCAGTGTGAGAGTTTCTAATAGGACAGGTGCACACAATCATTTCTGCACAAAGTGCCAAACTGGGTGGAGCAACCCAAACTAGGATGCAGGGGTCATGGGCAGAAGAGAGAATTCTTTGTTGTACTCACCTGAGAGCAGGGGCAGGCACCTGCTTCCCATAGCACTGAGATACCAGGAGCACCAATCTGAGAAGCGCTCTCAAGCAGGATGTGGCAAGGATGTCTGGAATGAAGAAGCCCCATGAAAGTCAATTTCGAATGGTCACAGACTTCAGAGGCCAGGTGGCCAATGCTTCTCAAAACCCTTTAATTTCTGCCCATCTTTTGACCCAACAATCCCACTTTCTGGGAAATTATCTCAAGGAAAAGATGATCGAAGGAGAGTAGATTATAGGAAACAAGCTTACAACCCAACAAATGTGGAACAAATATCCTGCTGGAATTTAAACTCCCAGTCTGTTGCAACCAGCAAGGTTTGGACTGTAAGAAATTCCACAGGACAAACTATCCAATTTCTTCACCCTCCTCAAAAAATTTAAGGGGTGAAAAACATAGGGGAGACCTAGATTTAAAAAGACTTAGAAATACATCAACCAACTGCAGTGTCTTACTGGATCCCAAATCAAACATAATTTTTTTAAATGTTTGAAGCCTGGCAATGTGACAACATTAAAGAATGGTTGTTCATTCTCGTGAATATGATAATTCAACCTCCAGTTCCTTGTCTGTCAACTCCGACGGTTGCTCCAGAGGAGGCTGTAGGTATGATAAAGTGGCCATATACAGAGTCCTGATATTTTGGAGTTACACACTAAAATTTTGCAGGCAAATCATATGATATGTAGAAATTATGTCAAAATAATTGGAGTGAGGGAATGGTTTGGGGAGTAAGTGGGAATAAATTTGATACAAGTTTGGCAGGTGTTGATCATTGCTAAAACCGGGTGAAGGGTCTATGGGGTTCCCGATGCCATTGTCATTGCATTTGTGTATGTTTGAGAAGTCCCGTAATAAAAAAGGGGGGATTATCTTAAAGATATGTTGTTCATTAAGTAGATAGATAGATACCAAGGGGCAGAAGTATGTATGCTAGCATTTGTGTAAGATGGGGAGATAATAAGGAAGACTTCAGCACACTATACACAATTAGAAATGTGCATACATATATTTATAATATATTTATACAACAGGGAAACTGCAAAATGTGAGCTATTCTCTATACAGTTATGTGTGTGTGTACTTACACCTACATAAGGTCATACATAACTAACATATACACACATACAAATGTGTGTGCACAAACATACAAATGCATATTATGATTTTGCATTTGCATAAAATATTCCTGGAAACTGCCCAAGAAACTCCTAATACCTGTTGCCTTTGAAAACTGAGCCACTGGGAAGCAGGAGCAAGGAGACTTCATATTTCACCTTTTGATGCCATTTGAATTTTGAAGTAAGTGAAGGTATTTCATATTCAAAACCTAAGTCCCTTCTTGGAGAAACAATGGAAGTGCTGCACATCACCAAAAATGAGACTTTCAAAGACTTTAAGTTGTTAGTGTTTGCTCTGTGAATATCATTTTGAAATGTAAAAAGCACCATTCTCAGGTAATGCCATGAGCAATTAAGATTTAGGACAAAACCTCCAGTGCACATTAGCAAAGACTATATGCCCTGCAAATCTGTTAAACCATCAAATGTGCCAGTGAAGACAAAGGCACCAATGGGGAAGATATAGCTAAAGAATTTGAAGAAAATATTTTCATAAAATGTAAGTGGGAGCATTTAAAGATAAGATGCTTTCTTACATAAAATGTAAGAAAGGGAGCATTCAAAGATGTGTAACACAAATAATTAGATATTATAAATAAAAATCATGCTGTAGGAGGCTACTAACATAACATGGAAGGTGGTTGTAATCCAGCATTAGGATAAAGGCAGGTAATAGAGCAAAATATGTGATCTCACATTTAAAGGGGATTCTATAAATGTTAATAGAAGAGTGGCATTCTGAGTGATTTAAATTTCTTTTTATTTAACTAGCTCTACATTTTATACATTACTATAGCAATAAGAAAATAATAACAATAATGAAGTATTTTCACAGAAGAGGAAACAAAATGGCTGAAAAATGGATTCTCTTGGTAGGTCCTTCCCTTCTCCATGCTCCTGCTTTGATATGTAGATTCTGCTTTGATTTCTGAGTTTGGAATCTCTAGGGGTCTGCTTGTGGGGCAATTCTCTCAACACTTCACCCACAGTTAGCTGTTGGCGATAGGCAGTGAGATGAGAACATAACTCAGTGCCCAGGAAAACCCGAGTTTGGATTGCAAATCGGCAGCTACTATTTCAATCACTCTGAGGTGGTGACTTTGTCTCTGGGGCTGTTTTCTCATCTGCAAAATGGTGCTAAGAAAGAGCATATACTTCCCAGTAATGTTGTGTTGATGCAGTGAAGATGACCTCCCATAGCATGTGGGCACCTGCCTGGCATGTGACAAGTGCTGAATAAAGTTAACTGTTATGGGGACAGGATATGATGATGATGGTGGTGGTGGACATGATGGTGATGGTGAAGGTGGAAATGATGGCAATGATGGTGATGACAGTAATGGTGAAAATAATATAAATGGTAGTAGTGACAGTGCAGGGAGTGGTTTTGATGATGACAGTGATAGTGGTGATGATGGTGGAAGTGATGATAACATCATGATGTTGATGATGGTAGTGCTTATGGTGATGGTGGTGGTGGAGGTGGTGGTGATGGCAGTGGTGGTGATGGTGGTTCTACTGATGGTGGAGATGGTGGTTATGGTGGTGGTGATGGTGGTTCTACTGATGGTGGAGATGGTGGTTATGGTGGTGGTGATGGTGGTTCTACTGATGGTGGAGATGGTGGTTATGGTGGTGGTGATGGTGGTTCTACTGATGGTGGAGATGGTGATGGTGGTTCTACTGATGGTGGAGATGGTGGTTATGGTGGTGGTGATGGTGGAGATAGTAGTTACAGTGATGACAGTCGTGGCCATGGAGGTCTCCCATTCCTCTTTCCTGACTCCAGTTATAACCATGACTTTGTGTGTTAAGGACTGACTGATCCATTATCAAGTGGTGATGAGAATTAACAGGGTCCTGTGAAGCTCCCCCCAAAACAAAGTAGTGGCCTGAGAAATCCCATCCCAGAAAAATCTCTTACTCCCGATGGCCTGAACAGGCTAGTCACACATTACGTATTGGTATCTAGCACATAAATCAAATTTTGCTACAGATACTTCTCTTAGCCTTCTATTCTCACTTCCTAAAAACATTCATGGACCTTCTGTGGTGGGCCAAGTCCCTTACTAAGTGCTTTTTTTTTTTTTTTTTTTTCTAAGTGCTTTGACACTATTGTTTCATTGAAAGCTCACAATCACCTTATTAATGTAGATCGAATAATATCTTCCCACTTTTCAAATGATGAAATTGAGACTCAAAGAAATTCTATCATTTCCTCCAGGTGATGCTGCTAGGAAAAGGCAAAGCTAAGATTTGGAAAAGTCAGGCTGGATTCAAAGCCTGAGTATAACCACTGGACCAAGATCCTAAGCCCCAATGCCTCTTAGGTGCAAAAC
Source organism: Halichoerus grypus (assembly GCF_964656455.1). Taxonomy (NCBI): domain Eukaryota; kingdom Metazoa; phylum Chordata; class Mammalia; order Carnivora; family Phocidae; genus Halichoerus; species Halichoerus grypus. Next base: position 211,516,715 of record NC_135712.1, read on the forward strand.
TGTAATAAGAATAAGCAAGGCCATTTTGGGGAAGCAAGGAGGACTGTGGAGAACTGAAAACCCTGGGCTCTGTCTAGAGATACTCAATTCAACTTTTTCCCCAAATGCAGAACCATTGGGCCACCAGCTTGCAATCTCTGCAGTGGACAATACTGCCTAATTGCAAATCAAAATCTGTACGTGGGCCTCTTCGAGGACTTATACTTGGTCACTTCCTGGATGCACTCCCCCTCTCAGCATACATTTCCCTGTTTTGATTCTTGGTTCTCTTCTCTTCCAAAAACCTATTATAGAATATACTGCAAAGAAATTGTGCCCAGGGGCACCTGGCTGGTTCAGTAGGTAGAATATGTGACTCTTGATCTCAGGGTAATGAGTTAAAGCCCCATGCTGGGTATAGAGATTACTTTAAAGGAATTTTTTAAAAAAGAAATTGTGTCTAGATGAGGATTATTCAGAGGCCTCTTTGGAAACTGGTTTAACTAAAGTGAGTATTTTACATGAAAGAGGGGATAATGTTTTTCAGAAGCGCCGAGACCTCTAGCAATGCTGATTTGGTCTTTTAGCTTTTTAAAATTACTTTTTTGAGGTATGATTGGCATGTAAAAAGCTGTACATGTTCAATGTGTACAACTTGATGAGTTTGGACATGAGTACACACCCATGAAACCATCACCACCATCAAGATCATAAAGATATCCATCACCTCCCAAAGTTTCCTCCTGCTCCCCTGTGGTTAGTTGTGTCTGTGTGCAGTAAGAACATTTAACGTGAGATCTACCCTTTCAGCAAATTTTAAGTATACAATTACAGTATTATTAGCTATGGGTGCCATGTTGTCTAGTACATCTCTGGAACTTATTTATCTTGTGTAACCAAAGCTTTGTACCCTTTGACCATCATTTCCCATTTCCCCTAACCCTTGGCAACCACCATTCTACCCTCTGCTTCTGTGAATTTGAGTACTGTAGCTCCACATGTAAGTGAGAACATACAATATTTGTCTTTCTGTGTCTGGCTTTCTTTACATATCTAGCAAGGCTGACTTGGAGAGATTTTTGACTGTGACACACTGTAAGAAATACATCAGACAGAGAGAGAGAGAACTCAACCAAGTTTCACAAATCAATATGCTGCATTTGATATTTTATGATTATACTCCCTTTAATTTATTTTAAAATGCTGGTTATTACCCAGCAAGTTGGTTTCATGATCCTGCTCCCCGCCAGTGGGTCACAGCAGCTGGAAAAACACTGACTGACCTTTACAGTAAGTCACTTTGGCCATGAATAAAATATACAATCCTTTGACAGCGAGCCTTGCATTTAACTGTGCTGATGGGTTTATCATGGAGGTGATGCATGTGGTGTGTGACAATGCTTGTCAATTCACCATGCAACCTCTGTAAACCTATTCCTCTTTCTAGGTCTTGTTTTCTTCATTTTTAATAGCAAATTGGTTCTATGCTACATTTGCTTCAGACTCTGTTTCTTGAAACTTTATTACAGACATACCTCAGAGATATTGCAGGGTTGGTTCCCTCAATATAGCGAGTCAAATAAATGTTTTGGTTTCCCAGTGCATATAAGAAAATATGTTTACATTATACTGTAATCTATTAAGTATGCAATAGCATTAGGTCTAAATAAAATGTACATCCTGTAATGAAAAGTTGCTTAGTTACTGAAAAATGCTAACCATAATCTGAGCTTTCAGAGAGTCATATCACTGATCACAAATCACCAAATATAATAATAATGAAAAGTTTGAAATATCACAAGAATAACCAAAATGTGGCACAGAGACACGAAGTGAGCAAATGCTGTCAGACAAATAGTGCCAGTAGATTTAATTGATATAAACCTTCAATTTGTAAAAAAAATTAAAAAAAGAAAGAAAACGAAATGCAGTATCTGTGAAGTGCAATAAAGCAAAGTACAATAAAACGAGGTATGCCTGTACTTTAATTCACCTTAAGCTTCTTAATACACAATGCATCATCTCTGTCAAGAATGCCAAAGCATTTCAGTATGTTCTGCATCACATAATACACATATTGCCCAAGCAGAAGCTAGAAAATGTTGCCCATATAGCAGTTTTCAAAAACAAAGCAACGGGACATATAAAAGTTCCCCTTGAACAATTTTACAGTACCAGACATTTTTCTAGACCCAAGATCACACATGAAACATTTTCTATTTTCTCTTGAAATACACTAATCAGTTCTTACCCACAAGATGAAAAGTTCTTGCTTCTTACCCAGTCCAGTAGCTTCTCAAAGCTAATGAAGAAGGAAGTACATCACTTCTTATCTTGAGCTCCACTTTCTCAAGGAGTCTAGTGGTGCACTAGAAGGCTGAGGGTGTTGGTTGGGCAGTTTGCAAAATGCAGAGTCCCTTAGTTCTCTTTTCATTTGGGCAACTTAAATAGTGCATTACATTAGGGTGGATCATATTAAAGTGCCTCAGAGAGTGAATTTGAAAATGCTGACGGTGTTCAGTACAGAAAATCACCTAATGGAGAGTGGCACCAACTTCTATCTACATCAAGAAAATGGATCCAACATTGGGCAGCCTCCTTTAGTTGGTGAACTTCTTAGAAAGAGAGTTGAAGGCCAGACTGTGGAAGAGTGTATCCCACCGTGCCAGTGTTTCTATGTATCACGCACTTCCCTATTAAGGTATCACTTTTCAGTTTACCATCTTGGGAAAACAACATATCCATATTCTTGGACTTTGAGATAGGGTCACCCAGCATAATTACATTCATCTACTTGGCTGATGAAATTCTTTATTGGTCCCATTAGCACGGTGTCCTGAAATTTTCTTCTTGTTCATATTAGAAGAATTTTTGTAAGAGCCAGCACAAATATGGCAAACACCCCTTCTCACAAAACCCTAGTTTAACAAGTCCAAATACACACCTAGTAATTTACTCCTTATCTTGGTTTTGTTGCATTTATGAGGCATAGCTTTATTATCCCTGACATAAATATTTTCGTTTTTTGGTGTCTCTTTTATTTTATAAATTAATTAGGGTCAATGCAATAAAATATTCAATCACTTAGATATGGTGTGCAGGCAGTTAGCCGCTCCACATAAGACTCAAAATATTTGTTCTAGGTGATACTCAAAATGTTGCTTTTGAATGACAAGTGAAAGAGGGTGTAGGCCTATCACTGTCAGCTGAGAAGTGAAAAGTGTTTGAATGTTAAACTGAAATTCCTGAATCCAAGAGAAATCCCTGAAATTTTGAGCATTTCATGTGCTCACAGCCTAATTCTGCAAGTGACAGGATATTTGCACAAACAGATGTAAGAATTCCCCTATCTTGGGGTGTAGTCCTCCTATGCTGACTCTAGACTTGACTGTGTGGCTGGCTTTGGCCACTGGAACAACAGCTAACAGGATGGAAACAGAGATTTGAAAAGTGCTTGCATATCGGGGCTTGCCCTCTTTTGCTGCACTTTAAACCCCAAGATCATCATGTGAATGAGCCCAAGCTGGTCTACTGTAGGATGAGAGGCAATGTGGAAGAGAGCCAAGGCTCACTCATCAACAATCCACCACTCTGGTTGCCAGCCTTCCAGATGAGGAGTGAGACTATGCTAGATCATCTGGCAACCAGCTAACCACCAACTGACCACAAATGCATAAACGAGCTCATCAGAAACCAGCCAGGCTAGACTAGACCAGAAGGAATGTCTAACCAACCCACAAAATCATGAACAAAATAATATAGTTGTTATTTTAAGCAAATGAAATTTGGGAATGGTTTGTTATACAGCTAAGGCTAACTGATACACATCACAAAGTGGACTGAAAGATGATTTTTACACACATGTTGTCAGGCATGGAACCATGTGATTTCCCCTTCTAACCACAATTGATGGGACCATGGGTTGGTCCATTCAGCACCAACAATCTATGATGGCCCAAGCAGAGAAATCTACCTTAGAGTACTTCTCCATATTGGATGCTGACTGGCCAATCGATTCAGCTTATTTCTTTCTCTCTTGGAGAGTCTGAATGCAAAACCCCAGAGAGGGACACAGATAGACAGTAGAGTGGTCCATGAAACAATGAACAAGCTGAGAAATAACAAAAGCAGAAGCCGTCAGAAGGAAGAATCTGTTGATGATCTTTTTCTTTAATCCCTACTTGTTTATCTCACCTCTCCTTGATGGAGCAGTAGACCATCACCATAACAGAATCCCAGTCAGTTAGGGTTAGGGGTAGGGTTCCACAATCCAAGGGAGCAAATGCCCAATTTAAGGAACAGTTCCATAGGGTCTGGCTGCTTCTCAAACTTTAACAAGCTTGTAACAATTCATTTTGGGTGATTGTGAAAGAATCTGTTTTCCATCCTTCTCCACCCTGCTCTGTGCACAGGAGGTTGTCCTGTATGGACTGCATTATCAGGCTTCTCTTGTGCTCTGTCTTCCAACCTTTTTTGACCAACAGTAGCTGTAGAAGGAAGGAATAAAGCTGGAGGAGAGAGAGATGGGGATATTCATTTTCCAAGCTCCTCCTTCCCTGCAGGGACTGCACATTTGGGCAGTGGTTAGATTCTTCTGTCACAGGCAAGGCATTTTCCAGGTTCCTATACCTGTTCCATCCCCTTGCCCCTTTAAGACAAGGACTGATAAGAGTTACCCCCTGTTGCTACTCCCTCCCTCCCCTCTCCCCATCCTTTCTTGGTTTCCCTTAGCTCTGCTGTGATATTGTGATTTATAATAAGAAATATATATTTGGCATTCATCCTGCTCTGGCACAGAGCTCCTAAAACCCTTGGAATTTCCTGAGCAATAAGAACAATGGGAGCATCTTTTGTTATAATATTTGGTCTCTTGTGACATTGAAGGACAGTATCACAAGACACTGAAATGGGTAACAAGCCCCTTTTCACCACAACTGGGTTTATGTTAAAGAGGTAACTTTTGGAAAGCACCTAAGGATGGGGGTTGGTTGCCAGGGGAAACCAACCACAAATGGAGGGTTGGAACTTTCTGTCCCACCCCTGACTTCCTGGGAGGGAGGAGGGGTTGAGATTGCATTCAATCACCAATGGACAATGATTTGATCAAACATGCCTGTGTAAAACCCAAAAGTATGGTGTACAGGGAGCGTCCAGGTTGGTGACATGTGGAGATTTGGGGAGGGTGGTGCACCTGCAGAGGGCGGAGAAGCCCCGAGCCCCTCCCCCACACTTTGCCCTGTGCATCCCTTCCATCTGGCTGCTCCTGAGTCATATCCTTTCATAACAAACCAGTAATCTAGTAAGTAAAATGTTTCTCTGTGTTCTGTGAGCCTCGCAAATTAATCAAACTCCAAGGGGAGATGGGGACCACCTGGGTTTTTCAGGCTTCAGAGGTGGGGTGAGGGCAGTCTTGTGGGACTGAGCCATTTCACCTAAGGAATCTGACACTATGCTAGTTCCAGGTAGATAGTATCACCATGGAGTTGAATTGTAGAGCACCCAGCTGGTGTTGGAGTCTCACTTGGTGGTGAGAAAAAAACCTCACTCACACACTAGAATTGGGTTCAGAGCCCCCTTTACCTCCCCACACCTGTATAAATAGTCTCTTTGTTAAACCCTCTTCATTTAATTCCTTTGGCTGAGCCACCTGTTCTCACCAAGCTGCCATCCAAAACACACCCTGGCACTTACACTGGTTCTACCCATTCTAACCAGAAGCCAAGCTTTTCTTCTTAACTGTCATGCAAGAGGAAACCACATTTCAAGAAAAGAAGGAAACATCATCCTTTACTGACGTGTGGACTTGAAACACAAAACACAAATGCCCCTTCCTCTTTTGCCTGTCATTTAACCACTGCTATTTTTTAAAACAAATTTTTAAATATTTTATTTGTTTATTTATTGGAGAGAGAGAGAGAGAGAGAGAGGGTGAGTGGGGGAAGGGCAGAGGGAGAAGAAGAGGATCTCCAGCAGACACCACACTGAGTGCAGAGTCCACGTGGGGCCCCATCTTGCAACCCTGAGATCATGACCTGAGCAGAAACCAAGAGTCCAATGTTCAAGTGACTGAACCACCCAGGTACCCCTACTTTTTAAAATTTTTTAGTTTTTTTTTTTTTTATAGTACGCTCTGTGCCCAACGTGGAACTCAAACTCACGACCCTGAGATTAAGAGTCACATGCTCTACCAACTGAGCAGCCAGGTGCCCCTTTTTCCTTGTCATTTAAAAACAGTTGTTTCTCTAGGGCACCTGGGTGGCTCAGTCGGTTGAGCATCTGACTCTTGATTTTGGCTCAGGTCATGATCTCAGGGTCCTGAGATGAGCCCTGCCACTGGATCCATGTGAGCACAGTCTCCTTGAGATTCTCTCTCTGCCTCTGCCCCTCCCCACCACCTTTGCAGCTTGAGTGCTCTCCCTCTCCCTCTAAAAAAAAAAAAAAAACACAAAACAAAAAACAGTTGTTTCTCAGCAAACTTCCCACACTTTGAAATGGTGGTACTCCATAAAAGCATTGGCTGGAAATGGAAAATATGGTGAAGGTGCTCTACCCTGCAGAAAAGGGACACAAGAACCAAGCAGAGCCCAGTGTTTATGCCCTATCAGAACGGCAGCCTAGACTTAACACTAAAACCAGTACTAGTCAGCACCTGGTTTCCTGGAAATCTATTGAACCATTCCCTTAGAATATATAGTTGACCCTTGAACAACCTGGGTTTGAACTACATGGGTCTACTTACACATGGATTTTTATATATAAATAAATACTGTCCAGTACTGTAAATGGATTTTCCTTATGATTATCTTAATGTTTTCTTTTCTCTAGCTTACTTAACTGTAGGAATGCAGTCTATAATGTATATAACATACAAAATATGTGATAATTGTTTATCAGTAAGGCTTCCAGTCAACAATAGGCTGTTAATAGTTAAGTTTTTGAGGAGTCAAAAGATATGCATAGATTTTCAACTGTGCAGAGTCAAGGAGCCTCCCCATGGAGGATGGAGTCTGATGCAGGGCTCCATCCCGTGACCCTGAGATCATGACCTGAGCCGAAATCAAGAGCCAGACGCTCAACCGACTGAGCCACCCAGGTGCCCGATCATTCTGACTGTTCTAAAAGCCTTTGAACTGTACACTTTTAAAATGGTTGAAATGGTGAATTTTATGTTATGTGACTTTAATCTTAATAAAACATAAAGAAATAAAGAAATCACTGGTCCCATTCAAGTTGAAACAGGGAACCGGGTTGACCTGTTTGGATTTTGGCAAACTTATATTCCTTACCCAGTGGATTTTGTTGGACCTTATTTTCCATAAAATCCAGACAACTTTGGCCTTTGGTTTTACCTTTATGGTGATCATGTAGTGATCACAATGTGTGGGGAGAGCAGGACGTGTTATAATTCATGCAAAAAATATAAATATTAATTCCTCAAATTTTATAACTGAAGCTTTCTAAATTTTCTTTTTATTTTATACAGAAATAAAATCACAGGATAAGCTGAGGAGGTTTCAGAATTATATGTAATGCTCTTGAGAAAATTTCAGCGTGGACAAGGAGTAAGAAATTATAATTGGTAAGACTTGGCAAGATGGGAGAAATACATCCAGAGCAGAGACCAGAGGCCATTTCAGCCACACCCACAAACTTCCGAGGAGGGATTTTCTGAGAAGTAGGGAAGAGGAAGAAACATAGTCTGAGATCCTGTGGTCAAAAAGCTAGATACGTAAATTGAGCAAGCCCACATTTGTAGCAAAGGCAGATGCAGCTTGAGGGTTTCAAGTCACACACGGTGGATAATTTTATCAAACTTAGGAATTATTCATGAAGTAAGGTCACAGAAATGAGACATTACAAAGATTAATACTGATTATAAAGTGATGGAACATTCAGGGAGAAAAGTGGTAAGTTCTCTCACACATTGTACATTATAGGATTTCAAAGAGAAGGCATCCCCCTCCCAGGATAAGCATTAGAAATGTCTCCTCCTGAAGATTTTCATATTTTTTAAAGATGAAAGCACTTGATTAAAGGTCTATTTGGAAATATAAACACCATTACATTTCAGGCTCAATAAAGCCAAATGATAATGGTAAACAATCCCTAAGATCGTTAAGTAAGAGGAAGGTTTTATCGGAATGTCTAAGGAGCATCCTTTGAAACAACCATTTTTTTTTTAAAGATTTTATTTATTTATTTGAGAGAGAGAGAATGAGAGAGAGAGCATGAGAGGGGGGAGGGTCAGAGGGAGAAGCAGACTCCCTGCCGAGCAGGGAGCCCGATGAGGGACTCGATCCAGGGACTCCAGGATCATGACCTGAGCCGAAGGCAGTCGCTTAACCAACTGAGCCACCCAGGCGCCCTGAAACAACCATTTTAAAATGCAGCTCAAAATCGCATTACAATGAGCTGTGACCAAGTATCTACGTGATTAATACAACTTTCTTTTTCATATTTGGCAGTCATGGGGATGGGGCAAAGTAGTCAATATTGTTGATGTCTGTCATTAAGTTCCTTTTTGGGCCAGCTGTCCCTTCTCCAGACTGGCCTCAGCTGAACAGGAGCTAAAGGTTCCCACCCCCACAAGGGCAGCACACAGCTAGTAACTGACTGACACAGGGCTATGAAAGGCTGGTCACCCCGCCTCAAAGGGGGACCGATGCTGAGGTGCAATCCAGGCATCAGAGCTCACCGTGGGATCTGGCTGAACCCACATCCTTCTCCTACCACATTCTGCTTCCCTCACTTCCTCTTTTCTCAGAGCATTCCATCAATAAGTCACGGGCACCAAAATCCCTAAGTCACCCATTGTCGTTTTAGAAATAGTAGTGTTTGTAATGGAGTTATCATGGAGTAGTTCTTGGAAATGGGCAAGGGGCCTGTTTGTTTCAGTCGCTGGGCAAGAGCAGGACATGATTTGGAAAACCAGGAGAGCTTGTCCTTCAGGGGGCAGAGTATCAGAACACTGTCCTATTACTGTGCAGCAGACTGGCACAACACTTTCTGGATGCATTCATTCCACAAACACTATAGAGTCCATCTGCGAGCCCAGGCTTCTGCTGGTCATAGGCATACAGAGACAAATGAGACAAAACACATGAACATCTGATTATAATCCAACATGCTGAGTATTACAAATAAAAGATTGATAGCTTTAGGCACAATGGAATGGAATGTTAAGGCAAGGAGGTGACCAGATGACTCAGAACTGATGATGGAAAGCTTCTCTTGAGTACACCTTAAGTAAACTTCAAATTACTATTTCTAATGGCTTATTTTTTTGGTAGTTTGGGAAAATTTTGATGGCTTTGGTACAGTTATGTGTTTCTTCAACCATGCATTAAGGAAGACATACAAACTTCTTCCCACTCACAACCTATAACTTGTCTCAAAAGCATTTAAATAGTAGAGTGTTTGAAATTTAGCTCAAAGATATTCCTTACAGCATTGTTTATACTGAAAAGTTGGAGATGATGCAACTCAGATTAAATACATTATGACACGTGTGTACCACAGACCACCATGCAACCATCAAAACAAAACAAAACAAAAAAAGTTTCAAAAGGTTTGATGAGTTGAAAAGATATTCACAATGTGACAAACGCAAAAAAAAAAAAAAATACATATTTCAGGATAGCATAGGTATACCTGTTCTAGATCATTCTCAGGTGGGCATGAGACATCTGGCATTGTCACATTCTGGTTTTCCCTTTACGTGTAGGCAGGTGTGACTAACAGAGTGTTATAACTAAGTGTTTTTAGGCAAGGGATGACAAGGATGTTGTCCCATTTCCTAAAAACTAGCTGTAAATCTGCCCCCAAGTGGTCATGATCAGGGCCAGCACAAGGGTGAGGAGAAGGAAGCACCCACCTCAGGCACAACAGAAAAGGAGACAATCCCTTGAGTAATCAAGATAAACACTGTGTCAATGCAACATTTCAAAACATCAAGAGTCAATGCAAGAAAACCCATGATAAACCAAACATCCAAAATATCCCTTGCTAGGCCAGGTCACCATTTTTTGCCCGTGGCAGAAAAGAAAAATGTGCACCCTTACATACACTTTCTCAATGTACTTTTTAATAGCTAATTTTTTCCTAGAACTTGATTTTGAAAATATTATTGATTGAGTTTACTTCCATTAAAACCAAGAAAGTAAAATTTTAATAAATTCTGGTTTGGGGGAAAAATAAGACATTTAAATTTGAAATGTTTTCAGTTCTAATACCTTAACTTCAATTTTTCAATATTGTTTCAATTATTTTAATGTTCTGGGGGAAGCACATTGTAGGTGGTCAACAAATATTTCTTGAATGAATGGATCTTTATATTTATGGGATTGGAGAACGATGCAGTTTTTATTCTGAGTCCCTTTCTCTCTCTAGTGGAGGCACTGGAGGTGACAGTGGTAAAGGACTCTACCAAAGGTAGCTTGGTGTTTATGGTAAGAAAAATTCTTGTTGTGGAGGCCACAGCTTTTACTTACCTTAGAAATATAGAGTTTCTGGGGTGTGTGGGTGGCTCAGTCAGTTAAAGCATCCGACTCTTGGTTTCAGCTGATGTCATGATCTCAGGGTCATGAGACTGAGTCCTGAGTCAGGCTCTGTGGTGAGTGTGAAGCCTGCTTAAGATTCTCTCTCTCCTTCTCCCTCTGCCCCTCCCCCCACTTTCTCCCTCTGCCCCTCCCCCCACTTTCTCTCTCTCTAAAAAAATTAAAAATAAATAAAAAATAAGAGCATATGTCCCTTTAAATATATATATTTTTATATATAATATATATTATATATTAAAATAAATTATATATATATCTTATATGTCTATAAATATGTATATTTATATAATATAATATATATATATAAATATATATATATATGGCATTGTCACATTCTGGTGTTCTCTTTACGTGTAGGCAGGTGTGATTAACAGCTCTGATATTCTGCCCCCTGAAGGACAACATTATTTTTGACCAACGTGTAATACTTGTCGTAAAGACAAGCTTTTGTGTAAGTCTTCTATCAGGAAGAAGTTTAAGCGTTACAAATTTATAGATCCTGATAGCTAAGAGGAAATGAAGACCCCAATCCTTCTTTTTGTATATTCCAAATTGTTGCAATTAAATACAAAATGTTGATAATCCATTGGTTACTGTATCAGTTAGTAATTGCCACAAATAATACTTCATAGCAAACTATTCTTGAAACTCAGTGCCTTAAAACAATGATACTTTATTGCTACTCCTGAGTCTCTGAGTTGGTTTAGCAGGTCTGCACTCTTAGTTGGGCTTGCTCACCTGCCTGCAGTCAGCTACAGGTTGGCTAGTTGGCTGATTGAGGACAGCCTCAGCTGGTATAATGGAATGACGTAGCTGTCCTCCATGTTTCTCACACCCCTCCCGCAGGTTAGCTGGATATGTTCTCAGGGCGGAGGCAGGGAGGCAAGAGCAAGTAAAACTGATCTTGTAAAGGCAAGAAAGAATGCACACCCAATTGTGAAACCCTCTGTCTTTGAGTCATTCTGTTGACCAAAGCAAGACTCAAGGCCAAGCCTGAGTGAGAGCAGTAAGAGTCACAGAGTGACAGGGAAGGGGTGTAGAGAGATGGAGGCCACCTCCTGAGGCCACTGATGCAATCAATCTACCACAACTGCTGACGGGTAGGAACCGTGCCATCTCTTGTTTCACTATCCCTTAGAACTACGGCCTCTGTATCGAACTCTCTGGACAAGCAAAACACTGAAGACCAACCTGTCATAAATGAACTCATGGGTCAGCTTCCCTCTCAAGCTGTGGCTGCCACAAATAATAGAGACTGAGCCTCCATCAGCCAAGTTTAATGTTATCAAATTGTCTAACCCAGGATCATTACTGAGCTAATTGAATCTTCGGTGGTAAGTTGACGCAAAGTAAATATTTTGTCTTTCCTCTGTATCTCCAAACTAAGAATTCCTGGGGTCAAAGGAAGAGAAGGAGAAAGACACAGGGTCTGGAAGAGGAGCTCTGTGGTCAAGAGTTCACAGCCTACCTCAGCCACCTACAGCTGTGTGAGGCTGGGAAAGTTACCTAACCTCTCTGAGCCTCGGTTTCCTCATCCTCAGAATGGAGAGTAATCATTCATTTACTCATTCATTCAACATATTTATGGAGAATCTCCTAGATATAATTCCCTGTACTTATAGAGCTCACAGTCTAGGCTGAAGATGCCTAAGAAAAAGAGAAGTTATAATACAGGGTTAGAAAGCATGAAGCCCTAGGGACACACAAAATGACATCTAGTCTACTTGAGGAGATTCAAAGAATTCTCCCTGGTGGAAGTGATGACTGAGACTCAAGAAAAGGTAGAAATTAGTCGGATTTTGAGGAAAGGTATCCTAGGAAGAGGGAATGGCAGATGCAAAGTCCAAACGTCAAGAAGATATTTTCCTCTCTGGTTTTAAAGACAAGCTCTGCTATCAGCATGGCAAGCAGAAGAATATTCCAGAATATTCTAGAACATTCATTCATGTGTACAACACAAATCCCCTGGGGCTCCCATTAAAATTCAAGTTCTGGTTCAGCCAATATGGGGTGGGGCCTGAGATCCTGCTTTCCTAACAAGGTGATGCTGATGCTTCTGGTCCACAGACCACACTTTGAGTAGGGAGGTATCAGAGTGGCCTTGGAAGGGAGGATATATACATTTTATTGTTCCAATTTTAGTATATGTGCGGCCAAAGCGAGCACAGAGGACATCTACATTTTTAAAAAGATTTTATTTATTTATTTGACAGAGAGAGACACAGTGAGAGAGAGAACACAAGCAGGGGGAGTGGGAGAGGGAGAAGCAGGCTTCCCGCGGAGCAGGGAGCCCGATGCGGGGCTCGATCCCAGGACCCTGGGATCATGATCCGAGCTGAACACAGACACTTAAAGACTGAGCCAACCAGGCGCCCCAGGATATCTACATTTTAAAAAGTTTCATCTCCCTCTACTCTCCCTGGCAATCAAGATATTATGCAGCATGGAGGGCCAGGTGGGATGGTGATAACTTTGTGAGCAGTGTGAATCCTAGCCAAGTCCTAAGGAAGTTCCTGGAAGGAAGAGAGATGTTGGTTTGCTGAAAGGTCCCAGGAAACCAAAACACTTTCCAAAGGGTGTTGTCATCAAGCACTGCAACCCTCCATGAAATGCTGGGATTCTGCTCCATCCAGCACTCCTACTCACCAACATAACTGTTTTAAGTGTTTGTGCAAAAGTGGCCTATAGGTCTGTGGGGTTTATTCATCCCCTGGGGTCACCATTACTGTTCTACTGACCATTTCTTTAAAAGCAGGAGGAGGCTTTGTCAGGGTAAGTCAGTCAGTCATATGACAAATCATTTATTGAGGGCTGCTCTGTGTCAGGCGCAGGACAGTGCTGGAGAGGAACGCTTGCTGCCATGCACCAATGAACTTAGGAGAAACCAAAATGGTAGCCAGGTAACCTTGTTCATGCTATTGCCCTGGGATCTGTTACTTCCACGAAAGTCTAGAAACTCAAAGAGCAGAACACAGAAGATGAACTTATCATCTTGAACAGAAATTCTTGTTTTCCAGAGAGTTCTGGGGCTAGCGGGATCCTGCATCTGTGCATCAAGCTGTGCAGAGATTTCAGAGTAGACTCCTGCTGGTACCTGCTTTCCTCAAATGTTGCTTCATAGCATATTTGAAAGTAAGAAAGAGCTTTAACCCTGTGAGAGAGAAATCAGAATTAGAATCAGCAGGATTAGTACAAATGTGATTCTGGGGTCTTATAAATACAGAGAGAGAAATATGGCAACAAACACCAGAAGGATAAACATTAAAATGTTAACAGTGACGGTCTCTAGTGTGGCAGGCACTAATGGCAAACTTGAAAGCTGTTCTCAACCTCTTCACCACTGATAGCTTCCACTCTAGAAGCAAAGAAGCCAAATACTTGTTTTGTCAAATTCCTTTGTAACTATGTGCCATCATGTGATACAGTTCTGACCAACTAAGTGAAAGGGAAATCCACTGAGGGATTTCTGGGAAAGCTTTTGTTTCCTGTGAAAGGGAGAAAGTGTTTGCCACTTCTGCCCCATCCCTCTTCTTGCCTTCAGCATGGTCATGATGTCTGGAGCTATGGCAGCCATCTTGCAACCATGAAAATTGTTTGATGAAGTCAACATGTTAGTAGATTGGAAAAGTAGGGAAAACCTAGATCCTTTACAACATCCCTGAGCAACAGAACCAATACCAGCAACACCTAACTCTGAGCTTCTATTCTTGCCAAAAAAAAAAAAAGAAGAAAAGAATAATTTCCTGTTTAATTAAGCCACTGAATCTTAGTTACTTGTGTTTGGAATAAATCATTGAAAATATAAAAAATTCTAATAGGGGATGGAAGAGCAATTGTGTAGAGAAAGTTTTACAACTCTGTAAATTTTACTCTTTAATTTTTATTTATTTATTTATTTATTTAAATATGATGAGCACTAGGTGTTATATTCAACTAATGAATCATTGAATATTATATCAAAAACTAGTGATGTACTATAACTTGGTTAACTGAATTTAAATACAACTCTGTAAATTTTAAATAGCGATGATAGCAATGCAAAATTATGTGGAAAAATCAGTTTTGCCTCCATTTGCACATTCATGTCTCTGAAATTATATATGTGTAGTATAATTCATATAATTCATATGTTAATATATATTTTAATTCATTTTTAAATACATAATATGAAATTTTATGTATTAGGTATAATTATATAATAATTATATGATATATAACTTTATAATTATATGTATAATTATATATGTTATATATATAATTATATATTTTGTTGATAATTTTATAAAATTTTAATTTAAAAAAATAATTTTATAAAATTTTATATAATTAAATTAAATATTTTAAAATTAAAATATATAATTAAAAAATAATTTTATAAAATTATCAACAAGAGAATCTAGCAGATGTTATAACTGGCTCAGAAAAGAATGCAAAGTACAGACATATGTATGTATTACATAATACATATATAATATATACTATATATAATTTATACAAAATATATAAGATATTACATAATTTGTATATAATGTATACAATATATGAGATATATGATAAATGTTACATAATACAGTATATTTATGTTACATAATATATATGTCTGTTCTGTACATTCTCTCTTGAGCCAGTTTAATATCCGCCTCACTCCCTCACTGATTAATGAGTAGAATAAAATTCTTAATGTATGCTCATATTATATCTGTATGAGTCATGATTTTATCTTGTTTAGTTCACACAGCTACTAAGGGGCAAAGCTGGGATTTAAGACCACGAAGCCTGGCTCCTGAACCCCAACTCTTGAACACCGCACTTTATCAAATGTGCTAATATACATAGACACACTTAGCTCACAGTAGATACTCCGTGCACAGTGGCATCTGGTGTTGCTAAGAAGCAGTGGTTCCATTTGAACAGAAGAAACCACATAAAACACAGTCTCTCACCGTTTTAGAAGTGGAGAGGACAGAGGACAGTAACATCCCTGAAGTCTGGGACTCGGAACTGGGTTTGCTCTTCCTGGTAATCCATCCCCTGTATTCTTCCCGTACCTGGAGGAAGAGACACATCACAAGAGGATGAATTATTCCTAGATGTGGGCCGACACAGGCATGTTCCCTGGAAGGATGGGGCCGGGAAGGGCAACTGCTATGTACCTGGCGGTTGAGCAGACAGTGAATGATGAAGATGAAGGCCCCCTGCAGGCTGTTGATGATAGTGAACAGGTAGGCCATGATACTAGCCATGGGTCCAATCTGGAAAATGCCCAACACCCAGGAGCACCCCAAGATGAAGAGCTGGGCAAAGGCCTTGAATGTCAGTAACCTAGGGGAGAAGATTTGGAGAGGGTAAAATTCTGGGCAGTGGCTGTTGTCCTCATGGACTGTGCTCCCACCACTCACCTGCCACCTTGGTGGGAATAAACGTGCAGTGGAGTCTCCAAGCCCCGAGGCAGGGACATCGAGTCCCGTTGGCATTTAAAAGGCAGTTGGCCTACAGATAACATGGCACAAGGATGTGTGGACACATATATTTAATGTAATAGTGTTGATAGTGATGAAAATGCTCAAAGGACCTACAGGTCAAGAACCGGGGACACGTTAAATGAATGGTGATGTCATAGTATGAAATATAAGGACACTTTTTTTAATTGAAGAAAAACTCACATAATATAAAACTCACCATTTTAACCATTTAAAGTGTGCAATTCAGTGGCATTTGGCACATTCACGATGCTGTACAAACATCATCACCAGCCAGTTCTAAGACATTTTTATCACCCCAAAAAGAAACCCCACACCTATTAAGCATTCATTCCCCATCCTCCCTGCAACTAAAACAACCCCAGGGTCCATCTGTTGATGAACAGATAAACAAAATATGGTCCAATCATACTCTGGATTATTATTTAGCCATAAGAAGGAATAAAGCACTGACATCTGCTACAACGTGGATGAACCCTGAAGACATTATGTCAGTGAGAGATGCCAGTCGCAGAAGGATACAGAGTATATGGTTCAATTTATAGGAAGTGTCCAGAATAGGCAAATCTATAGAGACCAAAAGCTGAGCCAACTCATAGACTTAATGGAACTCCAAAGTGGAGATAAATGTGAAAAACTGATTTTCAGTGCTCTTGCTTTCACAAGAAAAATAAAATAAATAAAAGCAAATAATAAAACCATTTTTAAAAGATTTTATTTTTAAGTAATCTCTATACCCAACATGGGGCTCGAATTCACAACCCTGAGATCAAGAGTTGCATGCTTCACCGACTGAGCCAGTCAGGTGCCCCATAAAACCATTTTTTAAAATGAGATGAGAGAGACCATATACTATAGGGGGTGAGGGAACAGGCTCTGGGTACCTGTGGAAACTGTGCCTCAGTTTCCTCAAATTGATATACAGATAATAATACAATTCCTACAGGGTGATATTACTTGTTCTACAGATTAAATGAGATAACAAAACTCTAAGGATGCTTACAACAGTGTCTAGCACAAAAACATTTTTGTTAGTTGTTTTTAGCCATAAGTATTGATATGAAATCAGCTATATATTATGTGGAAAAAAACCAAAGTTCAGAATATGTATAGTATCCTATCATGTATGTAATAGAAGGTTGATGTGTAGGTATAGAATATTCTGGAAGGAAGCTCAATTCAAGTGATAATTGTTGCTTAAGGTTGGAGAGATCTGGGGACCTGGGAGTCAGGGAAGAGAGAAGGAATTACTTTCCATGTGTTCCCTTTTTCACTGCTTAATTTTTCTTACCATTGCATGTATTAACTTTGTTTTACACTTTTTGCATCAACTTTTTAAAAATAATTTTTAGAAAAAATTATTTAAGATGGAAGAGGGATTGGATACTGACAGGAAAACAAGCAAAGGACATCATAAGGTTCCTGACAATAAAACCTAGACAATGTCTGACTTTGGTAGGTTCTTAAGATGAAGATTAGTTGAGGGGTGCTTGGGTGGCTCAATCAGTTAAGTGGCTGCTTTTGGCTCAGGTTATGATCTCAGGGTGCTGAGATCAAGCCTCTGTCTCTCATCAGGCTCCCTGCTCAGCAGGGAGTCTGCTTCTTCCTCTCCCTTTGCCCCTCCCCCCACTTGTGCTTTCTCTCTCAAATAAATAAATAAAATCTTTTTAAAAAAAGAGTAGTTGAGTGATGAAGTTAAGAAACACAAATGGCCTATAAAAGTATGAGAATGTCCCACATCTGTAAGATAAAATAATATATACAAAACTAAAATAATAAGATAGTATCTTTCACCTATTAAATAATCAAAATGACACAAAAATGATAAATCCCAGTGTCAGCAAAGCTGTAGGTAAACAAGCACTCTTGCAAATGGAAACAAATTTTCTGGAAAATAATTTTCAATATATACTAAAAGTGGGACAATCCAACCTGCCGTTGACTCGGACAGTTTCATGCCTACTGTTATGATTCAATAACCACAGATGTGGAAAAAGATCTATCTACAAGGGTATTCAAGACTGCATTGCTTATAATAGCTCTCCCCACCCCAAGAAATCAGAAACAACTTGAATGTCCACGAATAAGGCATGATTTAAGTAAGTTGTGCTGCATTCTTACACTGAAATGTTTTATAAAAAAAGAAGATATTGTTAAAGAATGTCTAGTTAAATTGAAAAAATTCATGACATTATTAAGAGAAAAATGGTTATAAAAATAAAGTAGATGGCATGAGTCTGTTTTTGTAAATACCCACATATTATTATGCACAGTAGATGAGTTAGAAAATGTATTAATAGTTTCAATACAGGAAACACTCTCCCTGGTAACTGTGTTACTGCTTCATAAGCCAAATAAAGTGGGCAATGTTAATATCCCCAGTATACAGATGAGGAAACAGTTTCAGAGAGGTTATGTAACTTGCTTATGGTCACACAGCTTATAAGTGGCATTTGAGACCCCAGATCTAGATACTGTGCTGTTCTGTCCTGGGCACAGGACCAGGCATACAAAAGGTACTCAGTGAATGTTTGTGGGAAGAATTAAGGAGACTTGAAAAGAAGAGAAAAGGAAGGAGGGTCCGCACCTGGTGTCTTTGAGCGTTGAGACTTCAGCATTGACGCTGGAAAGCTTCTGCCTCAGGACACACAATGTCCAAGTCAGGAGGATGGAATTGATCTACAAAGTCAAGCAGAAAAGACTGAGAGATTGGATATACAAATGGACAATGGCCAGACCCCCTGTAAAAACCCATAGTCTGCAGTAACCACTCCAGGAAGCAGTCAACCCTAAACAACCACCTCTTGATTGGTAACTGACAGCTTCCCTAATTTCTGCCCTCACTTCCAACTTAGGACCAAAGGGAAAAAGCCAATATGCTCTCCTAAGCATTCACATAGGATACCCTGCTTTGAGTTAGCTTGCCTCTAGGGTACTGATGCCTACAGCCTCTGATCGGGGCACACCTGAAGCCTTCCCTTTTTTACCCCTTTTTTATCCTACTCCCCTGCCTGCTTTTGAGTCTCTGCAAAGTGCAAGTGATGGTGGCTGACTCCCTTACTATTGCAATAAATATGCTTTGCTGGTTCTCATCTGGGTGATCACCACTTATTTTCACTGGATGCATGTGGAAAGTTAGAATTAAGATTGGTGCCCTGTTTGGGTTGAATTGTTGAAGACCTAACCCCCAGGACCTAGGAATGTGATCTTATTTGGAGTTAGGGTCTTTATCAGAGGTGATCAAATTAAAACGAGGTCATAGGTTGGGCCCTAATCCCACATGACCTTATAAAACAGGGAAATTTGGACACAGAGACAGTCATGCACAGAGAGAAGCCAAACATCTACAAGCCAAGAAACTCCTGAGGTTACCAGTCTTCTTGGATAGAAAACTGGAATGGATCATTCCCTTGAGCCTTCAGAGGGGACATGGCCCTACTGACCCCTCGATTTTATACTTCTAGCCTCCAGAGCTGTGAGACAATAAAATTCTGTTGTTCTAAGCCATCCTGTTTGTGATACTTTGTTTGGCAGCCCTAGGAAACTAATACATGCCCCCCTCCCAAATCTTACAGAAGTCAGAGCAAAACCCCTCTGGAGGAATACAATCTCAAGAATTCCCAAGATTTAAATCAGTCAGATAGGAGCTCACAATTAACAGTTACAAGTGACACAAGGAAAAAAGCCACCATGAGTGACAGTCAAAAGAAACATCATCTTGCAGGACTGTTGAATCTGGGTTGGAGGTAAGGAGGCAAGGAGATGGCGCACAACACCCCCACGTTCCCAGAGAGTAGAACAGTGGGTGCTGCGGCTGGGGAGCAAATGGGGGAAGATGTTAGTCCAAGATCACAAAGTTTCAGTTACGCAAGGTGAATAAGTTCTAGAGATCTCATGTACAGCGTGGTGACTATAGTTAACAATACTGTATTGTATAATTGAAATTTGCTAAAAGGGTAGATCTTAAGTGATCTTACCACGAAAAAAAAAAAAGGAAAAGAAAAGAAAGAAAAACAGTAACTATGCAAGGCGATGGATATGTTCATTGGGTTGATTGTGGTGATTATTTCATGACGTATACATAAGTCAAAACATCAAGTTGTACACCTTAAATATATACATTTTTTGTCAGTTATACCCCGATAAAGCTAAAAACAAAAACAGAAACAACTCTAGGCTTCCCTCTGCTTCCATCCCACTATTTTCTTCTTCTCCCTGACCACTAAATACTCTTAATTTCTTTCTCCCTTTTTTTTTCCCATTCAATGGCTATCCTCAGAAGACATTAATAGACCCATTCTTACTGAAACACAAAAGACAGATAAGACTGTGGTCCCTTCCAGAGGATTTGCATGTTGGCAAAGAAAAAAAAAATCACAAGTCAAAGAAATTACACTCTAACTTGGAAATCTCAAGAACCAGGGATCAGGGGCACCTGGGTGGCTCGGCTGTTAAGCGTCTGCCTTCGGCTCAGGTCATGATCCCAGGGTCCTGGGATCGAGCCCCACATCGGGCTCCGTGCTCCACGGGAAGCCTGCTTCTCCCTCTCCCACTCCCCCTGCTTGTGTTCCCTCTCTTGCTGTGTCTCTCTCTGTCAAATAAATAAATAAAATTAAAAAAAAAAAAAAAAAAAGAACCAGGGATCAGAAGGCAGAATGTTTGAGAGGAATAAGTGACCTTGGCGACGCAACTTCCACTGGTACTTCCTGATCCCCAGGGTCTCCCTGTTCCTGCTCCAGGACACACTGTGCCAAGCAATTTGCTTACCATGATGATGGCACAGACTGGCCCCAGGAAACTCCAGATGAACCCTGTCTCTGTATTCAGCCAGCAGCTATGGAGAGAAACAGGAGTCAGAGCTTGTCTCAGTCTTAACCCTACAGTTACTCACACTCCAAAAAATGCACTAGTGGAGGAGAGTGTAGGGAGCTGACCCTGAGATGAAAATTCTCATGATGGGGCAGGTTACAGCTCAGTTTTCTTTGGGCCACAGCAAGTCTTCTTTCAGACCTTCCTCCTGGGTAAATGTTCTTGAAGCATTCACTTGATACCCTGCATAGAGCTCGTCCTCAATTCATAATCTTTGTAACCCCTTCCTCTCTATGCAGACCTCTTCACTGGCATACCTGCTCCTTCAAATCTCAGCTCAAAGTCACCTCCTCTGAAAAGCCACTTCTGACTACCCCTACCCCTGGTCCATCTCTAGCAGAGCTTGTTGCTTTTCTTTTTTATAGCATCTATTGGTATCATAAATTATGATGGTGTTTGTTTCCTTGCAAACTGTCCTTCACTCCCTACAAGAGTATGAGCTATATGAGAATTTAGACCTTGAACTTTTGTTCATCTCTGAATACCCAGCACTCAGTGCAAAGTCTGGCATGGATGAGGCATTCCATAATTATTTCTTAAAAGAAATGAAGGGAGGGAGGGAGGGAGGGAAGAATGGAGGGAGAGAAGGAAGAGAGAATTCATTGCCTCTTTCCATCATGTCTCTAGGAATTTGTTGTTTTCACCATCTGACAACGATTCCACCACGTTCAGTAACAGCACCCCAATATTCCTTTAGCAAAAGCGTGCCTCCCCCCACAAGAGAAGGAAAATAATCAAGTTTGGCTAACCAGGCATCCTCTCCCCGGAACAGGAGTCTCCAAGTAGTAGTAATGAAAAGATGTAAAATGCACAGAAGATGCTCTCCCTGTTCTTTCAGGAACAACCACTTCAGTAAACACTGGCCAATTCCCTTATCAGCTTCTGCATCTCTGGCTGGAGGCATCAGACTGAAAGCTCTGAGGATTAGTTCACCAGGAGCAGCCCTCAACCAAAGGCTGCTGGGAGGGAGATGGTGGACAAATATGCCCCCTTGGGTGGGATATCAGAGGTACATGCCCTACACAGTTTCCCAGAGGTACCCACTGGGATGGAGCCTGTTACCCGCAGCCACGCCTGCATACCGGCACCCCGTATTTGCTCCTTCTCTTCCCCACGCCTAGTGCTTCTTCCAAAGTCATCTCAAATCCTTGTCATACTATTCCTCTCTTCCAAACTTTCTGTGGTTCTCACCACCTGGAAGGTACTCTCTAAATTCCATGACCCTCCCCCAGTTTCCCCTTCTTTCAGCCCAATCCATCTGTTCTCCAAACAGACCTTTAGCCCTCCTTTGGGAAGGTATTGCCCTCACCGATGTTGCCACCCCCTTTTCTATTTGCCTATGTACATTTCAGTAGAGCTTTCAAGACTCATTCAAATTCTGCCTCCTCCAGGAAGCCTTCCATGAACTTTCCCACTCCCATAGGCTATCATCCTTCTCTGGTCTTTGTCAGTGCTTATATTACCCACACCAACATTGGACACTTCATCATGGTGAGCTTGCGTTGTCACCACCATCTCCTGACAAGACAGATCTGAATTCAGTTTGGACACTTCCTAGCTATGTGGCCCAGGACAAGTTCTGCAACTGTGCTGAGCCTCAGTTTCCTCTGAAGCTACCATTCATTAAGCTGTTACTTTATGTACCATCATGTGCAGCAGCACAGGTTGTACACTGCACAAATCCAGGGGACACTATTCACACTGTACACAATGGAGACTCTTAGTCCTTGCACAGAGGATTTCTGTTGAGAAGTACGAGAGATAATACATGTTTGTAAAGCTCGCAGGATTTAGGTTTGATGAGTGCTCACTTCCTACAGATTCCTTTCCCTCACCTAGTATCTCATGACCTCACCTGAAATACAAACCATCAGTAGTAGGCAGGGAGGAAACCTGGATATTTAGTTCCCTAACCACAGCTCAGCAGTGCCTACAACACAGGGTGATGAACACAGGCCCTGGGATTGGAAAGACCCAGATTCATGTCCTCACACAGCCCCTTTCTCACTGTAATGGCAAGAAAGCCTGGCTTTCCTCATCTGTAAATTAGAACAGCACCACTATCACAAGAATCATAGAATTACATGACATGATGCAGTGAGTTACAGTCTCTGCCCTAGCCACATACTGCTTATCCTGTCATTTACCTGATTTTCAAAGTTGACTCACTTTTTTTTACTTATACCATGGAATCATGTCTATGATACCATGAGTTTGGTTGATATGCTGGCAATTTTTTCCTAATGTCCTATAAGATAAATACAAAAATATTTTTAAATGATACTCACCAACACACTACCCAAAATCCTCTCACATGAACCATGTGATAAACAAAACTTGCTTTAAAACAGACAGTGGTGATGATGATGATGATGGCATGTATAATGCTTTACTCTGTGCCAGAGACTGTTCTAAATGTTTTGCAGATAATAACTCCTTTAACCCTCACAACACTATGATGTAGGCATTGCTGTCAACCCCTATTGTATGGATGAGGAAATGGAAGCATAAGTAACTTGCCCAAGGTAGCACAGCTAGAAGGTGGTAGAGCAAGGATTCAAACCCAAGCAGGCTGGCTCCAGAATCCATGATTTTAAAATTTACAACCAAGTACATTGTTTACACCACCACCATTCATCTATATTGTAGTGGAAACAGTGGCTCCTGGATTTGTGCAGTGCACATCTGTGCTACTGTACATGGCAACCCTGAGACCGACAAAACATAAAGAGCTCAATAAATGGTAGACACAATTACCGCTACTGTTATTGCTCTTCTTGTTGTTCATGTAAATATTATCATAAACCCTGGCAGCAGGCTCTTCAGGGAGAGAGAAGGGTATCACTTACCGATTATGCATCCCATAACCTTGTGGCTGCACACTGGCAGAGACAGCCACCACCAGCACTGGGAGCCCGTAGCCAAAGGCACAGAGGTACCACTTCTTGATGTTGCGAGAGCTGAAATAATTCACCACTTTCAGGTTCCTGACCATAAGGAAGAGCATCACAGCCTCTACCAGCATCCAGAAGAAGCAGGCGAGAAAAAGGTAGTGCAGGAAGCCTGCAATGATGGCGCAGCCCATCTGGAGAGGAGACACATGCACACTCAGGATCCTCCTACCCCCCACCCCAACCCAAGAAGCAGGTTCAGACAACAGTGGGGGTAACTTTGATTGGAGTTCCTCAACCATAGCCCATTCATTCATTCCACAAACCTTTATAGAGATATTCTTCCCTGCAAGTGCTATCATCCCTTTGGTAGGGGGACCCATTGTCCTGGTTTGCCTGGGACTGGTTTTTCCTAGGACATGTGACTTTCAGTGTTAAAACTAGGAGAGTTTTGAAAAGAATGGATAGTTGATCACCCTACCTCAGAGAATGTTTGAAGATATTGAGTGTGGGGGTCATCAAACTGTAGTCATTGGGCTGGCTTTCTGTTTTGTAAATAATGTTTCATTGGCACATGGCCACTTCCATTTCTATATTTTCTATGGCTGTTTTCATGCTAAAACAGCAAAGTTGAGTGGTTGTGACAGAGCCCTAGGATCTGCAAAGCCGAAAATATTTATATGTGCTTCTTTACAGAAAAAGTTTGCTCACTCCCGGTCAAATGGTGGGAGTGACATGTGCTACCAGCACTGAGTTCTGGGAAGCTAAACATTCCACAATGGTGGCGGGGGGGGGGGGGGGTCTGCACAAAGAATGATCACCCCAGACAAAATGTCACTAGTGCTCCTAGTGGAAAAATCCTGGGAGCCTACTATGTTTCTGGTATAGTTATGGGGGTAAATTGGCCAAAGTTCTTGCTCTCATGGGGCTCATCGTCTAGTGTGGGGGGGCAGATACACAACAAGTAAAGCAACAAATAATCAATATGGTTTCAAATAAATGCTGGGAAAGAAAGCAACAAAGGCTGATAAGGAATAGAGTTTCACAGCTGTAACATTATTGACATTTGTAACACTATTGCCAGATTATTTTCTGTCATTGGATCTGTCCTGTGTATTGTACAGTGTTTGGCAGCGTCCTTAGTCTCCATCAGATGCCAGCAGCACCCCCACCAATACTGTCTCTAGATATCACCGAGTGTCCTCTAGGCGGCAGAATCCTCCAAAATAAGAACCAATGGTTTAAACAGTAATCGGAGGGACTACCACAATATATAACATGATCAGGGAAATGATTTGAAGCTGAGACCTACCACAAGAAGGAGTCAACCAGGTGAAGTACTGGGAACAAGTATTATCAAAAGAGGGCATAGCACATGCAAAGGCCCTGAGGTGGGAACTAGCATAGACGTTGTCGGGTAGGATGAGCAGGGGCAGATGTGGAGATGGTGGGGCTGAGTAAGGACACAGTCTAAGGGATGTGAGACCTGGTTGTCAGTCTTGTCTACACCGATGATGAAGAGAGTCTTGGCCAAGAAGAGGCAGATGCAGAGGTGCAGGTGGAGGTATGTGTTTTGGTTGCGAATGGCACGACACAGCAGGAAGGTGGCAATGGCCAAGATGAGACACATCAGGGAGATGATCATGCCCACATGGCTAATGATGTACAGGGAGAACTCCATCTGTCAGGAAGGAGATACACCACTCAGAGAGGGACTGACATCCCTCCAGGCAGAAAAAAGAATTATCCAGACTCCTGACTGGGGCAGAAAGGACTCAGAGACCTTTTCTCCCTTTGACACTCAGAGTGAACTAGATATTGTCCAGCATCATCCTTTGGAATCCATCAGCACCCATTCCCACTCCTGTTCTGTGCCTCACTTCATGTTGTACTAAAGCAGGATGTCTATAAACTACATTTCCCAGAATCTCCTGGGGCTAGGGTCCTGGATGTCATTTAAGTTCTCCAATGAGATGTAAGCACAGAAGTTTTCGACGGCAGAATGGAGGCAGATACAGGTTTTCTTCCTGCAGACAGGAGCAAGCTATGGCTGGGCTCCACATTCCAGCTGTCCCTTCTTTGATTGCATGGATGTGGGGTGATCTGACAGCAGCAATTTCTGACCTCTAGATTGCAGCTGCAGAGGGGTGATCTCGAAACCAAACCCCAAGTGGCAGCCCCTGACTTCGACTCCTCCATCCCTTCCCATGATTTTGTGAGCATCCCATTCCCTGCTTGAAATATCTAGAGTGGTTACCATTTCCTGCCCTGCACCAGGACTGTTACACAGGTGTTCAGAGATGCTCCAACTTCTGGGAGTGGAAATGGCAAGCTGAGTCCTTCCCTTATTCACAATTATTTTTATTCACAATTAATTTTAAATTTTTGAGTTCCTTCTGTGTATTGAAGATGTGACAAGGTACCATCTCACGAGCTACTCCCTATGATTTTATGATGTGGTGGCTAAGAGAATGGACTAGAGATCTGCCAGTTCCTATTGTATAAGCTTGGGCAAGACACTTAACTGCTCTGAGCCTCTGTTTCCTCATCTGTTAAAAGAGGATCCTAACAGTAACTACCCTGTATGGTTGTTGCAGGAGGATTCAATGAAAATACTTAAAGTGCTCACAACTGTGCAGGAAACATACATGCTCTGTACGTCTTTACCCACTCACCAAGGCTCACTTCACATCCATCCCCTCCCTGATTGATTGCTAGCTCTCACCAACACACTTCTGAATTCCCATAGCACAACTTCTTGCACCATGTACATGGTTTTGTGGACAGAGTCCTCTGGAGCTAGACTGTCCTGGGTTTGAGTCTCACCTCGAGTTTCCTAAGTAGGTGGGCTACGGAGCCTCAGCCCCCATCCTGTAAAAGGGCCTGAAAACACATAACTTAAAATAAAGGGTCCAACACAGTAGGTGCTCTGTAAATGGGATCTGTGATTATAATTGTCCCAGCATCTGCTTAGGGTCACTTCTCATTTTATACGTGAATGTCATGGCTTCCCAGCCAGACCCTGAATTCTCCAAGGGCAGAGGTATTGCACACCCCATCTGTCCCCACCCCAACTCCCTCCCACAATACCCAAGGCCATGAGAGACACACAATGGATGTTTACTCAATATTTTCCCCTTGGATTTGGGGAGCCAGAACACAGAGAATCAGTACTGACCGTGAGCTCCCCAGAAGCCATGATGATGGCCAGGTTCACCATTTGATTACAGCTGCAGACAGTATGCGTCTCAGAAGCTTCAAGGACCACACAGCCAGAGGGCTTCCACCTACCACCCTCCACATCGGTGTCCCAGGAAACGCAGATAGGCCTCTCAAATTCCTGCTTTGGCTGAAAATGGAAAGGCTCTTGTCACCTGAGACTCTCCTTCAAATGGATCCAGTACGACCAACTTCAAGAGTCATTTGGGGCAGGAAGATGCAGGTATGTTTGGGAGGGAAATGTGGTATTTCAGTGTGCAAGGATGGAGAGAAAGTTCTCAGATACCAGATCTGCCTCTAACACTGAATTGGTCATAGCCAATGTAGATAACGTCCCTGTAAATGTTCCTGCATCAACATCACTTAATCTGAGCCCAATCTTGCCCAGTGATGGATGGAAGAATACACATAGAAAGAGGAGAGCCCTCCTCTCTAAAGGTGGATTTTGAGGATCAGCTTGAGTTGCAAGAAACTGTGAGAGCTTGCTGCCTTCGTGGGTCCCTATCAAAAATGAAAGTCAAGCCCACTGGGGGATAGGGCATTCTCAGTAGGTAGATGGGGGCTCAGCAGGGACCTCTTCACAAACCTCAATGTGCTCCAGCATGTAAATGACTGGGTCAGAGAAGCCATCTTTCTTCTCCCCAGTCATGATGCCCTGTACCACGCGAGAATTCATCTTCACCTTCAACTTCCTCTGGGAGTTGGCCAAAGGGGTCTCAAGGTCTTGGAAGAAGCTCTCATCTAAAAGAGACTCCATCCCCGAAAAGGAGACAAAAGCCACCCCAGTGGTCCCTGTGATTTCCCCCATAGGCAAAAAAAAAAAGAAGGAATCATTTGCTCAGTAGTGATTACAGATGACCCAACATGTACACACACATACACACTTTAATATCCCATGCATCTCTGTACCTCCACTGGCCCACTCTGAGGATTGCAACACCAGTGCAACCAGGGGACTCCTAGATTGGTGACCCTCACTAGAACCATTAAAAAAACCCTGAGTTGCTTCCACCTGGAGAGATGTTGGCTACATTTAAAAAATAAATTTTAATTTGTATTTGTAAGAGACAATCAAACTGAGCAGTGGGAAATAAGTTTGCCTCCCACATTTATGGTTATTCTTGCTCCATCTCCTTGGTAGGCTTCCCCTTTCAACGTTGGTGGTCTTCAGGGATGTCCCAGGCCTGCTCCCTGAGCCCTCCAGACCGAAGATGGATTGAGAAGGGGCCAAACAGTGGCCCACAGGCCAATCTGGTCATTGCCTCTTTTGTATAAGTAAAAGAGTTACTGCAACACGGCCACACACATTCATGTATGAACACCTTTGCACCGTGAGGGACTGTATTGCCCTCAATGCCTAAAACATTTACAAACCCGCCCTCTACAAGACAAGTTTGTCAATCCCCGATACAGACCAGCACTGTCCACTTAGCAATACGACATGAACCACCTAGGTAATTTTAAATTTTCTAGTAGCCACATTTTTAGAAAAGTCAAAAGCAGGTAAAAATTAATTTTAATGATATATTAACTCAATACATGCAAAATATTATCATTTCAACATATAATCAATATAAAAATATGAATGAGATTTTTCCATCCTTCTTTTTTTATACTAAGCCTTTGGAATCCAGTGTATATTTTTACACTCACCGCCTGGCCACATTTCAAGTGCTCAATAACAAAAGGTTATTGAGTGGCTACTTCACCGGACACTAAAGGTCTTGATGCTCCATTATTGTGAGAGTATTTATTTATTTAATATCTGACTTCCCCAGTGGATGGAAAACTCCCTGAGGGCATGGACCTCACTTCACTGATCCCCTCACAAGTCTTGGCACCTATGAGTTGACTGATAAATGTGTGCTGATTGAATACACCATAACCACCCTCCTTGATTCTCAGGAGCAAGTCTGTACCTGTGGATTCAGATTCTTCAATGGTGGAGCACCTAATCTCCATCTTGTCCCCTTTGGCTCTCAGGTGAAAGGTCACATTCTCTTCAGTGCATTCTTCCTTGATAATTTTGCTTTCAATTTCTAAAAGGAGACAGGGGGATGCCTGGGTGGCTCAGTCGGCAAAGTGTCTGCCTTCAGCTCAGGTCATGATCCCAGGGTCTTGGGATCCAGTCCCACATGGGGCTCCTTGAACAGCGGGGAGCCTGCTTCTCCCTCTGCCTGCCGCTCCCCCTGCTTGTGCTCTCTCTCTGACAAAGAAATAAATAAAAATCTTTAAAAGGAGATAGGGAGACTTTGCCTGAGGTCACTCAGAAAGTGAGTCCTGAATTCGGTTTCTGTCCAAAAAAAGTTATACACACCTAGTTGCAAGCAAAGAATAAAAAGGCCAGTTCATCATGGGGAAGATCTTGAGCCCCTGATGAGTGACAGGAGGATGGTAGCACCAGACAACTAAGAAACCCAGCCGGAGCTGTTGGAGTGAGCTCTCGCCCCATAGGGGGTGCATCAGGGAAAGATGGGGTTGAAGTCAACAGTGGTGGAAAGCAACAGTCATGACCCTCTGGCTTCTCTACATTTAGATAAGTTTCCTGAAGCCAAAGGAAATAGGAAGGGGCTGGGGCGAACCCAGCAGAGTGGACCAGGGCTCAGGTGTTGCAGTCAGCTCTGCCACTCACCAGCTGTGCCAACTTGAACAGACTTAAACCCTCTGAGCCGCAAGTCCCTCACCTGTGGCATGGCAGTAATTACAGGGGTCTTCATGAAAACAAAATAGGTAATGGAACCAGAGGTATCCTTTTAAAATATAAGCCAGATAATGTCACGCCTGTTCTCAAACTCTCCAATTCCGTACCCCACCCCCAGTCTTACTTCAGATAAAATCCTGAGTCCCTACATTTGTCTACAAAATCCACCTCTCCCCTCCTTTTCTGACCCCTTCTCCTGCAAGCTCTATGATTCTCTACTCCACTTGGGCCATGCTGGCCTCTTCATTGTTCCTTGAACTCACCAAGTATTCCTGTGCCTGTCCTTTCTCCACATAGGTACACGGCTCCCTTCCCAGGTAAGCTAGCAATGCTCCCCACCAAGCCTGACCCTCTCCAGCTGACTTAGCCCTGCTGTATTTTTCTCAATAGCATTATCCATGTCTGGTATACCAGATGTTTGTTTATTGTGGAATTCAGATAGTTGTTGAATAGATAACACACTCCAAACCCTACCTGGCAACACTCATAACTCAATGTCAGCCACTCAGTAAATGGGAGATGTTGTTCATATCCTTGGACGGGCTCTTCTGTGAGTTCAGAGATTTGAAACACTTGGGAAAATGGGATATGGGAAAGCCACGGAGAATCGCATCTCTCAAGGCCCCCCCTCAAAGTCAGCGCCCAGGTGTAACCTTGCCATGTTACCTAAATGTTCAGTCTGGACAGTCTGACTGACATTTGCTGATGGTTTCAGGAAGGCTGCCAGGGTGGTGCTTTTCACACTCTCCAGGACCACAGTGGCCAGGGCGGAGGTCTCTTCTTTGGTGAAGTTGGACGATGTGGATGTTTGTTCAAGCACAGAGGCAAAGCTCTCAACTGCGCTCTGCAAGGAAAGGTGTTTGCACGCTGTGCACTCTCTCTCTCTCTCTCCCCCTCCTTCTCTCTCTCTCTCTCCCTCCTTCTGCCTCTCCCCCTCCCTCCTTCTCTCTCTCCCTCCCTCTCTCTCTTTCCCTCCCTCTCTCCCCCTCTCTCTCTTTCTCTCCTCAAGAGACTGGGTTGACAGTCTAAGCCAATGAAGAATTAAAAGGGCATCTACTCAGCTTCCTTTTCCTGATCCCAAAGGCCCCCTTGGGATGCAAAATGGTGTAGCCTTTAAATCAGCACCTGGAATAACATTGCTTGCACATAGCTCCAACCCAGCGATTTCCCCTCCTGGGATTAATCCTTCCAGAAATGCTTAAAAAGTGTGCAAGGATCTTGTCCAGTGATGTTTATTTCAGTATGGCTTTTGATAGCAAGAAGTCAGAAAGTCTAAATGTCCAACAGATTGGCTAAATAAATGATGATGGAATCAAATCATGCGATAGTATGCAGCTGTTAATAAAAGAATGGTGTAATATATATATATATATAGACATATTAACAAGCAAAAAGGTCCATGAGCTATTAAGTAAAGAAAATTACAAGGTAACATGTGTATAGTATCTCATTTCACTTAAAAAAACAAGTACTTTCATTAAAATGTTTATACTTATAATATTAATATTTCTGGCACATAGACATAAAAATAATCAAACTTACTATGAGTCAGGTATTAAGTGTCTTACATATGTTAATTTTAGGATGATATCTGTGAAGTAAAGACTATTGTGTCCATTTTTGGATGGGGAAACAGGATACACATCTAGGAGGTAGCAGAACCAAGATTTGAACCTTGGCAGGCTGGTATCAGAGGCTGAATCCTTCTAGTAGGTGTTCACTAAATGGCTTCAGTGTGTGTGTGTGTCTGTCTGTGCATGAGCATGCGATTCACAAAGTGAAAGGGTATGGAAAGATATACATCCAAATGTTAACATTGATTATATCTGAGGAATAGAGTTAAAGAAAGAATAGCAATAATAATATTAATGTTGATACGATTCCCTTTATTGATCATCAATAAATTGACTTCTTCAATGTGACTCTGACCCCAACCAAAAAAAAAAAAAATATATGAGAAGGATTCACAACCTAATAAATACAAGGAAGAAATTAATTGACTCCAGTCAGATGAGGAAGGAAATTAACTGAAATCCTAGTAGGAATACCAATTTCTATCTATCCAAACTGCACAGTAAAAACATGAAAAGAGGGGCATCTGGGTGGCTCAGTCAGTTAAGGATCCAGCTCTTGGTTTTGGCTCAGATCATAATCTCAGGGTCGTGAGATCGAGCCCTGCGTTGGGCTCCACCGTGAGATCGAGCCCTGCATTGGGCTCCACACTCAGTGGAGAGTCTGCTTGAGATTCTCTCTGTCCTTCTCCTTCTGACCCTCCCCCTGTGCTCGCTCTCTCTCTCTCTCTCCCTGAAATAAAGAAATAAATCTCTTAAAAAATATGAAAAGAATTTCAGTAAAAACTGGATGAGGGTACAACTTGAGAGATGTTCATTCTGGAGAAACAGGACACACAGAGTTCTGTAACCATATCCCAAGTGCAAGGCATGAGTGTGGGGTCCCTGCCCACCAACACACAGAAAAATCTCAGGTAGAATCATCCTGCAAAAATGTCGTCTTCAATTCCATGGCTGAGGAAACCTCATTAAAACTCCCTTTGAAATGTGAAATCTATTCTTAGCTGGGAATGCTATTTTATTTCCTTGGGGAGGTTAAACATCAGTAGGCAAACTAAGACACCATTGAACACACTTCTTGTTCAATTTAGAAAGTTTTGTGATCTTTGGCATAATCTGGAAAGTGGTTGTTGAAAGTGTTTGGAACAATTCAACACATTAGAGAAGGTAACTGAGTAACCACGTGATTTCACTGCCAAAAGCAATTAGATGTGTGATAAATGTGTATTTAGTATGAACACTGTAAGAGAACACAGCTGTTGATAAATGGTTTTGAATATTTAAAAAAATCTGAATTATTACATTTACACATTTGATTGATTGGATTTATGAATCCCTTGAATGCATAATGACTTTGCCTTTTAGATTGTAAATCTTCCTCATTAGGTATTTGAAATTTGGAGGGAAATAAGAATATTCGTAAACATAGTATAAAATGAGGGAATCTAACTAAATTTGTAAAATCGGTTCATTTATGGAAATTTAATCTGAAAACCCTATGAGTGAATGTACACTTAATGAATAAATATGTTTTACCAATAAATTAATTTTAAATCAAATTACAAATGAAAGCATTATTCTTATTTTGCTACAAAACCAGCCAAATTTATTAATAAACTAACAACAACTGTAAGTTCAACTTAAAGTCTTAAGAAAAACTAGGTTTTAAAATCTACCATTGTGGGGCGCCTGAGTGGCTCAGTTGGTTAAGCGACTGCCTTCGGCTCAGGTCATGATCCTGGAGTCCCGGGATCGAGTCCCGCATCGGGCTCCCTGCTCAGCAGGGAGTCTGCTTCTCCCTCTGACCCTCCCCCCTCTCATGTGCTCTCTCTCTCCTCTCATCCTCTCTCTCAGATAAATAAATAAAATCTTTAAAAAAAAAAAATCTACCATTGTAATGACCGAGTAATCCTATCTCTAGGTATTTACCCTGGAGAAATGAAAAATCAGGGACACACACACACACCCAGACAGACACACAGACATACAAACTGTATGCGAATGTTTACAGCAGCTCTACTGATTAATGCCCAAAGCTGAGGTGGGGGTCAGGGGAAGAGGGAGATGTTGGTTACGTGGATGCAACTCAGATGTCCTTCCCAGATGAATGGATAAACCATGGTACATCCATAAAGTGGGGTACTACTCAGCCATAAAAAGGGATGAAGCACCCACCTGTGCTTTAATGTGCATGAACCTTAAAAATATTACACTCCGAGTAAGAAGCCAGACACAAAAATATTCCACTCCGAGTAAAAAGCCAGACACCACATTTCGTAGGACTCCTTTTTCATAACATACCCAGAACAGGTACGTCTAAAAAGACAGAAAGCAGATTAGTGGTTGCCAGGGGCTTGCAGAGGGAGGGATGAGGAACAGCTGCTTCGTAGGTCCAAGTTTCCTTTTGGGGGAATGGTGGTGGTGGTGGTGGTGTTTACACAATGTTGTGAATGTAGACAATGTCACTAACAGTTATAAAAAAAATAAGAATTGGGACTATTGATCACAACCTTGATGAATCTCAAAGGCATTATGCTGAGTGAAAGAAGCCACATCCTGGGGGCACCTGGGTGGTTCAGTCGGTTAAGCATCTGCCTTCAGCTCACGTCATGACCCGGGGTCCTTGGATTGAGGCCCACCCGGGGCTCCCTGATCAGCTGGGAGCCTGCTTCTCCCTCTCCCTCTGCCTCTCCCCCCACCCCCACTCATGCTCTCTCTCTCTCTTCACCCCCCAATAAAAAAATAAAAATCTTTAAAAAAAAAAGAAAGAAAGAAAGAAAGAAAGAAGAAAGAAGCCACATCCTGTGTGATTCCATTTATATAATATTCTTGAAAAGACAAGACTCTAATGACAGAGATTTACTGGGG
The DNA here is from genome assembly GCF_964656455.1 of Halichoerus grypus. Lineage (NCBI taxonomy): Eukaryota > Metazoa > Chordata > Mammalia > Carnivora > Phocidae > Halichoerus > Halichoerus grypus. The sequence continues at coordinate 211,550,849 of NC_135712.1, forward strand.
CTGGCGGTGGAGGGAGCATCTGACGATAAAGGGGAAGCCCAAGGGAGAGTTTGGGAAGGAAAAGGAATGGCTCTATATTCTGATTGTGGTGGTGGTTACACAAATCTACTTAGGTAATAAAACTCATAAAACTGGACAGAGAAGGGCAATTTTACTGTATGTTAAATTTTAAAAACTTGCAGCTGAAATAAATTAAATGCTAACTCAACCATTAATAATAAGAGGACTTTCTGTACCCAAAGTGTCCCCCCAAGATGTTCAAAGCTTGAAACCCGGTTACAAAGACTTTGCTGTTACCTTCAGAGAAACCACGGCAGTTCTGTTTCCACAGGCATCGTCCAGAACACTGAAGGTGGCGTTCATTAGTGTGCAGAAAGAACCCTGTGACCCAGAGAAAGAGCATGAGTGAGCCACTGATTGATCGATCCCCCAGCATGTGAAGTACACATTGGCCATCCAGTCTACCACAAGAGTGGTCCTAAACAGCTAAGGAGTCAGGAGGCTCTAGAATTCTCAGGAAAATGGAAACTCACCATTTGAGCAGACTTGGAGTCACGACACCTTTCTCTTCAATGAATAAAAGAAGCAAATACAAAGAAACAGCAAAACTACTTAGTGGGGTCAAAGATGGGGGAATGTGTGAAAAAAACGTCCAGTGGTCCAAATCGAATATTATTCAGCCACCAAAAGGAGTAAAGCATTGGCACCTGCTACAATGTGGATGAACCTTGAAAACATCATGCTGGGTGAGAGAAACCACACACACACACACACACACACACACACACACAAACCACATACTGTATGATTACACTTATATGAAATATGCAGAATAGACTAACTGATGGACACAGGGAGCAGATCAGTGTTTACCAAGGGCCAGAGGCAGGAGGAACTGGAGGGCAATGTTGTTGGGGATACAGTTTCTTTTGAGGGGATGAAAATGTTTGAGGGCTAGAAGTGATGGTTGCACACCATGGTGAGTATACTAAATACCACAGCAAAAAAAACTTATGATGTACTATATGCTGGCTAACTGAACATAAAAAAAATTTTTTTTAATAAAAAATAAATAAGTTGTTAGAATGGTGAAGTTTTAGGTCTATCTCACCACAATTTTTATTTTTTTAATTTAATTTAATTTTATGAAGTTATGTTAGTCACCATACAATACATCATTAGTTTTGATGTAGTGATCCATGATTCATTGTTTTCGTAAATCACCACAATTTAAAAAAAAAAAACAACATCTTTTCTTCTGTTAGTGAAAGAATTCCCAAGTTTTAGATAGACAAATGTCCTCCCTTCTCAGCTTTCCTTGAAGCCAGATATAAACAGAAGTGATACTGGGTTAAACTCTTAAAGAGAAGAACTATGCCTTTCACTTCCCCCTCTCCCCTGCCCACCAGCTGAAATGCAGACGTGATGGCAGGGGCTGGAGCAGCCATCTTGGACCACAAAGTGGGAGGCTTGTGTTAATGCTGGCAGAGGATTTACAGAGCCATCATATCAACTCTCCACAGCAGACACTCAGATTGTTTACAAGGAGAGAAATAAACTGTTATACAATTTAGGTCACCATTATTTTGGCCTTTGTTAAAGCTGCAAAACAACCTCCTACCTGAGTGGTTTCTAGGAACCTTCTAGAAACTTCTAGAAGGTCTTCTAGGAAACTCAAGAGCTAGGAACCTTAAAAATACTTAACATGTTCAGGCTCCACTGCTCCTCCCACTTTGCAGAGCTGGACCTGCTCATTGTTGGGTATCACATCTTCTTTACACTTGAAGGGAATCTCTAGGAAGAAAACAAAAGCAACCAAATTAAAGCTCAACTACAGCAAACTATGATTGAAAGACAAATCTGATTTCATTATCCCCTGCTTCAAATCCCTCCATTACCAGATTATATGATAGCTACACACTGAAACATCAGGGACTTTGAGAAGCAGGAGACTGAGTGAAAAGATCCCGTCAGAAAAGACTATCCAGAGCATGATGCCATTTTTATAATGCTCCAAAGCAAGCAAAACGTAGTGAAGTATTGTTTAGGGATACATACATGGGGGGCATTTTTTTAAGTAGGGGAATTATAAACATAAAGTTCCCAGTAGTCCCCTCTGAGGAGGACTAAGGGAGATCTAATGGGGAACAAACATGCAGGAAACACAAGGGCATTGATGATATTCTAGTTCTCATGTTGGTGAGGGGCCTCAGGCATACTCATTTTATTATTATACTTCATTGCCTCCATATAAGCTACCTCTATTTTTAATGTATCAAGTATCCACAATTTTAAAAAATTTAAACCTTTCACAGTTCCCTATTGTTCTCAGGGGAAAATAAAAAAACCATCTTCAAAATTCCTCACATGGCTCACCAGTTCCTGCAGGATCTGACCTCTGCCCATGTCCTAAGGTGCACCTAATGCCATTACCCCTGGTCCTCACTCTATGTTAGCCTCAGGGCCTTTGCACATGCCACAACCTGGCACACTGAGATCTCCACTCTTCATCTGGATAATTCCTACTCTTCCTTCAAGCTTCGGCTTAAATGTCACTTGCCCAGAGTATATTAAATATCTTATTACTCACTCTGAAGCACATTATGATTTTTCAGGAGTCACACTCATTGTGCTTATTAAATAATTATGTGTGTGCTCTCTACTTCCTTCCCTAGACTATGAACTACATGAAGGCGAATATCATGTCCATCACATCCAGGACTGAATCATCAGTGCCTAGTACAGGGGCCTAGTTGACTAATAGATGTTCCAAGAATAATTTATTGAATGAGTGAATTAATCAATGAGTGAATGAATACATTAGAAAAGAGAGAATTGTAGATGAGGTAAAAGTAAGAGGAAGATCCTGAGTTTGAGTAGATTGAGGATTTCACAACCAAACCAAGACACAGATTCCATTGCCAAGAGACACAAAGAAATGATTACTTTTGCAGCTGAAGTTCAAGGAGCCTTCTGGATTGGGTTGAAAGCCCCCAATGCAGCTACAGCTGTAGGAGCCCAGGGCATTGGTGCAGACAGAATTGGGGCCACATGGTGATGGATCTTGGGAACACTCATCAATATCTGCAAAGAACTTGAGAATATCAACCAACCCAGAAGAACCAGGAGATACTTCTTTCTAGGGATGTTCAGCAAACTCTCTTCTCACCTCTACATTCGACTTCTTGGTCTGTGAAGCTCGGCTGTCCATTGCTTGGTACAAAGCCAGGAGAGCAGGTGCAAAAGTAGCTCCCAGGAGTGTTGGTGCATGTTGCATTGGAAGGGCACATGTGAAGGCACTCATCAATATCTATAGGGTAGAGAATGGGCATGAGGCAGAGTTGGCTAGCAATCCTCCAAAAGTCATGCTTCCAATGCATAGAGTTATCCCTAAAAAATGGTAGCCCAAGCAGGGACAACATTTCCCAGAACCCTCTGCATGTAGGTGGGGCCATGTGACTAGTTTTCACTTATAGAATGTGAGCAGGTACGACATTTGTCTCTTCTGGGCCAAGGTGGTTGCAAAGTGGGTGTGCCTTCTCTCTCTTTCCCCACCACTGGCTGAACCAGGGATTCCAAAGCCATAAGGGATATGAGAACCAACAGATACAAGGAAATGGATCCCTATATCACCATGTGGAGAAAAGCTGCCCACTGGCCAGGTATGTCTATATTGGATGGTAATGAGAGCAAAAAATTTCTATTAGCGTTAAGCTAGTGATTCTCAACTGAGGGCAGTGTGCTCCCTCTACCCCCTGCCAGGGGACATTGGGCAATGTCTAGAGACATCTTTGGTTGTCATGACTGGGCTGGGGGTAGGGGGTGATCTAGTGGGTAGAAGCCACAGATACTGCCAAATATCCTACAGTCCCCAGGGCAGCCCACCACCACAAAGAACTATCGAGCCCAAAATGTCAATAGCACCAGAGTCAAGGAACCCTGGCCTACTAATACAGGGGGATGCCAGGTCACCGTGGCACTATGGAGTTACCTCTCCATCTGGAGGTTTCTGAGCCATAGGGGATATATGGAATAGAATGTCCTGGGAAAAAAATAATCAGGAGGGAGGTAAGGGCAAAAGTTTTCATATTCCTCTGTCAATTCACAAAACAGGAGGAATAAACAGGCAACATCCATTAGAGGCCTGTGCAAGTATACAGTGTGTTGCACTGGGCATTACCATGGAGCATTAGGAGAAGTCCTTGGGATATGAATGTAGACTAATTTGGAGATCTCAAAGGACAGGAGAATGACCCACAGTTGGAAGGTACAGGGAAGTGGATTTCCTCTTGATATCACAGAAAACATCTCTAAACAAAGGGTGCCCTTCTTTTAATAGTGAGCTCCCCACTTACAGACACATTTAAGCATCCACTAGGTAAACGCTCGTCAGAAATAGCACAGATGGGACCTAAGCAAGATGGCGGAGGAGTAGGAGACCTAAATTTCATCTGGTCCCAGGAATTCAGCTGGATAGGGATCAAACCATTCTAAACACTTATGAACTCAACAGGAGATTGAAGAAAAGAACAGCAACAAATCTCTGAACAGAAAAGCGACCACTTTCTGGAAGGTAGGACGTGTGGAGAAGTGAATCCGAGGCAATATTCGGGAGGATAGATGGCGGGAGAGGGGGGCTCCGTCGGCCAGCTACCAGCAAGTGATAGAGCAGCGGAGCACAAAATCGGAACTTTTAGAAGTCAGCTCCACTGAGGGACGTCACTCCAGTGGCTAAGCGGGGGGGTGGAACCCTCGTGGGGACAGTGTGGTCTCAGGACCCTCGGTGTCACAGAAAGACCAGGGGTGCCTGAGTGTGGCAGAGCTCCCAGGTATCAGAGCAGGGAAGCCAGCTGCAGAGATGGAGCCGACGAGTGGGCTCTCAGCCCTGGGTTGCCATAAACTGTGATCCGCGGCACAGTTGGGCCACTGCTCTTCCAGCAGGGACCCAACAAGCGGCAGATCTGGGGAGACTCCCCTTCCTCCCCTGGGAGGAGTGGCATGGGAGTGCACCGTGGGGATCTGCTGGGTTTGGAGACTCCACACGGGGTCGTGTGCCAGAGATAGAAATGCTCAGTCACAGGCCGGGTGAGCACAGAGTGCGGCCAGAGACTGGGGAGACGGGAGTGACTGACTGCTTTTCTCTGGGGGCTCACTGAGGAGCGGGGCCCCGAGTTCTCGTCTCCTCCGGGGCGGAGATTGGGAGGCTGCCATTTTCACTCTCCGCCTCCAAAGCTGTACGGAAAGCTTGCAGGGAACAAAAGCTCCTGAGAGCAAACCCGAGCAGATTACTTAGCCCAGACCGGCAAGGGCGGGGCAATTCCGCCTCAGCAAAGACATTTGGGAACCACAGCAACAGGCCCCTCCCCCAGAAGATCCGCAAGAACAGCCAGCCAAGACCAAGTTTACCGATCAATGAGAATGGCAGAATTCCAGAGCTAGGGGAATACTGCACATAGAATTCATGGCTTTTTCCCCATGATTCTTTAGTCTTTCAACTTTAATTTTTTTTTTTTTTTAAAGATTTTATTTATTTATTTGACAGAGAGAGACACAGCGAGAGAGAGAACACAAGCAGGGGGAGTGGGAGAGGGAGAAGCAGGCTTCCTGCCGAGCAGGGAGCCCGATGCGGGGCTCGATCCCAGGACCCTGGGATCATGACCCGAGCCGAAGGCAGACGCTTAACGACTGAGCCACCCAGGCGCCCCAACTTTAATTTTTTTTAACTTTCTTTTTTTTTTTGAATTTTTCTTTTTCCTTTTTCAACCAACATCTTATCAATCTCTTTTTTAAAAAATCTTTTTTATTTTTCATTTTTAGAGTCATATTCTATCCCTTCATAGTAGTTAACCTTATTTTTGGTATATATATAAGTTGTTCTCTCTTTAAAATTTTGGATACAGTTTCTTCTAACAGATCAAAATATACCCTAAATCTCTAGTGTATGGCTTTGTTCTAGTCTCCTGCCTGATCACATTCTCTCCCCCTCTTTTTTCTTTAAGTCCTCTTCTTTCTTTTTTCAACCAACTTCTTATCTTATCAATTCCTTTAATAAAATCTTTTATAATTTTCATCTTTACAGTCATATTCCATCCCTTCATCGTATTAACCCTTATTTTTTGTACATATATAAGTTTTTCTTTCTTTAAAATTTTGGGAGGCACTTTCTTCTAATAGACCAAAATACGCCCCAAATCTAGTGTGTGGCACTGATCAATGCACCAGCCTGATCATATTTGATCATATTCTGTTTTTTTTTTGTATGTTTTTGTTTATTTGTTTTTATCTTTTTCTTTTTCATTTTTTTTCTTTTTTCTTTCTTTCCCTTTCTTTTCCCCTGGTTTCAGGTCTTTTCTGATTTGTTCAGTGTATATTTTCTGGGGACGTTGTTACCCTGTTACCATTTTGTTCTCTCATTCATCTATTCTCCTCTGGACAAAATGACAAGACGGAAAAAATCACCTCAACAAAAAGAACAAGAGGCAGTACCAACTGCCAGGGACCTAATCAATACGGACATTAGTAAGATGTCGGAACTAGAGTTCAAAATGATGATTTTAAAGATACCAACTGGGTTTGAAAAAAGCATGGAAGTTATTAGAGAAACCCTTTCTGGAGAAATAAAAGAACTAAAATCTAACCAAGTCAAAATCAAAAAGGCTATTAATGAGGTGCAATAAAAAATGGAGGCTCTAACTGCTAGGATAAATGAGGCAGAAGAGAGAATTCGTGATATAGAAGACCAAATGATGGAAAATAAAGAAGCTGAGAAAAAGAGAGATAAACAACTGGATCACGAGGCCAGAATTCGAGAGATAAGTGATACCATAAGATGAAACAAGATTAGAATAATTGGGCTCCCAGAAGAAGAAGAAAGAGAGAGAGGGGCAGAAGGTATATTGGAGCAAATTATAGCAGAGAACTTCCCTAATTTGGGGAAGGAAACACATCAAAATCCAGGAGGCACAGAGAACCCCCCTCAAAATCAATAAAAATAGGTCAACACCCTGACATCTAATAGTAAAACTTATGAGTCTCAGAGACAAAGGGAAATCCTGAAAGCAGCTCAGGAGAAGAGATCTGTAACCTACAATGTTAGAAACATTAGATTGGCAACAGACCTATCCACAGAGACCTGGCAGGCCAGAAAGGACTGGCATGATATATTCAGAGCACTAGATGAGAAAAATATGCAGCCAAGAATACTATATCCAGCTAGGCTGGCACTGAAAATAGAAGGAGAGATAAAAAGCTTCCAGGACAAACAAAAACTAAAGGAATTTGCAAACACGAAACCAGCCCTACAAGAAATATTGAAAGGGGTCCTCTAAGCAAAGAGAGAGCCTAAAAGAAACATAGACCAGAAAGGAACACAGACAATATACGGTAACAGTCACCTTACAAGCAATACAATGGCACTAAATTCATACCTTTCAATAGTTACCCTGAATGTAAATGGACTAAATGCCCCAATCAAAAGACACAGGGTATCAGATTGGATAAAAAAAAACAAGACCCATCAATATGCTGTCTGCAAGAGATTCATTTTAGACCCAAAGACACCCCCAGATTGAAAGTGAGGGGGTGGAAAACCATTTACCATGCTAATGGACACCAAAAGAAAGCTGGGGTAGCAATCCTTATATCAGACTAATTAGATTTTAAACCAAAGACTGTAATAAGGGATAAGGAAGAACACTATATCCTACTTAAAGGGTGTATCCAAACAAGAATATCTAACAATTGTAAATATCTATGCCCCTAACATGGGAGCAGCCAATTATATAAGCCAATTAATAACAAAAGCAAAGAAACACATCGACAGCAATACAATAATAGTGGGGGACTTTAACACCCCCATCACTGAAATGGACAGATCAAGATCATGTAAGCAAAAGATCAACAAGGAAATAAAGACTTTAAATGACACACTGGACCAAATGGACTTCACAGATATATTCAGAACATTCCATCTCAAAGCAACAGAATACATATTCTTCTCTAGTGCCCATGGAACATTCTCCAGAATAGATCACATCCTAGGTCACAAATCAGGTCTCAACTGGTACCAAAAGATTGGGATCATTCCCTGCATCTTTTCAGACCACAATGCTTTGAAACTAGAACTCAATCACAAGAGGAAAGTCAAAAAGAACTCAAATACATGGAGGCTAAAGAGCATCCTACTAAAGAATGAATGGGTCACCCAGGAAATTAAAGAAGCATTAATAAAATTCATGGAAACCAATGAAAATGAAAACACAACTGTTCAAAATCTTTGGGATGCAGCAAAGGCAGTCCTAAGAGGAAAGTATACAGCAATACAAGCCTTTCTCAAGAAACAAGAAAGGTCTCAAATACACTACCTAACCCTACACCTAAAGGAGCTGGAGACAGAACAGCAAATAAAGCCTAAACCCAGCAGGAGAAGAGAAATAATAAAGATCAGAGCAGAAATCAATGAAATAGACACCAAAAGAACAGTAGAACAGGTCAACGAAACTAGGAGCTGGTTCTTTGAAAGAATTAACAAGATTGATGAACCCCTGGCCAGACTTATCAAAAGGAAAAGAGAAACGACCCAAATAAATAAAATCACGAATGGAAGAGGAGAGATCACAACCTACACCAAAGAAATACAAACAATTATAAGAACATATTGTGACCAACTATATGCCAGCAAATTAGATAACCTGGAAGAAATGGATGCATTCCTAGAGATGTATCAACTACCAAAACTGAACCAGGAAGAAATAGAAAACTTGAACAGACCTATAACCACTAAGGAAATTGAAGCAGTAATCAAAAATCTCCCAACAAACAAAAGCCCAGGGCCAGATGGCTTCCCAGGGGAATTCTACCAAACATTTCAAGAAGAATTAATACTTATTCTTTTGAAACTGTTCCCAAAAATAGAAATGGAAGGAAAACTTCCAAACTCGTTTTATGAAGCCACCATTACCTTGATCCCAAAACCAGACAAACACCCCATCAAAAAGGAGAATTACAGACCAATATCCTTGATGAACATGGATGCAAAAATTCTCACAAAATACTAGCCAATAGGATCCAACAGTACATTAAAAGGATTATTCACCATAACCAAGTGGGATTTATCCCTGGGCTGCAAGGTTGGTTCAACATCCACAAATCAATCAATGTGATACAATACATTAATAAAAGAAAGAACAAGAACCATATGATCCTCAGTAGATGCAGAAAAAGCATTTGACAAAGTACAGCATCCTTTCTTGATCAAAACTCTTCAGAGTATAGGCATAGAGGGTACATACCTCAATATCATAAAAGCCATCTATGAAAAACCCACAGCAAATATCATTCTCAATGGGAAAAAACTGAGAGCTTTCCCCCTAAGGTCAGGCACACGGCAGGGATGTCCACTATCACCACTGCTATTCAAAATAGTATTAGAAGTCCTAGCCACAGCAATCAGACAACAAAAAGAAATAAAAGGCATCCAAATCGGCAAGGAAGAAGTCAAACTCTCACTCTTTGCAGATAATATGATACTTTATGTGGAAAACCCAAAAGACTCCACCCCAAAACTGCTAGAACTCATACAGGAATTCAGTAAAGTGGCAGGATATAAAATCAATGCACAGAAATCAGTGGCATTCCTATACACCAACAACAAGACAGAAGAAAGAGAAATGAAGGAGTCAATCCCATTTACAATTGCACCCAAAACCATGAGATACCTAGGAACAAATCTAACCAAAGAGGCAAAGAATGTGTACTCAGAAAACTATAAAATACTCATGAAAGAAATTGAGGAAGACACAAAGAAATGGAAAAACGTTCCATGCTTATGGATTGGAAAAACAAATATTGTGAAGATGTCAATGCTACCTAGAGCAATCCACACATTCAATGCAATCCCCATTAAAATACCATCCACTTTTTTCAAAGAAATGGAACAAATAATCCTAAAATTTGTATGGAACCAGAAAAGACCCCGAATAGCCTGAGGATTGTTGAAAAAGAAAAGCAAAGCTGGCAGCATCACAATTCTGGACTTCAAGCTCTATTACAAAGCTGTAATCATCAAGACAGTATGGTCCTGGCACAAAAACAGACACATAGATCAATGGAACAGAATAGAGAGCCCAGAAATGGACCCTCAACTCTATGGTCAGCTAATCTTCAACAAAGCAGGAAAGAATGTCCAATGGAAAAAAGACAGTCTCTTCAACAAATGGTGTTGGGAAAATTGGACAGCCACATGCAGAAGAATGAAACTGGACCATTTCCTTACACCACACACAAAAATAGACTCCAAATGGTTGAAAGACCTAAATGTGAGACAGGAGTGCATCAAAATCCTAAAGGAGAACACAGGCAGCAACCTCTTCGACCTCAGCCGCAGCAACTTCTTCCTAGAAACATCACCAAAGGCAAGGGAAGCAAGGGCAAAAATGAACTATTGGGGCTTCATCAAGTTAAAAAGCTTTTGCACACTGGGGCGCCTGGGTGGCTCAGTCGTTAAGCACCTGCCTTCGGCTCAGGTCATGATCCCAGGTTCCTGGGATCGAGCCCCTCATCGGGCTCCCTGCTCTGCGGGAAGCCTGCTTCTCCCTATCCCACTGCCCCTGCTTGTGTTCCTTCTCTCTCTATGTCTCTCTCTGTCAAATAAATAAATAAAATCTTTAAAAAAAAAAACAACAAAACTTTTGCACAGCAAAAGAAACAGTCAACAAAACCAAAAGACAACCAACAGAATGGGAGAAGATATTTGCAAATGACATATCAGATAAAGGGCTAGTATCCAAAATCTATAAAGAACTCCTTAAACTCAACACCCAAAGAACAAATGATCCAATTAAGAAATGGGCAGAAGACAATGAACAGACATTTTTCCAAAGAAGACATCCAAATGGCCAACAGACACATGAAAAAGTGCTCAACATTGCTCAGCATCAGGGAAATCCAAATCAAAACCTCAATGAGGTACAATCTCATACCAGTTAGAATGGCTAAAATTAACAAGTCAGGAAATGACAGATGTTGGCGGGGATGCGGAGAAAGGGGAACTCTCCTACACTGTTGGTGAGAATGCCAGCTGGTGCAGCTACTCTGGAAAACAGTATGGAGGTTCCTCAAAAAGCTGAAAATAGAGCTACCATATGACCCAGCAATTGCACTACTGGGTATTTACCCCAAAGATACAAATGTAGGGATCCGAAGGGGTACATGCACCCCAATATTTATAGCAGTAATGTCCACAATATCTTAACTGTGCAAAGAGCCAAGATGTCCATCGACAGATGAATGGATAAAGAAGATGTGGTCTATATATACAATGGAATATTATGCGGCCATCAAAAGGAACGAAATCTTGCCATTTGCAACGATGTGGCTAGAACTGGAGGGTATTATGCTGAGCAAAATAAGTCAATCAGAGAAAGACATGTATCGTATGACCTCACTGATATGAGGAATTCTTAATCTCAGGAAACAAACTGAGGGTTGCTGGAGTGGTGGGGGGTGGGAGGGATGGGGTGGCTGGGTGATAGACATTGGGGAGGGTATGTGCTATGGTGAGCACTGTGAATTGTGTAAGACTGTTGAATCACAGACCTGTACCTCTGAAACAAATAATACATTATATGTTTAAAAAAAAAAAAGAAGAAGAAGATAGCAGGAGTTGAAGAATGAAGGGGGGGAAATCAGAGGGGGAGATGAACCATGAAAGACTATGGACTCTGAGAAACAAACTGAGGGTTCTAGAGGGGAGGGGATGGAGGGATGGGTTAGCCTGGTGATGGGTATTAAAGAGGGCACATTCTGCAAGAAAAAAAAAAGAAAGAAAGAAAGAAAGAAAAAAGAAATAGCACAGATGGGGGTGGTGGTGCCTAGGTGGCTCAGTTGGTTAAGCATCTGCCTTCGGCTCAGATCCCAGGGTCCTGGGATCGAGCCCCCCAAAGACTCCCTGCTCAGCAGGGAGTCTGCTTCTCCTTCTCCCCCCGCCCCTACCCTCCCATGTTATCTCTCTCTCTCAAATAAATAAAATCTTTTTTAAAAAAAGAAATAGTGCCCACTGCAATTCTATACACAACTAATAAATCATTGAACACTGCATCAAAAGCTAATGATGTACTATATGTTGGCCAATTGAACACAATAATAATAATAAAAGAAATAGCACTTAAAACAAAGAAATAGCACAAGTGGAATTTACATTTTGCATATGGAGCTGGACTAGGTGCGTGGTTTTCAAAACTGTTTTAGCTGAGGAAACCTTCTTTCATGCAAAGTGAAACCTACTGAGTAGTTAAAACAAATAAGAGTGGTGATAATCTAACCGAAAAGGGGTCCTGAAAAGATGCCTAGGAGCCTGGAATGCTGTATTAGTTTATCTCTAAGGTCCCTTTCAAATTTGCCTCTCTATTGTTCTGCCTCTAACAATGTCAACAGCTGATTAAGATCAATGAATGAAAAGAAATAGAACATTTTTAATGAAAAGAAGCATGTATTTGCCCTGGGGTCAAAGAACATAAGACATGTTCTACAGTAGAGTAGATCCTCCAAAGACGGCTGCCATCAATTCCTCCCTCCACTTCCTGTGTGCATTTGTTGTCCCCCAATGAGATGGGGAGTTAATTTCCCCTTCCTTGGCATCTAGGCTGGCCCCATGACTTCGGCCAGGAGAATGTGGCAGAAGTAACGTTCTGGGACTTCCAAGCCCAGGTATTACAGGAACCAGCAGTTTCTGCTTCCTTCCCTTTGCAACTTCCCTTACTGGAAACCAGCTGCCATGCTCTGAGGAAGCCCAAGAATCCATGAGGATGGGCCCATGAGGGAAACTGAGGGGCCCAGCTGAGCTCCCAGCCAGACGCCAGCACCAACTACTAGCTACGTAAGCGAGGCCATTTTGGACCTGGCAGCCATCCTAGTGACCCGGAAAAACCATTCGGTCAACCTACAGAATCATGAGCAAGCACAAAGCGTTGTTCGTAAGCCACTATGTTTCAGGGTGGATTGACATCCATCGAAAGTGCTCAGCATGCCTGGGAGCATTACCTATACATCTGAAATCCTCTGGTTTCTCAGGGGTCCAAACAGCAGGTGAAAAGAACCCAGGCAGGCAGGAGCAATTGTATTTTCCCAAGATGTTGATACAGATGGAGCTGAGGCCACAAAGAGCTGAGTTCTTGTCACATTCGTCCACATCTAGGAAGAAAACCAGTCTAAGTCAAAAGGATGAAGGATGGCGAAGCTGTGGCAATCCACAATCCCACCCAGACCAGAGCCAGTGAGTCTTCTGGGCTCTGCTCGCACCCTCCTAAAGTCTGCTGAAAGGAAGCGCAAAGAGGCAGGTCTGTGACCCACACAAATCTCCTGATGAGGCTCTCTGCAGCTTGGGATAAAATCCAAACTCCTCATTAAAACACATGACACCCCCAAGAGTCTGGTCCCACCTAAGCTCACCCAGCTTATCTTTCTTTTCTAATCCTTTAGTAATTCCTGATCCAGATTCACTGATTACCTGGAGATTCATGAAGGCTTATTCTCTTCTCCCTGAGCCTTGAACTCACTTGCCTCACTCTTTCTTTGATAAATCTCAATTCCTTTCCAAGGAATCACTACATTATCAATAATAATAATTGAGAAGTGTCTGAGTGGAGGGGTGGAGGGCACAGACAGCCTAGGCTCAAAGCATGGCTCTGTCCTTATAGTCTGTGTGTTACTGGGTGCTGTGGACTGAATTATGCGCCCCTGCCGAATTCATATCTTAAAGCCTTAACACTCAGTGGTGTTTGGACATGGAGCCTTTGCAAGATGATGAGGTTAAGAGGAGATCTTAAGATGGGATTAATGCCCTTAAAAGAAGAGGAAAAGACACCAGAGCTCACTCTCCATAAGGACGCAGAATGAAGGCAGTCGTCCAGAAGCCAGGAAGAGAGCCCTCTCTGACCATGATCTCAGACTTCCAGCCTCCAGAATATAGAGAAAATAAATCTCAGTTGTTGAAACTGCCCTGTCTGCGGTGTTTTGTTCTGGCGGCCCTGAGCTGACTAATGCATGGGCAAGATAATTCACCTCTGTGTGTCTCAGCACCACCATCTGTCAGACGGGGATAATGATAGTACTCACCCCCTAGGGTTGTTTGGAGAATTAAATAAGGTGATATCTGTGAAGGACTCAGAAAAGAGCCTGGAGAACAGCAAGTATGAGGTAAGTGTTTGTTAATTAAAATAAAAAATTAACTGTGACATGTTGAGCTTTTTTGTGACAGGTGCTGAGGAAGGTCCTACATGCACCTGTTCAAGAAATGCTTCACAGTAGCCCCTGTGAGGTGCACACTAACATTATTTCCGTTTTTTCAGATAAGGAAACTGAGGCTTCATAATTGTGCAGAGTTACACAGCCTGTGAAAGGCACACCCAGGATTTAAAATCAGGCTCTATCTGCTTCTGGACTTGTTAGAGGACAGATTCCCAGGCTGTCTTGAGTCAGAGTCTGGGAATTTGGGGATTAAGTCGATGCTGGCCCGAGGCAAGCCCCCAACCTGCGTTTCCAGATGTCGCAACCTCATTTGGAGGCAGAATAGCATGATGGTAGAGCACAGGGTGTGAAATCACACTCGGCACATTTCGGATCCTGACTTCCCTACTTCCTATCTATTTGACTGTTGTTCCAACACAATGGAGGCTCATTTTTCTCATCTGTAAAATGGGTATAAAATACACTGATACCAGGTTGTTGGGAAGACAATGAGCACGTGAATGGAAAAGCATAACACCTTGTCTGGGATCCTGCCTCCAGGCTTCTGTACCTGCTGTTTCCTCCTCCTAGAACACCCTTCCCCAGATACCCAATATTCACTCCCTCACATCCTTCACATCTTTTCTCAAATATCAATTTCTCAGCATGGTCTTTCCTTACTACTCTATTAAAAGTAGAACCCCAACCCCAGCTCTCCTTATCCACCTTTCCTGCCTTATTTATCTTTATCGCCTTCAACTATTCCTGGCACACAGTATGTTCATGCATTTATGTTGCTATCTATCTCTCCCGGCACTGGATGATGAGTTCCAGGAGAACAAATAGTTTTGCCTCTGTTATTCACTGCTGTATCCACCATCCCTATAATAGTGCCTGACATATAGTAGGTGCTCAGGAAGTATTTGTTGAATGAGTGCATGAATGAATGAATGAATGAGTGAGTGATTATTGGCTTCAGCTTAGCAGGTGAGGACTTTGAGCTCAGCCCAGACTCATCCTGACCCCTCCCCTACCACTGTGGTCTTTGCCAACAGACTTGGATCTTGTTCCCCAACAAACCCCTCCCACCTACCTTCACATGTTTCTCCTGGGCCCTGGATGTTCACGTTTCCACTGCTAGATTCAAATCCTAGGTTGCAGACACAAGAGTAGCTTCCAGGACTGTTGTGGCAAGTCGCATGCTCTGGGCAAATTCCGGGATCAGCACATTCATCCACATCTGTTCAGTGGAAATGAAAACCCAAGTCAAAGTGAATGAAGAAATGAGAACAGGAGACTGCAAACAGAGATTTGCTGTGCATGTTCTCGCCTTCCTTTTCATCTCCCTTGCAGTTAGGCATGGCCATGAGAATAAATTCTGTCCCAACATATATAACCGGAGAGTGGTAAATAGCTCCAAAAAGTAATGACCATAGACATGGCTGTCCTTCTTTACTCTTCCCCGTACCTACACTATGGGCTGCAGATGGTGTGGTGCAATGTGACTTTTTGCCACTACTCTTTTAAGATGTGGAGCTTGTTTCCCCACATCTTGAATCTAGCTGGCCTATGATGTTCACTTGCCAATAGAATGCAGCAGAAATGATATGGTGCCAGTTCCATACTTAGACCTCTAGAGAGTTATTTGCTTCTGTTCATTCTTTGGGCTCCTTGCTTCTTCCATATGAACAAGCACTAGACTAGCCTAATGAAGAATGGGAGACAAAGTAGAAGAGAGATGGATCATCCCAGATGATCCCCCTGACATATGAGGCAGCCCAGCCGAGATGAGCAAAGCTGACCCACAGCTGACCACAGACACATAAAAAGCCCAATAGAGACCCAAAGAACTGACCCGGCAGAGCCCAACCTAAACTTTGAATGCACAGAATAGAAAGCCAAGTAGATGGTGTTTGTTTCTAGCTACTGACTTTCAGGGTGATTTGTTACTCAGCAATAGCTAACTGCTACAGATGGATCAGAAAAATCAGAGAGGACTTCAAATATCTCTCATTCCGAGCCAAGGGGATGTGATAAGGTCTTGATCACTCCATGCCTTACTTGATGGGGTCACCCTCCCTACAAATGAGCATGGTAGCACTGCACCAGACTCAGGAAGATGGAGCCCTTGCATCTTGTGAGAATATTCTGGCTACAGTTTGGAGGATGGATTCAAGGGGACAAAACTGGAGGAAAGGAAAGCCCAGTGAGGAGTCTGCTAAAATAACAGTGAAACCCGGACCAAGGATGGGGAAGAATGGAGAGATTTAAGACATATTTAGCAGGTAAATTCCCCAAGATATGATGACTGTTTTAATATGGAGGTGTGGTGGGGGGTTGAGGGTAACTCTCAGGTCTTGAGTCAAATACAGTTTAGTAAAAGTTCTGAAGTTTGAGTCCGAGCTCTCCCCAGGACAGTTTCTCTACCTCAGAACTACAGGCATCTGGGACCAGATTATTTTTGGTTGTAGGGAAGCTGTTCCATGCATTGCAGGGTGTTTAGCAGCATCTCTGGCCTCTCCCCCCACTGGATCACAGTAGCACCCACAACCCTCCTTCCCCACCACCAGTTGTGACAATCAAAAATGTCTCCAGACATTGCCAATATTCCCTGGAAGGATATCACTCTAGGGAGAGAGCCCTTCATCACTCTCAAGTACTGCCTGACCCACTGCTTGACTCATAGTAGGCCCTCAGCAGGAATTCAAATCCTGCCTCTTCTACTGAACAGCTTTGTATCCTTGGGGAAGTTGCTTCAATGCTCTGAGCCTTAATTTTCTCATCCCCAAAGTGAAGATCATAATCCCTACCTCACAGGATCATTAAGTAAGGTGGTTCTTAATTAATTAAGTAGGTAAATAAAGAAAAACAGGTCCTCTATACCTTCACAGATGGAGTTGTGAGAGATGAATCCAACCCGGCAGCTGCAACTGTAGCTTCCCAAGGAGTTGATACACTCAGCATGCTCTGGGCAGACACCACTGGAGAGGCATTCATTGATGTCTGAGGAGCAGTGGAGGAGAGTGAGCAGACCAAAGATTGTGTGTCTAAGGTGAGGGACACATGTACCCAACTTAAGTGGTCACTGTTCACCAAAGACCCATGCCTGAGAGCATTACCTGTGCAGGAGAAACGACCCGGATTTCCCATGACCCAGTCATTTCCGGTGGGAGAAAAGAAACCAGGGAAACAGCCGCACTTGTATCTCCCCAGAAGGTTTCTGCAGACTGAGTTAGGACCACATGGTGGGGAGCTTTGAGAACATTCATCTATATCTGGACACAGAAAGAGTTGGAGTTACAAACTTGCCTCATCATGTGTAGCAGGTTGTATTTTCAAAGATGGCAGAAATGATGTCTTCCATGCTGTATGCCCTTCATTCTATGGGAATTTGTATTCCTTCCAGCAAGGAGTGGGGTCTATATTCCCTCCCCTTGAACCTGAGCATGCTGTGACTGTGAAGGTGGTGACACCAAGTCCTAAAGATACCGTGCACTCCCTCCCTGTTCTCTTGGAACTCAGCCACCATACTGTGAGGAACCAGCCATGAAAAAAGCAGCTCATATGGAGAAGAACCAAGACCTCCAGCCCACAGCCCTGGTGGAGCAGCCAGCCTAAGGCCAGCACCAGCTCACCAGCCATGTGAGTGTGCTCTCTTTAAAGTGGATCCTCTAGCCCCCACTTGACCCAACTCAGTTGACACTGCATGGAACAGAGACAAGCCACACTCACCAAACTCAACCCAAATGACAGATAGGGAGACATGTTGTGAGGTGCTGCGGAATCATGACAGATTCATGAACAAAAAAATGATTGCCATTATTTTGATGTACTAAGTTCGCAGGTGCTCTGCTACCCAGCAGTAGATAAAAAAGAACAATTTGCAAACCCACAAAGAGCAATTTACTAATTGGAGGACCCATAAAATTGTGCAGTCGTGGTACCATGGGGTGGTCCAACCCAAGTCTCCTTCAGCCCTGGTCTGCCAAGTCATCCTAAACTCTTGCTACATATTTGTTGTGCAAATACGGCTTCAAGGCAAGTCTTTTATAGTTCCTCCCAGAAAACTGTGCCTCTCCTAGACAGAAATTGGGAGCTGCCCCTCTACATCAAGATCAGACCATAGGAATGTTCATTCCACTTTTATTTGAAGTAGTAAAACATTAGAAACAACCAATTAAGGCTGATTAAATCTGTAGTTGACATAAAGAATAAGGTAACGTGTTGCTTCATTCAACAAGTATCTACTGAATATTCACAAGATATCGGGCACCATAGGGAGGTCAAAGTCATAAAGGGGATGAAATCCTTGCTGTAGTATCCCATAATTTTCTAGATGCGGAATGTTGATTTCAACCCAAATTTGGAAACCGGAGCCCATCAGGACTACTGAAGCTTACCAAATAACCCATGAACTGTAACCCAAAGGTAAAGAAGGATTTGGGAGCACCCTGGGCACTACAACAATGGAAATGAATTATCTTATTCAGAGCCTAGCAAACTACAGCTCATGGGTCAAATCCAGTCCACCACTTGTTTGTATAAATAAGGTTTTGTTGGAACAAAGCCACATCATTCCTTCGTGTATCATCTATGGCTGCTTTTGCACTAAAACTGGAGTATTAAGTAGTCATGAGAGAGATCATATGGCTTGCAACCTCCAAAATATTTACTCTCTGGCCCCTTGCATAAAATAGTTTGCCGACCCCTGCTCTTATTCAGAGGCACAGTCAGATCTTGACTGTCAAGGGGAGAATTGGCATTTAAATATAAGAAATACAGACAAAGAACTTTGCTCATTCTGGGGATTATTTCAATTTATATTACTTACAACACTTGTACTGTGCCTAGCACACTGCATACACATGACTGCATTTAATTTTCCCAACTATCCTTTGAGGTAGGTACTCTCATACACTCATTCTACAGATGGAAACATTGAGGCTTAGAGAGGGTAAATACGTTTCCCCAACACCTCACAACTAGGCGACGTGATTCAGAAATTGCTGTTAGTCAGAAAGATGTGGGTTTGGAGGCCAGTTCAACCACAAGACCGTGATGAGTCATTCCAGTGCCCCAAGCAGTTTCCTCATCTGTACGGTGGGGATCATCATGATGCCTGCACTCAGTTTAATGTAAAAATGCACAGAAAGCCCTTCACAGGGGACCTGGTACTCAGTGAATGTTAGAAATTGTTGTTTTCTGCATGGAGAGACAACCAAAAGGAGACTTCCCAAAATGAAATCAGTGGTTATTTTTGGATATTGACAAATAGCATGGTTTTTACTTTTATTTTCATTCTAATGTTAGCTCTGAATCGTTGGAATGTTGAGTGAGCAGGAATCATTGTCATTATAGAAAAAGAAAGAAAACAATGATATACTATATGTTGGCTAACTGAATTTAAATTAAAAAAAATTTTTAAGAAAAGAAAAAGAAAGAAAAGAAGGATAAGGGAGGGTTAGGAGGAGAAAAATGTTCAGGAAAAGAAAAAGTACCTACATCCACTACCCAGCCAGCTTCCACCTGATTTTCCTACAATATGCTGGAGGGTTTTGAGGGGGTATGTACTTACCTTCGCATGTCACTCCTTGGCCCCTGAACTGCGTCAGTCCATTGCTGGACAGAAAGCCTCGTTTGCAAGTGCAGTAGTAACTATCCAAAGTGTTGGTGCAGGTTGCGTAAGCTGGGCACATGGTGGTATCCAGACACTCATTCACATCTGGGCAGCACAGAGGGAAGAGGTCAAATTAGAGCCCCAGGGTGGGCTTCAAAGGGAGCCAGCATGAGAATATGAAGGGGACTGCTGTGGGCTGAACTGTGCCTCCCAAAAAATATGCTGAAGCCCTAAACCCTGGTCCCCCATAAGAATGCAAACTTATTTGGAAATAGAGTCTTTGTAAATGTAATTAAGACCTCAGTGAAGGGGATGCCTGGGTGGCTGTCAGTTTAGCGTCTGCCTTCAGCTTGGGTCGTGATCCCAGGGTCCTAGGATGGAGTCCCGCATCCTGCTCCCTGCTGGGTGGGAAGTCTGCTTCTCCCTCTCTCTCTGCCCCTCCCCACTGCTCGTGCTTTCTCTCTCTCTTTCTCTCTCTCTCTCTCATGCTCGCTCTCTCTCTCTCAAATAAATAAATAAAAATTAAAAAAAAAAAGACCTCAGTGAGGATGAGATCCTACTGGAGTAGGATGGTCCCTTAATCTGATATGATTGACGTCCTTATAAGAAAAGGAGAAGAGGCACAGAGACAGGCTCAGGGAGAACACCATGTGGGCGACAGAGGCAGAGACTGGAGTGATGTGCCTACAAACCAAGGAACACCAAGGACTGCCAGCCACACCAGAACAAACTCTCGCTTAGAGCCTTCAGAGAAAGCATGGCCCTGCAGACACCTTGATTTCAGATTTCTGGCCCCCAGAACAGTGAGAGAATAGATTTCTGTTCTTTTAAGCCTCCTGGTTTGTGGCAACTGGTTATAACAGCCCTGAGAAACTGTTCAGTGCTGTCAAGTGGGAGCATCAGCACTACCTGGGAGCTTGATGGAAAGGCAACATCTCAGGCCCCACCCCAGAACTGATAAATCAGAATCTGCATTTTAGCAAGACCATTGTGTGATCTGTGTGCACAGGAAAGTGTTAGATGCACTGACCTGGACACTTGCTAATGCAGGTGTGGTCCTCAGACCAACAGCATCTGCCTCACCTGGGTCCCAGATCTGGGAAAAGCAGATGCCGATTCTGCAGGTCTAGGAAGGGGCCTGACATTCTGCATTTCTCACAAGCCCCTGAATGATGCTGATGCTGCTGGTCCATGGCCCACACCATGAGCATCAGAACTCTAGACACAAGAGTCTGAGACTCAACATTTCAGCCTTTGGAGCAGAGAAGACCTGGGTTAAAGCTCCAGCAGCAAACTTCCAAGGAGAGAACAGCAGCTATTGCCCCAGACCCATCTCTCCTGCTTCTTTTTAGTAACATGACCATCCAGTTAAAGACTGCATTCCCAGCATCTCCTGCAGCTAGGTGTGGCCACAAGGCTAAGATCTGCCCAGTGGGCACATGTAGAAGTGATATGCATAGTGTTTGGCCATGCCCTTAAAAAGAATAAACACGTTGCCTCCTTCCCATTTCCCCTTCTCCCTGGGCTGGAACATGGACAGAGTGGGCTGATCTATTCCTCACCATGGGGATGATGGTTTGGGAAAGCCACCATGCTGAGGGATAGAGAGGCAATAAGATGGGAGACACCTGGGAGCTGGGATGATCTGGGCAGCCCTGTCACCCTGTTCCACCTACAAGTTGGAGATGTATGAGAAGAAAAAGAATGAACTTCTAAAAAATAAATTTCTAAGTTGTTGTTTCATTTATGTGGAAACAGTCAAAACAACATCCTAGCCCGTTCAGCTCTGAGACCAGTGATTTCACCTCTTTGTACCTCAGTTTACCTGTTTAGCCCTCACCCTCACGTCCAGTGGGTCCCCAAGCCCTTGTGGTTCTCTGTCCAAATAGCATTTGGCATCTACCCACTTTTCTCCATTTCCACAGATCCTCTTCTGGATTCTATATCCCTAAATCCTTCATTGTCCCCTCCAATCTCTTCTCCACATAGTAGTCATCTCTGAATACAAATTTGATCATCTACCTCCACCCCTGCCTACAGTGCTCCCTGTCACACTCAGAATTAAAATCCAAACCACTTAACAGGACCCACAAGACCCCCGTGACCAGACCCAACAACGTCTTTAAGCCTCATCTCGTGTTCGTCTCCATTTCCAGACTTCCCACCTCAGGGCCTTTGCATGTGCTATTCCCTTTGCCTCTGCTTTGCCTGGCCAGCTCCTTTTCACTCCTCAGGTCTTGCTTAAGTGTCATTTCCTCCAGAAAGCCTACCCTCACTCTCCCAAGGCTTCCTGTGCTCCTCCTCTATGACACTTATAATAATTATAGTTGCTTGTTATTTGTGTGATTAGCTTTTTAGTGATCATTTCCCCCACCACATTGTGAGCTCCAGAAAGACAAAGCCAGAGGTGGAGGCAGGCTTCTAGGTGCCTGGGAAGAGACTTATTTGATATTATCATTCCTGTGGTCATCAGAATAATGGCCCCTCCAAAGATGACCACATCCTAATCCCCAGAACCTACAAATATATTATGCTATGTGGTAAGGGAGCACTAAGGTTTCAGATGGAATTAAGATTGGTAATCAGCTGATCCCAAGATGAAGAGATTATTCTGGAGATTATTCTGGATTACCCAGATGGGGCCAATGTAATCACAAAGGTCCTTATAAACAGAAGATGAAGCCAGGAGAGGCAAAGTGACACAATGTGAGAAAGACCTGGCCAGTCATTGCCGGCTTTGAAGATGGAGGAGGAGGGACACAGGCAAGGAATCCAGGTGGCCTATAGAAGCTGGAAAAGGCAAAAAGACAGATTATCCTCTAGAACCTCCAGAAAGGAACACAGCCCTGCTGACATCTTGATTTTAGCCCAGTGGGACCCACTTTGGACTTCTGACCTCCAGACCCGTAAGCTAATGTTTTTGTCGTTTGAAGCTACCAAGTTTGTGGTAATTTGCTAGAGCAGCCGTAGGATACTAATACAATTCCCATTACACAGATATGGACAACTGAGGCTCAGTGAGGTTAAGTAACTTGTCCAAGGACACACAGCTGTTGAGTGGCAGCTCCAAGCCTGTCGAAACCTGAAGTGAGGGATTTTCACTACTGCTACCCAAGAAGAGGTAGCTCTGGTTGGAAATGGAATCAATTTTCAGGCAATTTCTAAGACAATTCTTTGTGAAAACTTTTGTGATTAAGTCTGTTGCCCTGATGGACTTTGAGTTTCTAGAAAGCAAGGATTTGTGTCTGTGTCATTCACTGCTGTGTGCTGAGTGCATACAACAGTGCCCAGTACACAGTCGGTGCTCAATAATGAAGACCTTGCTGAGAAGCTAACATTAGAATAAAGACCAGAGGGAGGTGAGTGAGCTATGAAGGTACCTAGGGCAGAGGAAACAGTAAGTGCATGAAGGGGCAGGACCACGCCTGGAGATTTGGTGGAGTTACAAGCAGGTCGGTGTGGCTGGAACAGGGTGGGCAGGGGGAAATTGGAGGCCTGGACATGGACAGATCATGTTACATCTGCTAGACTTCTGGCTTTCTATGGAGAGCATTGGGAGCCACGAGGTGTCTGAGTACAGCCAGGACACAGCAGGACTGAGGTTTTAACAGGATCCTGTGGCCCCTGGCTGGAAGATGAACTGTAGAGGGGCAGGATGACCAGGGAGGAGGTGCCTACACCTGTCCAGATAAGCGAGGATGGTGGATGCAACCCCACTGGGAGCTGTGGAAGGCACAAGATTCGGGGTTTATTCTGAAGGTGGTGTTAACAGGATTTGCCAATGGATTGGGTGTGGGGTGTAAAAGAAAGAGGAGTAAACGGTAATGCCAACATTGATTGGTAGAGTGGGAAAGCACTTTATAAAGTGCTGCAAAAACTTTAAGGGATGGATTATTCTCTGGGTCTTTAGAGTCAGGCTCTTCACTTCTTACAATATGCCTTGTTTATTTCCTTTCCCTGCAGGACATCTTAGTTGTACCTCTTCTCATTAACAGTTTCCTCTTTCATCTACAAAGGCAACATTGTTCTTTGCAAACTTCCGGCACATTGCCACTTGCGGTCTCTCATCTGAGCTTCCCATTACCCTCTTCCTCTGGCTCAATTGCTCATAACTCAAACCCACCCCAAATCAGAATTGCAACCCAGCCCTTTGTGACTTGGCACCTGCCAACCTCTCCAGCTCATCTTCTACTTTGTCCCATTAGCCATGCTCACCTTTGCTCAGTTCCCCAAATTCTTTCTGATCTCAGGACCTTTGCATGTCACCCCAAAGATCTTAGGACTTGACTTCTTCTTTGCCAATTTGAATACATTTCATTTCTTTTTGTTGTCTGATTGCTGTTGCTAGGACTTCTAGTACTATGTTGAACAACAGTGGTGAGAGTGGGCATCCTTGTCGTGTTACTGATCTTAAGGAAAATGCTCTCAGCTTTTCCCCATTGAGAATGATATTCGCTGTGGGCTTTTCACAGATGGTTTTTATGAAATTGAGGAATGTTCCCTCTATCCCTACACTCTGATGAGTTTTAATCAGGAAAGGATGCTGTATTTTGTCAAATGTTTTTCTGCATCAATTGAGAGGACCATATGGTTCTTCTCTCTCCTCTTATTAATGTGTTCTATCACATTAATTGATTTTCGAATGTTGAACCACCCTTGTATCCCAGGGATAAATCCCACCTGGTCATGATGGATAACCTTTTTAATGTACTGTTGGATCCTATTAGCTAGGATCTTGTTGAGAATTTTCACATCCATATTCATCAGGGATATTGGTCTGAAATTCTCCTTTTTGATGGGGTCTTTGCTTGATTTGGGGATCAAGGTAATTCTGGCCTCATAAAATGAGTCTGAGAGTTTTCCTTCGGTTTCTATTTTTTTTGAAACAGCTTCAGAAGAATAGGTATTATTTCTTCTTTGAATGTTTGGTAGAATTCCCCAGGGAATCCATCAGGTCCTGGACTCTTGTTTTTTGGGAGGTTTTTGATCACTGCTTCAATCTCGTTACTGGTTATTGTTCTATTCAGGTTGTCAATTTCTTCCTGTTTCGGTCTTGGTAGTTATAGGTTTCCAGGAAGGCATCCATTTCTTCCAGGATGCTTAATTTATTGGCATATAGTTGTTGATAATAATTTCTAATAATTGTTTGTATTTCCTTGGTGTTAGCCATGATCTCCCCCTTTTCATTCATGATTTTATTAATTTGGGTCCTTTCTCTTTTCTTTTGGATGAGTCGGGCCAGTGGTTTATCGATCTTATTAATTCTTTCAAAGAATGAGCTTCTAGCCTCTTTGATCTGCTCTACTGTATTTCTGGTTTCTAATTCATTGATCTCTGCTCTAATCTTTATTATTTCTCTTCTTCTGCATGGCTTAGGCTTTATTTGTTGTTCTTTCTCCAGTTCTTTGAGGTGTAAAGTTAGTTGGTAAATTTGGGATTTTTCTATTTTTTTGAGTGAGGCTTGGATGGCTATGTATTTCCCCCGTAGGACCGCCTTTGCAGTATCCCATAGGTTTTGGACTGATGTGTTTTCATTCTCATTGGTTTCCATGAATTGTTTAAGATCTTCTTTGATTTCCTAGTTGACCCAAACATTCTTTTTTTTTTTTTATTTTTTTTATTGTTATGTTAATCCCCATACATTACATCATTAGTTTTAGATATAGTGTTCCATGATTCATTGTTTGTGCATAACACCCAGTGCTCCATGCAGAACGTGCCCTCCTCAATACCCATCACCAGGCTAACCCATCCTCCCAACCCCCTCCCCTCTAGAACCCCCAGTTTGTTTTTCAGAGTCCATCATCTCTCATGGTTCTTCTCCCCCTCCGATTTCCCCCCCTTCATTCTTCCCCTCCTGCTACATTCTTCTTCTTCTTTTTTTCTTTCTTAACATATATTGCATTATTTGTTTCAGAGGTACAGATCTGAGATTCAACAGTCCTGCACAATTCACAGCGCTTACCAGAACACATACCCTCCCCAGTGTCCATCACCCAGTCACCCCATCCCTCCCACCCCACCCCCCACTCCAGCAACCCTCAGTTTGTTTCCTGAGATTAAGAATTCCTCATATCAGTGAGGTCATATGATACATGTCTTTCTCTGTTTGACTTATTTCGCTCAGCATAATACCCTCCAGTTCCATCCACGTCGTTGCAAATGGCAAGATCTTATTCCTTTTGATGGCTGCATAATATTCCATTGCATATATATACCACATCTTCTTTATCCATTCATCTGTTGATGGACATCTTGGCTCTTTCCACAGTTTGGCTATTGTGGACATTGCTGCTATAAACATCGGGGTGCACGTAGCCTTTCGGGTCCCTACTTTTGTATCTTTGGGGTAAATACCCAGGAGTGCAATTGCTGGATCATATGGTAGCTCTATTTTCAACTTTTTGAGGAACCTCCATACTGTTTTCCAGAGTGGCTGCACCAGCTTGCATTCCCACCAACAGTGTAGGAGGGTTCCCCTTTCTCCGCATCCCCGCCAACATCTGTCATTTCCTGACTTGTTAATTTTAGCCATTCTGACTGGTGTGAGGTGGTATCTCATTAAGGTTTTGATTTGGATTTCCCTGATGCCGAGCGATATTGAACACTTTTTCATGTGTCTGTTGGCCATTTGGATGTCTTCTTTGGAGAAATGTCTGTTCATGTCTTCTGCCCATTTCTTGATTGGATTCTTTGTTCTTTGGGTGTTGAGTTTGATGAGTTCTTTATAGATTTTGGATACTAGCCCTTTATCTGATATGTCATTTGCAAATATCTTCTCCCATTCTGTCAGTTGTCTTTTGGTTTTGTTGACTGTTTCCTTTGCTTTGCAAAAGCTTTTTATCTTGATGAAGTCCCAATAGTTCATTTTTGCCCTTGCTTCCCTTGCCTTTGGCGATGTTTCTAGGAAGAAGTTGCTGCGGCTGAGGTCGAAGAGGTTGCTGCCTGTGTTCTCCTTTAGGATTTTGATGGACTCCTGTCTCACATTGATGACCCAAACATTCTTAAGCAGGATGGTCTTTAGCTTCCAAGTGTTTGAATTTCTTCCAAATTTTTTCTTGTGATTGAGTTCCAGTTTCAAAGCATTGTGGTCTGATAATATGCAGGGAATAATCTCAGTCTTTTGGTTGAGGTTGAGACCTGATTTGTGACCCAGTATGTGGTCTATTCTGGGTTGAGACCTGATTTGTGACCCAGTATGTGGTCTATTCTGGAGAAAGTTTCATGTGCGTTCCAGAAGAATGAGTATTCTGTTTTTTAGGGCGGAATGTTCTGTATATATCTGTGAGGTCCATTTGGTCATAGTACTAGAAGTCCTAGCAACAGCAATCAGACAACAAAAAGAAATAAAAGGTATTCAGATTGGCAAAGAAGAAGGCAAACTCTCTCTTTTCACAGATGACATGATACTTTATGTGGAAAACCCAAAAGACTCTACCCCCAAATTACTAGAACTCATACAGCAATTCGGTAATGTGGCAGGAAACAAAATCAATGCACAAAAATCAGTTGCTTTCTTATACACTAACAACACATCTGTAGAAAGAGAAATTAGAGAAACAATTCCATTTACAATAGCACCAAAAACCATAAGATACCTCGGAATAAACCTAACCAAAGAGGTAAAGGATCTATACTCTAGGAACTACAGAACACTTATGAAAGAAATTGAAGAAGACACAAAAAGATGGGAAAACATTCCATGCTCATGGATGGGAAGAATAAACATTGTTAAAATGTCTATGCTGCCCAGAGCAATCTATACTTTCAACGCCATCCCAATCAAAATACCAATGGCATTTTTCAAAGTGCTGGAACAAACAATCCTAAAATTTGTATGGAATCAGAAAAGACCCTGAATCACCAAGGAAATGTTGAAAAAGAAAAACAAAGCCGGAGACATCACGTTGCCCAATTTCAAGCTATATTACAAAGCAGTGATCACCAAGACAGCATGGTACTGGCACAAAAACAGACATATAGACCAATGGAACAGAATAGAGAGCCGACATATGGACCCTCAACTCTATGGTCAAATAATCTTCGACAAAGCAAGAAAAAATATGCAATGGAAAAAAGACAGTCTCTTCAATAAATGGTGCTGGGAAAATTGGACAGCTATATACAGAAGAACAAAGCTGGACCATTCTCTTACACCATATACAAAGAAACTCTAAATGGATAAAAGACTTCAGGGTGAGACAGGAATCCATCAAAATCCTAGGGGAGAACAGAGGCAGTAACCTCTTCGAAATCGGCCATAGGGCTTCCTTCAAGACATGTCTCCAAAGGCAAGGGAAACAAAAGTGAAAATGAACTTTTGGGACTTCATCAAGATAAAAAGCTTCCGCAAAGCAAAGGAAACAGTCAACAAAGCCAAGAGGCAACCCATGGAATGGGAGAAGATACTTGCAAATTACACTACAGACAAAGGGCTGGTATCCAAGATCTATAAAGAACTTCTCAAACTCAACATCCAAAAAACAAATAATCAAGTCAAAAAATGGGCAGAAGACATGAACAGACACTTCTCTGAAGAAGACATACAAATGGCTAACAGACACATGAAAAAAATGTTCATCATCATTAGCCATCAGAGAAATTCAAATCAAAACCACATTGAGATACCACCTTACACCATTTAGAATGGCAAAAATTGACAAGGCAAGAAACAACAAATTTTGGAGAGGTTGTGGAAAAAGGGGAACTCCCTTATACTGTTGGTGGGAATGCAAGTTGATATAGCCAGTTTGGAAAACAGTGTGGAGGTTCCTCAAAAATTTAAAAATAGAGCTACCCTATGACCCAGCAATTGCACTATTGGGCAAAGATACAGATGTAGTGAAAAGAAGGGCCACGTGCACCCCAGTGTTCATAGCAGCAATGTCCACAATATCCAAACTATGAAAACAGCCGAGATGCCCTTCAATAGATGAATGGATAAAGAAGATGTGGTCCATATATACAATGGAATATTACTCAGCCATCAGAAAGGATGAATATCTAACTTTTGCATCAATATGTATGGAACTGGAGGGGATTATGCTAAGTGAAATAAGTCAAGCAGAGAAAGTCAATTATCATATGGTTTCACTTATTTGTGGAACATAAGGAATAGCATGGAGGACATTAGGAGAAGGAAGGGAAAAATGAAGGGGGGAATCTGAGGGAGAGATGAACCAGGAGAGACTACGGACTCTGAGAAACAAACTGAGGGTTTTAGAGGGGAGGGGGTTGGGGGATGGGTTAGCCCAGTGATGGGTATTAAGGAGGGCACGTACTGCATGGAGCACTGGGTGTTATACAGAAACAATGAATCATGGAACACTACATCAAAAACTAATGATGTACTGTATGATGACTAACATAACATAATAAAAAAATTAAAATAAAAAATAAATAAAAAATAAAAATAAAAAATAAAATAAAATAAAAGCAAAAAACCCCCAAAAACTTGCAAGTAGACTGTTAAGCTTTGGCTCAAGGGCACACTATCTCATCAACATAATTTAATCATCAACATAACTAATGGAAAATTAAACTTGATGTTCAATATGTTGTAATTCCTGCCTCATACATCCCATGACTATAGATTTTCTAAAATGAGTTAATTTTACATAATGAAATGTCATACTAGACATAAAAATTCTTTTGTCTTCTTTTGTAACTTTATTTTGGGGTAGGAATTATCTCATTTTTTCTTTAATTAGTAAATGATTTTTTTACAACTTATAAAAGTAGTTCTTGAATGAATAATTCGTTTCCTTAGATCTACATAAAAATTATCTAACAACTAGAAATTTGAGAAATGGAATCAACTTGTACTTTACAGTTTGTATAGTGTTTCACCTAACTGTTATATCAACTCTACTGGGTTCGAATAGCGGGCTCCCCAAAATTCATGTCTACCTAGAACCTGCGAATGAGACATAACCTGGAGATTAGATCTTTGCAGATATATTCAAGTTAGGATGAGTTCATACTGGGTTAGAGTGAACCCCAAATCCAATATTACTGAAGTCTTTATAAGGAAAGGAAAATTTGAACGCAGAGACACACAGGGATAATGCCATATAATGATGAGGCAGAGATTGGAACAATGTGTCCATACATCAAGAAATGCCAAGTATATAAGCAACCACCAGAAGATAAAAAGAGGCAAGGAAGAATTCTCCTCTGAAAACTTCAGAGAAGGTATGGTCTTGCCAATACCTTAATTTGGTACTTCTGGGCTGCAGAACTGTGAGAGAATAAATTTCTATTGTTTTAAGCCATCAAAAAAAAAAAAAATATCTTAGGACTTGCCAGCCTCCCTAATTGTATGAACCAATTCCTTATGATAAATTTTTAATCTATATGTATCCATCCTATTGGTTCTGTTTCTCTGGATAACTCTGACAAATACAAACACCTGCTATATGTCAGGCACTATTTTAGGCACTGTGGATTCAGCAGTGGAACAAGACACACAAAATTCCCCACCTTCACAGAGCTGATAACCTGGAGAGTTGAGGGTGAGAGATACAACGTCAAAAATAGAGTAGTCACTGAGAAGATGACACATAAGCTGAAATATAAAGAAGGTGAGGAAGAGAGCCAAGTGTATATGTAGGGCAAGAGCATCCCATGCAGAGGGCACAGCTCATGCAAAGGCCCTGGGGCAGGACTGGGCCTGAGGTATTGGAGGAACAGCAAGGGAGGGATGTGTGGCTGGAACAGAGTAAGCAAGGGGGAGAGAGGGATGAGGGCAGGGCAGGGCAGGGAGGGGACAGGGCAGGTCATGTCGGGCCTTGGGGGCCTCCGGGAGGATTTGGGCTTTTACCCCAGGGTGGTGGGAGCCCTGGAGGGTTGTGGGCAGAAGAGGCGGAACTTGACTTGGGCACTCCCTGGTGTCCTCTGGTGGCCACTGCAAGGGCAAGAAGCCAGGAAACCCCTTCAACAATCCCCCTGAGACAGACACATGATCCTCAATCATGAGCCAAACAACTTAATGGATGATCACTTAATTGACCCAAGCGTAAGGAGACTCCAAGGGGCAAAAAAAGACTTTTAAAGATAGAACTAGAGCTTCTGTTTCATTGGTGCCCCCCAAGCACCAGACCCCTTCCATGCATTTCCTGCAGGCCCACAATAATGCTTCCAGATGGGTTGACCTAGTAACCCCGGTTTTCCCAGGAGTTTCCTGGTGTTATCCTTAGAAGTCCAGAGTCCCGGGAAGCCCCCTCCCTGTCAGAGGCAAACCAGGACAGTTGGTCACCCTATGTCAAGGTAAACATTAGGACTTAATTTTACAG
The DNA here is from genome assembly GCF_964656455.1 of Halichoerus grypus. Taxonomy (NCBI): domain Eukaryota; kingdom Metazoa; phylum Chordata; class Mammalia; order Carnivora; family Phocidae; genus Halichoerus; species Halichoerus grypus. The sequence continues at coordinate 211,581,983 of NC_135712.1, forward strand.
ATGTGGAAACAGATATGTTTGCATAGCCTCCCCCGGGTCACACCGCCAGTCAGAAGGAAAGAGAACAGCAGCTAGAATGGGCAAGGTTGGCAGGGCATCCAGGGGTCCTGGCCATTGCCCTGACTGAACCCACTCACTACAGCTTTGGCCCAGCCAGTATGAACCAGAAAATTTAGGTTTCTCTGAGGAGAGGGAGGGTTGACATAATTGTGCACCTGCTATGTTCCAGGTACCATTTGGTACCTGTATCTTACCTCATATAATGTTCATCAAAACCCAGTTGGATTAACCCCTCTGACCCTCATTTTCGTAGAAACTGAAGTTTTAGGGAATTTGTTGAAATACGTGAGCACTGGAACCAAGATTCAAACCCAGGAAGTATGACTCCAGAACCCACCTCTTAACAACTGCACATGGAGTCAAGTCCTCACAACTATCCCATCAGGTGGGGGGGGGGGATCAGGTGTGTGTGTGGGGTCATTGCAATACCCATTAATCAGATGACAAAACTGAGAGCTGAAGGTGCTTGCCCAAGGTCTAATTGCCTTCAGTCTGGGAGGCCTCTTCCCAGAACACATGCTCTGCAGCTGTCACCAGCCCACAAGCAGAGCAATGAGAAGCCATCAGATCCCTTTGAAAGTGGCCGTGAGCCAGCCAGTCTCCGTATTTCCCCGAGTGCCAGTGATTACAGCAGCAAGTTAGGAAAGCAGGAGTGGGTATGTGAAGGGGAAAACCCAGTCTCCTCCTGGGGATTCTCCTACATCAGCTCATGAGCCCTTCACAACCTGCCAGGTAAGAAGGGGTGGGATAGTGGCCACTCTTGGCACCCACCACCCCCCATCTGCTTTACCGGGATGGCATACCCATCCCCCAGGCAATGACTGGCAGACAGGTGCAGGTGAGTTACAGCACAGCTTCTGCCTTGCATCTGAGCAGGTGAACCTCTGGGATGCACTTCACACTCCAGGGCTCCTTGTGAGACCAGGCTATGGCTGAAACTCTCCCAAAACACCTTCTGGGAGGCTAGTTTCTCCTCCGCCCTGTCCTACTTCCCTCATTCCCCTGCAAGTGCTTCCTGACAGTCCTCCCTCAATAAATTACTCACACAAAAATCCTATCAGGCTCTGCTTCTACAGAAACTGACCAAAAGCAGATGGTCATCCTTATTTTCGTGCATTTTTGTTTTGTTTGTATCTTTTTTTAAGAAGATAGTAATTACTTGTAAAAAAAATTCAAACAATGCAGAAGTATATAAAATTAAAAGTGAATATCTCTCAGTCCCCCATCCTTATACCTGGAGGAAATCACTGTCAAAAGCTTAGAGTGAATCCCCTCCACGCTAAGTCCTATTCACAGGCTCAGTCATGCAAGTATATTATTAAATATGAATAAATTTATAAATTCACACAATTTTCTTAACACAAGTGAGATCATACAATATACAATCCACTGTGTTCTTCAAAACAGTAGCTACAAATCATATATGGCTGTTTGAGTTTAAATTTATGAAAATTGGGGCACCTGGGTGCTCAGTTGGTTAAGTGTCTGCCTTCAGCTCACCTTATGATCTCAGGGTCCTGGGATAGAGCCCTGTCTCGGGCTCCCACTTAACGAGGAGTCTGCTTCTCCCTCTCCCTCTACCCCTCCCCCCACTCGTGCTCTCTCTCTCTCTCTCTCTCTCTCTCTCTCTCTCTGAAATAAATAAATAAAATCTTTTAAAGGGGGGATTGGTTAGCCCGGTGATGGGTATTAAGGAGGGCACGTACTGCATGGAGCAGTGGGTGTTATACAAAAACAATGGATCGTGGATCACCACATCAAAAACTAATGATGGTGACTAACCATCTAATTGTATGGTGACTAACATAACATAATAAAATTAAAAACAAACAAACAAACAAATAAATCTATGAAAATTAAATAAAATGAACCATTCCATTATTCGATCCTATTAGCTTTATTTCAATTGCTCAGTAGCCACTTGTGACTAGTGGCTACTATAGATCCAGAACAGGTCCATCATCATAGAAAGTTCTGTTGGACAACTCTGTTGTGCTCTTAACTTGCTTTTTCACTTAGGAGTAGGTCTTGCAAACCAAGAGCAGCAAAATTTGTCAAGCATGGAAGCTGGGTGATGGGTACTGGGAGTTCATTGTACTATTTCCCCTACCTTTGAATGCTTGAATATTTCTATAATAAAAAGTTAAGAGAAGGATATGTATGGGGCAACTTTCCAAGTCAGTCCATACAGATCTAACTCATGCTTTTGAACACTGTGTAGTTCCCATTGTGTCCAAAGGCATTAACTGTGCCAGAGATGTCTTGATAGCCAAAGGTTCAAGCAGAAACTCCACACTCCCCTTTCCATGGTATGGAATTGTCACTAGCAGGCAGCTTACCCACCATGGACTACATTTCCCAGCGTGCCTTGTGTCCAGGTATGGTCCTATGACCCTGAGCAAATACCACATGCCTCACTGCCAGACCTCGGTTTTTAGAAAGTGGGTGTGCCTTCTCCACTGTTTCTTTTTCCCTTTGGCCATGGTCTGCAGAAGACTCTGAGACCCTCAAATGGCTGAGCCACAAGACAGAAGGAGTCTGGGTCTCCAAATTACCGTTTGGAGGAAAAATCACCCACTGGCCAGAAATATCTGCATTGGACTCTTAAAAATTTTTTATTAAGCCATGGACAATTTTGGGTTTGTTACAGTAGCTAGGGTTACTCTAACAAACACAACGTTTTATCCAACCAGTCCCTCATGTAAACAAACATTGATTATTCCAAGTTGTTATCGGAATAGTATAATGAACACATCCTTGAGTGTATGGTGACGTATCTCTGTACGTTATACAAATATCTCTTTGGAATAAATTTCTGGATTAGGAATTTCTGTGTCAAAGTGTATATGCATTTTCATAGTATTTTATTAAGTATGATATAGAGAGAAAAGCACAAATATTGTAAGTGTGCACTTTGATGAACTATCACAAAGTTAACATCCCTGTGTTTATAATTTTTAATTCCAGTAGTGCCCAGTTTTCTCAAATTTAAGCCTTTGGAATTCCCACTTACAAATTCCTTGTATGTGCCTTGACTATAACATCTCTCACACTTTCATGTGAGGCACAGATTCTTTCTTTTATTTATTTATCTACCTAACTCGCCTGTGCAGTATCAGGCCCAGGCTGGGTCCCAGAGCTGTGAAGAGTCACACAATGACTTCCTCACCAGCCAAGGGCTTTCTGGAATCAATAATAATGATCGATTTTTTTTATTTTTTTATTTTTATTTTATTTTTTTTAAAAGATTTTATTTATTTATTTGAGAGAGAGAGAATGAGAGACAGAGAGCATGAGAGGGAGGAGGGTCAGAGGGAGAAGCAGACTCCCTGCCGAGCAGGGAGCCCGATGCGGGACTCGATCCTGGGACTCCAGGATCATGACCTGAGCCGAAGGCAGTTGCTTAACCAACTGAGCCACCCAGGCGCCCTCGATTTTTTTTTTTTAAAGATTTTATTTATTTGAGAGAGAGAGAATGAGAGAGAAAGAACACACGAGAGGGGATAGGGTCAGAGGGAGAAGCAGACTCCCTGCCAAGCAGGGAGCCCGATGTGGGACTCGATCCAAGGACTCCAGGATCATGACCTGAGCCGAAGGCAGTCGCTTAACCAACTGAGCCACCCAGGCGCCCCTCGATTTTTTTTTTTTATCAAGGTGACCTTTTTGGAAATATAGTGATATGATTTTCTCTTTTCCACTTATATGGTTGTGAGCCCCCTCCCCCAACACATTCTGCCAAAAGATTTACTCTCATTCAGGAAGAATTAAGATGTCTTAGCAGCAGACATACATGAAAGCCAAACAGTAATGTTCAGGTTTTAATTACCAAACTGGATGTTTGGGTTCCCAGCAAAACAATAGCCTTGAAAGCAAAGCCTTATAAGATGAAAGAGTTTTGGAAATCTAGTGTACAGCATGGTTACTCTGGCTAACAATACTGTATTGTATACTTGGAAGTTGCTACGAGTAGATCTTAAATATCCTTACCAGGAAAAAAAAATGGTAGCTATATAAGGTGATGAAGATATTAGTGAACACTATGGTGATAATCATTTCTCAATATACGTGTGTATCATATCAACATGCACGCACCTTAAACGTGCACAATGTTATATGTCAGTCATATCTCAATAAAAAGATTTTGCAGTAACCAGGCTTGAAGGACTGGAAAGTAGAGTTTTCATTAAGCCATGGTATAAGGGAAATATCTATCACAAGGGAAGAGAAAACATTGTAGGAAGCTAATAAAGAGAGATGAGAGGAACCCACCAGGAGCCCTACTCCTCTGCCACCTCACCTCAGAAACTTCTGGACAGGAATGGGTGAATTTAGGGGTATCAAGGCTAGGGCCTGACTTCTCCCAACAAAAGCCAGGCAGAATTTCCCAGTCTAGAAGAGAAGTTTCCTTTCTGCTGCTATCATATCCAACAGGGTATGAGAGCCAAAGATTAGAACCCACAGAGGAAGGTAGCCAGTAGGAGGTCCAAGAAAACTCTTCTGGGTTCCTATAGCCTGAACATGGAAAGCAGAAGCTCCTTTGTGGACCCCTGGGGGGTACAGAATTGCAAAGAGGACTACCAGACAAGCAAGGTGGGGCCATGCTCTACCGGTAGACAAAACATCCCATCCAGAGTCCACCCTTGACAGCCACAAGATCCCATAGTTGCCCCTACTCTAACACCCAGCCACCATTTTGGGAGGACCAAGAGTAGGGTAAGAAATTTGAAAGATTAACTGAGTTTCCCAAATAAGGCTGAGCCAGGACTGAGACACTAAGGACCTGAAGACCTGGCAACGTTTTTCCTCTCCATCCAGCAGCAGCTTATGTAGAAAATGAGAACACTTAATACATTTTTAAAATGCATTCTTTCCACATTGAGTTGTAGTTTGAGTAAATTTCATCCCCATTCCCACCACACTACCATTTATGAAGCTCTCATCCATATACCAGGTGGGTAACAAAGTTACCTCTTTTGATTTAAGCTTCACAATGTACCCTTGGGATAGGAACCTGTGTTAACTGTATTTCACAGCTGAGGAAAGTGACCATCAGAGAGATTTTGTGTGACTCACCTGAGGTCACACAGTGAATCCAAGGCACAAAGGTAAGTGCCTGGAGCAGGAACCGGGAGACCTGGATATTATTTATCCCTTGCTCTGCCACTGAGTAGCTCCCAGCAAGTGTTCAGCTATGGCTCAGCCTCCTGGGACAGAAGGGTCTCGTCCCCAGAAAACATCCTCCCACACATTGAACATATGGATTCTCTTTGACCCACTTACCATCTGTCATTGATTCCAATGGGAACATAACCCAGATGAATATACCACAATACCCTGTGAAGAAAGAAAAGAAAAACACCATGAACCATCAAGAAGCAATGTGCTCAACCTGAAAAGTACTCCTGGAATGGCCTCGTTTAAATAAGTTTGATGAGATATCCAACCAAATGACAAACATACAATATTTCACGTAATACTCACAGCAGCCATTCCTGCTTTTCTGCACTTTATGTTTTTTCATTTTGTTTGTATTATCTTAATTTTCTTTTCAATTACAAACAAAGTTCCAGCTGATTTTCAAAAATATACCCTAAAACATGTATTCTCAAAAGAAATGACATCTCCCCCCAAAAGGGCAAAACTTGGTTCTTAGGGAAAGATGAAAAAAAAGTGTCTAAAAGGCAGTGCAGACCCCAGCATTTAGCTCTTCTCTGACATTACCACCTCCATGACCCCCACTCCCACCACCCCCATCACCACCCCCACTACCCCCATGACCACCACCCCAACCCCACCACTCCCGCTACCCGACCTCCACCACCCCCACCTTCATCCCCACCATCCCCACCATCAATGTCATCATCACTACTCTGCTAAAAAACCTCAGGGCAGAATAAGCAGCAATAATAGCTAATACCAGCCCTGACACCCCAAAACAACAACTTGGCATTCCTGCATTTGTGGTCCACGAGTTACCTGCTCCTTCTAATTAAGCCTGCCAGTCAACAAATCCCACAGACCCAAACCCCTGACATTCCCATTCATTATCATCAAATAAAATTCTGCTCGTTAATTATTTTAGAGGCAACAGAACACTGTTTTTAAGCATACCAACTCTGGAGTCAAATGTTTGGGTTTAAAAATCTGGCTTCACTAATTACTGACTGCATGGCCTTGGAAAAGTTATTTAATCTCTTTGGGTCTAAGTTTTCTCTTCCACAAATAGATGCACTGGACCACAGCCTAGGAAGCCCACACTTGTTGCTCAAAATATTGTCCCTCATTCAGAGATTTATTGGCTTTTTTTTTATTATGTTCAGTTAGCCAACATATAGTACATCATTAGTTTTTGATGTGGTGTTCAATGATTCATTAGTTGTGTATAACACCCAGTGCTCATCTCTCTCATTCATAGATTTGAACCAGTGACTAAAACTTGAAAGACAACTTTTACATCAACATGGATGGGACTGGAAGAGATTATGCTAAGTGAAATAAGTCAAGCAGAGAAAGACAATTATCATATGGTTTCACTTATTTGTGGAACATAAGGAATAGCATGGAGGACATTAGGAGAAGGAAGGGAAAAATGAAGGGGGGGGGAATCGGAGGAGGAGACAACCATGAGAGACTATGGACTCTGAGAAACAAACTGAGGATTTTAGAGGGGAAGGGGGTGTGGGGATGGGTTAGCCCGGTGATGGGTATTAAGGAGGGCACATACTGCATGGAGCACAGGGTGTTATACGAAAACAATGAATCGTGGATCACTACATCAAAAACTAATGATGTATTGTATGGTGACTGACATAATATAATTAAATTAAATTAAATTAAAAAAAAAACTTGAAAGACAGGAAGAAAACCACAACATAGACCATAAACAAGACCAGTACAAAACTGACGCCTGAAGAAAGGGAAATAAGAGAACAGACAGGAAGGCTCCATCTCACGGCTCAGGCCTCAGCACAAATGTCACCCCCTCCAAGAGGTCTTCCCTGACTTCCCCCTTCAACATAACCCCTAGTTACTCTCTTCTTTTGCGGCACTATCACTGCCTGAGATGCTTTTGTGTAGTTATTATTTGGGACAGCATGGCATAGTGATAAGCAATAAAGCATACAGACTCTGGAGTCAGACTGCCCGCCCTACCCCCAGTTAGCTAAGTAGTCTTGGGCAAGTCATCTAATATCTTTTGCCTCAGTTTCCTCCTTTGTAAAATGGGGCTATTAGTGACCCAGTATCTGGAAGAGTTTTGTGAAGTTATCTGAGGAACTTAAAACAGTGCTAGGTGGGTGGTTGCTGTTATGGCCAGTGGCTTCTTTTCTACCTGTCCCTCCCACGAGGATGTCAGCCTCATGACAGCAGGAATTGCTTGTTTACCACTGCTCTCCCCTCAGTGCCTACAACAGCATCTGGCACATAATAGTTGCTCAGGAACTACAGGTCAAATGAATAACTATAAAGAAAGTCGGCCCTGACAGATGGAATTCCCTATGCTCAGTGATTTTTGCCAAAGGTCCCCCAATGAAGGTATTGGCAGTATCCAACCTAGAATTGGGGCCTCTGGCTGGATACTTCATGTCCTTCCCTTTTCCCTACAGTCTACATCCAGTGCAGGCTTCCCCCAACACTCCCATCACCATTCATCCCACACTCACCCCAGAAGAGGAGAAAGCTGAAGTTCCACATGGTGCCGTGTTTCTCTCATTCGAAGAGGGAACCTCTTCTTCAGTCTTGGGGTTTTCAGTAAACAGAATGTGTGGGAAGAGGGGAGGGGTGGAGCCAGAATTGCTCAATGCCACCAGAGCAAGACGGCCCTTTTTGCTGAATTGCCTGCCACTGAATGAGGACAGCATGGCAAACCCCTAATTTTCTCTCTGCCAGAATGAAGAGAAGTTGGTCTGGCTAATGTGTCACTGTGTTCTCCCTTTCTCCAATTGCTCATCTTCCTCCACACTTGTTTTTCTTTCCCCACCAACAGCTACCTCTCAACCTTCTTTCATTGCCCCCAACTATAAATATACTACAACCACTTGTCCCCAGTGAAGCAAATCCCAGACCCAAAGTTATCTTCCCAGAATGTCCCACACAAATAACCACCACAGCCATCATGGACCAGGTGCCATGCTAGACACATTGCCAACAAAATTTAATTTCATCACATCACATCAATATCATCAAGCAAGGATTCTGACCCCCACCTATTTTACAAAAATTAAATTAAATTAAATTAAATTATTAAATTAAATTAAATTAAATTAAAAATGAAACTGAAGCATGGAGAGGGGATAGGACTTGTCCAAGATTACTTGGAGTCAAGATTTGAATGCAGGACCCTCTGGCTCCAAGGTCTAGCACTTGAACCATCCCATATGCCTCCATCTCTCCTACATCTGACCCCTGCACAGCAGCACTCTACCACATTCCCAGCCCTAACACACCTGCACACACAATCTCACACACATGGAGGTCTGGTAATGTCTTGGCCAGGGTCCCCAGAAGCAGATGCTGAGACCAGGATTCTAGTGAAATTAATTTATCAGGGAGGTGACCCCAGAAAACTCCAGCTGGGGGGGGTGGGCAGTGAGATTGGGATGGGAAAGGGTCCCAGGTGGCCATGCCATCTAGAAAGTTGCATTAGAGCTCAATCTCACTGGGGACCTCTGAAAGGCAGCCCAGAGTAGTCTTCAGTTACCCCAACAGAGGGGCGACGGAGCTGGGGTATCTATCAACCAGCTACTGCCGGTCATGCATTGAGGCTCACATCAACCCACAACACCTTGGGCCTGGCCTCCTAGCAGAGAGAATGTGCATAACCAGAGTGTAACCCCATTGATAACAAAATGCAGCAGCTGATAGTTGGCCTAGTGTGACCCAAGGGATTGAGGGTCACAGGTGTGAGTAGGCACCAAAAGCATCTGCCACAAGCTAAAAATGAGGCACAAAGGCCAGCCCCAAGTTCTTGGGAAGAAAAGCCCCCACATGTTTCTGCATTCTCCCTTTTGCTCTGTGCAAAGCAAAATACCCACCTTGCAGTTATGATCACTGAAGAAGATCCATCAATGGTCCCCCGTGTGTGCATCAAGGGACTCTACCCAGTGAGGTTGTAGTTAAGAGCCAGCACAAATGACGTGGATGGAACTGGAGGGTATTATGCTGAGCGAAATAAGTCAAACAGAGAAAGACATGTATCATATGACCTCACTGATATGAGGAATTCTTAATCTCAGGAAACAAACTGAGGGTTGCTGGAGTGGGGGGTGGGGTGGAAGGGATGGGGTGACTGGGTGATGGACACTGGGGAGGGTATGTGCTCTGGTAAGTGCTGTGAATTGTGCAAGACTGTTGAATCTCAGATCTGTACCTCTGAAACAAATAATGCAATATATGTTAAAGAAAAAAAGAAGAAGAAGATAGCAGGAGGGGAAGAATGAAGGGGGGGAAATCGGAGGGGGAGAAGAACCATGAGAGACGATGGACTCTGAAAAACAAACTGAGGGTTCTAGAGGAGAGGGGGGTGAGAGGACGGGTTAGCCTGGTGATGGGTATTGAGGAAGGCACGTTCTGCATGGAGCACTGGGTGTTATGCACAAACAATGAATCATGGAACACTGTATCTAAAACTAATGATGTAATGTATGGGGATTAACGTAACAATAAAAAAATTAAAAAAAAAAAAAAGAGCCAGCACAAAAACATAGCAAATTCCACCAAGAAAGAGGATAAACAAAAGCTGTGTTGTTAGGAGAAGCACTGTAGTATACACAGACTGTAGAACCAGATCACCAGGGGTTCAAATCCCATCTCCTCTGCTTCCTAGTCATGTGTGGTCCTGGGCAAGTTCTAATCTTTCTGTGCCTCAACATTCGCATTTGTAAAATAGACCCAATAATAACAGGTCTACTTCATGGCACTGGTGTGAGCCTCTGAGGAGTGGGCACACATGACGTGCCTAGAACTGAACCTGGCATGCAGGAAAAACTCCAAGTATTGGGTATTATGGCCACAGGAGCTAGAATCAGACCTAGGATCAAATCCTGATTTTGCAAGATATTCTCAAAGTGACCTTGGAAGTGACTTGCCTCTCTGGTTCTCAGTTTCTTCATCTGGAGAATGAGGGTGACAGTAGGTCATGTCCCAAAGGGTAGCTGTGGAGGGGATTCCATAATGTGGGGTAATATTGCCAACTGGGAGCAACTTCTGGGATTCGCACTTTCTTCTATACTCCTTGTTCAGTGCATCCAAGGTGTGGACACTAGAGGCAGACAAACAAATGCAGTGGTTTTAACTTCATTCACAAATTCTTTGATACTCTTCCCTTCAAGAGGAGGGGCTTAATTCTGCTCTCCTTGAAAGTGTGCTGGACTTGGTGAACAGGAAAAGGAGGATGTGACACTGTGCCATCTGAACATCTGAGGTTCAGAGTGTCACTGTGCCTTCCTGCTTGCCCTCCCCTTCTGGGATCCTTCACCGGGGAAAAACCATCACCATGTTGTGAGGTCACTCTGCAGCACTGTGGAGAAGCCCACATGAGGAGGAACTGAGGTCTGTGGCCAACGGCTTGACTGTGACCTCATGGGGGGCCCTGATCCAGAACCACCCAGCTGAGCCACCTCCAGATTCCTGACCCTCAGAGACCATAAGGAAAATAAAACCTGGTTGTCTAAAGCTGTCCAGTTTTGGAGTAGCAGGGTATGCAGCAAGAGACAACTGGTATACCTAGAATCCATTTTCCCCATCAGCAAAATGAAGACAACACCAGCTTCACAGGGATTGAAGTTTAATATAATAAAATCACAAAATCCTGCCTGACACAGATTAAATGCTCTCTAATATTCACTGTTATTACATTATTCTTTTGCTATGCTAAGCTGTCATGGCTACTCATAGAAGACCTGGTACCAGCGATGACGGAACTGGAAAAGCCAGCAAAGATCATTTCATGCAGAACCTTCTAATGTGGATGAGTTTGGACTTGATCTTCAGGGCACCAGAAGGGATTTCAGCAAGGGAGTGAGGGGCAGGCTGGGTTTTACAACTGCTGCACACTGGACCGGGCAGGAACCATGGAGAAGGCTGGGGCTGCATCTGGGGGAGAGAAAAGCATGGTAGTCTGGTCTAGGGCAGGGGCTGTGAAGACAGAGAGAAGTTTAGGAAGCAGGGCAAGCAGAAGTGGGGAAATATCTGGTGAGTGGGGAGTCTGAGACGGAAGGAATAGCTGACATTCAGAATGGGGATGGACACGGGAGGAAGTGGACACGTGAGGACATGTGACTTTCCTGCCCCCACCATAACAGAGCACCACAAACAGCCACTTAAAATGACACAAATTCATTACGTTACAGATCTAGAGGTCAGAGTCCCAAGTGAGTCTTAAGGGACTGAAATCAAGACATCAACAGAGCTGCATTCCTTCTGGAGGCTCCAGGGGAAATCCATTCCTTGTCCTTTCCAGCTTCTGAAGGCCCCTTCCTCTGTCTTCATAGCCAGCAGTGTAGCATCTTCCAATCTCCCTCCCTCTCTCCTTCAATCTCCCTCTCTCATTCTCTCTCTGGCCCTCCTCCCTCCCTCTTAAAAGGGCCCTTGTGATTACATTAGGCCCACTCAAATAATCCAGAGTTTCCTTATCTCAAGAGCCTTAATCACATCTGCAAAGCCCCTTTTGCCATGTAAGGTCACATAGTCACAGGTTCCAGGGATTTGGATGTGGACAACTTGGCAGGAAAGTATTGGGGGAACCTTGTAATTCTACCTATACATGGGTCTGGGGTCCTGGTCAGGGATGGAGGATCACAAGATGACTGTTACCCTTTATTAAACCCCAAACAGTTAACCAAGGCTATAAAATCTGCACTTCAGAGATCCTGCCAGTCAGAGGACAGGCTTAGAGGGAGAAGAGGAAGGATGGAGTAGAGGAAATGCAGTTTCTAGCCACATGGTTTGGTAAGCCTAACCTTTTATGTCTTTCCCAGCAAAGGCTAAAATAAGGGACACTTAAGATTGAAGAAATCAGCCTGGAGGAGCTCCAGAGGTGTCACTCTTCCCCACACTGAATGTGACAGGGCTACTCTAGGACAGCCCTACCCACCTTGACCATGTCCCTCCTATACTCTAAAACCTCCCATGGCTCCCTATTATCCTCAGGATGGACTCCAAGCTTGTTAATATGGCACTCAAGACCCTGCCTAGTCTTACACTGGTCTCCCCTGCTGGCCTCATTTCTCCCTTTCCCCCCAAACCATAGTCATCTTATACCAACTGAAGCCCCCATAGTGGATGCCGTTGATGCCCTACAGCCACCCTTTAGCAGGTGTAGCACCCATCCCCCAGCTGCTGTGAGCATTGCCTAACAGCTCACAGCTTCCCCTTCCCCAGTGCCTGCACAAACCCTCAGACCCAACCCAGCTAGTAACCCACGGTCACAGAGCTGCAAAAGGCCAGACCCACAGTGAGATAAACTCATGGTGGTATTTAGGTTCCCAGTTCCCCATGGGATCAGGCTGAGGTTAGATTCCAGCTGAGAGCACCTCCTTGCTTAGTTCTTTTTCTCTGTCCCACCCGGCTTCCTTCACCCCGCCTCTGCTAAATACCCTCCCCAGCAAACCTGGTGCACAAGAATCCTCACAGCAGGGTCCAAGCTCCCAGACCCCAACCAAGGGCCCACTATGTTAACATTTTTATAAACAGGTGTGCTAGAAAGTGGGGGAGAGTCAGTAATGTATCCTCCAGACCAAGAAGGGACATTTTAATTTTTTTTTTATTGTGCTCAGTTACCCAACATATAGTACATCATTAGTTTTAACGTAGTGTTCAACTATTCATTAATTGCATATAACACCCAGTGCTCATCACATCATATGCCTTCCTTATTGCCTATCACCAAGTTATCCCATCCCCCCACCTACCTCCCTTTCCGCAACCCTCAGTTTGTTTCCCTGAGTCAAGAGTCTCATTTGGTTTGTCTCCCTCTCTGATTTCTTCCCACTCAAGTTTTCCCTCTCTTCCCCTATGGTCCTCTATGCTATTAAGAAGGCACTTTAAGACAGAAAAACAAAGCAAGCTTCTCCATAGCACTTACACAGAATTGTGTTCAGGGTAACTTACTGACAGGGGGATTGGGCAGGTGACTATCCACGGGGTACACAGCCACTCTCCACAGCTACTCTCCACCCAGTCCAGACTCAATCCCAAGCTTTTATGGAGCAAAGGGCATGGTGGTGAGGTCGTAGGGTAGTTACCTACAGTGGGGTTGTCTGTGCACCAGAGAACCTCTAATGGTTGCCTAAAATGAGGCCTTCTGTGCATCACTTTAGGGAAGATCAGAACAAGCCTTCCCACTTCCTGGTCAGAGCATACATTAACCTCCATGGGGCCTGAAACACATAGTCCCCAGGAAGGTCAATGCACAGGCAGGAGCAAGATGGAGGACCAGAGATGGAGTCGGTATTGTCAGCACTCCTACAAGGTGATATCCAAAGTATAAGATACCTGGTCTAAGCAGGGCACTGATCAATCAGAATCAATGCTGGCTGTGAACCTCAGACAAGATCCAGGGGCCACCTCTGGTGCCAGCCACTAACCCATCAGCAGCTGGATCATGGGATATCTTATGGTAAAGTCTAGATATACAATTGGCTTGGAGTCATGACCACTTGCCAACTAGAATGGAAATATTTCCATATCTTCTTAAGCTTAAGGTGTACAATGTGTTGATTTGATATATTTATATATTGCAATCTGATGGTCACCAGAGCATTAGCTAACACCTCTATCATGTCACATAATTGCTAGATTTTTTTCTGATGAGAACATTTAAGATCTAGTATCTTTGCAACTTTCAAGTATATAATACAGTATTGTTAACTATAATCATGCTGTTGTGCATTAGATCCCCAGAACTCACTCTTCTAACTGCAAGTTTGTACCCTTTGGTCAATGTCTCATCATCTCCCCCACTACCCCCACTCCTGGCAATGGCCATCCTATTTCGTTTCTACACGTTTCACTTTTTTAGATTTCCCATGTAAGTGATATTATACAGCATTTGTCTTTCTCTGTCAGACTTATTTCACTTAATGCCCTCAAGGTCCACCCATATTGTTACAAATGATAGGATTTTCTTCTTTCTCATAGCTAAATAATATTCCTGTGTGTGTGTGTGTGTGTGTGTGTGTGTGTGTGTGTGACATGTTCTTTATCCATTCATCCATTGATGGACACTTAGATTGTTTCCATGTCTTGGCTATTGTGAGCAATCCTGCAATGGACATGGAGGTGCAGATTATCTTTTTGATATTCTTTGATTATATATCAAAGAATTTTGGTTTTGATTTTCTATGGTTATATACCCAGAAGTGGGATCACCAGACCACATGGTGATTGTCCAAGAGAAATAAAAGCATATATCCATAGACGGACGCATACATAAATGTTCACAGCTGCTTTGTTCACAATTGCTGAATGCTGGACAGAGTTCAGACATCCATGGACAGACAGATATGTGTATATGATGAAGGCAGGAACTACTAGGACCCTCAACAGTATGAATGAATCTCAAAGACTTTGTGCTGAGGAAAAGAAGCCAAACATAAAGGACACAAAAGAGTAAATACTCAAAGAATTCTATATTAAGGTTCTCCAGAGAAGCAAAAGCAACAGGAGAAGAATCCCAAGGAATTGGTTCTCCTGACTGTGGGAGCTGCCAAGTCCAAGATCTGTAGGCCAAGCCAACAGGCTGGGGATCCAGCTAAGAGTTGATGTTGCCAATGAAGATGTGGAGAAAGGGGAACCCTCTTACACAGTTGGTGGGAATGCAAGGTGGTACAGCCACTCTGGAAAACAGCATGGAGGTTCCTCAAAAAGTTGAAAATAGAGCTACCCTATGACCCAGCAATTGCATTACTGGGTATTTATCCCAAAGATACAGATGTAGTGATCTGAAGGGGCACATGCACCCCAATGTTTATAGCAGCAATGTCCACAATAGCCAAACTATGGAAAGAGCCTAGATGTCCATCAACAGATGAATGGATAAAGAAGATGTGGTATATATGTACAATGGAATATTATGTAGCCATCAAAAAATGTAATCTTGCCATTTGCAATGACGTGGATGGAACTAGAGGGTATTATGCTAAGTGAAATAAGTCAATAAGAGAAAGACAAGTATCATATGATCTCACTGATATGAGGAATTTGAGAAACAAGACAGAGGGTCATAGGGGAATGGAGGGAAAAATGAAACAAGACAAAACCAGAGAGGGAGACAAACCATAAGAGACTCTTAATCTCAGGAAACAAACTGAGGGTGGCTGGAGTGGAGAGGGGTGGGAGGGATGGGGTGGCTGGGTGATGGACACTGGGGAGGGTATGTACTATGGTGAGCGCTGTGAATTGTGTAAGACTGGTGAATCACAGACCTGTACCCCTGAAACAAATAATACATTATATGTTAATTAAAAAAAAAAAAAAAAGAGTTGATGCTGCCATCTTGAGCCCGAAGGTTTGAATCTCAGGCAGGATTTCTAGATTTCTATGTTCCAATCTGGAAGCAGAATTCCTTTTTCCTTGGGAAACCTCAGTTTTTGTTCATAAGGCCTTCAACTGATTAAATGATACCTACCCACATTATGGAGGGTCATCAGCTTCTCTCAAAGTCCACTGATCTCAATGTTAATCACATCTTTAAAATACCTTCACAGAAGCATCTAGACTTGTGTTTGACCACACAACTGATCACCAGACTCCAGCCAAGCAGACATATAAAATTAACCATCACACAGTCCAACAACAGGAAATTCTAGAAAATTCTGAAGGGAGGCAAGATGGCAGAAGAGTAGGGGACCTCGTTTCATCTGGTCCCCTGAATTTAGATAGATAACTATCAAATCATTCTGAACACCTATGAATTCATCCTGAGATGTAAGAAAAGAATTGCTGGAATTCTACAAATAGAAAAGCAACCACTATTTGCAAGGTAGGAAGTGTGGAGACATGAATCTGAGGCGATATATCAGAAGATAATTGGTGGAGGGGAGGAAGCCTCTATAAGCTGGCTACCGGAAAGTGATATAGCCCCAGAGTGCAAAATCAGAACCTTTAGAAATATGCTCCAGTGAGAGATGTCCCTTCCTGAAAGGTGCTCAGGTGGTGAAGCCAGGCAGAATCCTTCATGGGACAGTGTGGTCCCAGGATCACTGGGGTCACAGAAAGAATGGGGATGCCTCAGCTGGCAGAGTTCCCAAGCATTGGCATGAGGAAACCAGTTAGGGTGAGTGAGCCTGGATGAGGCTCTCAGCTCAGTTTGCCATAAACCACAAACCACAGCATGATGAAGTGATAGCTCTCTTGCAGGGCCTTGCAAAAGATAGAAGAGCAGAGGACCTCCACCTTCCCCTGGGAGGGGCAGCATGGGAGCTCGTGTGACCAGGCAACCACTCACAGTGTGGGCATACTGCAAAGGACAAAAACGCAGGGACCCTCCCTCCATTCCCCCAGGAGGATTGGTGCCGGGTGCACTGCAGGAGACTGCAGAGTTTGGCACACAAAAGTGAAGACGGCTTGTACCTGAGGGTTTGCTGAAGAGAGGGGACTGCAGTATCTCAGCTCTGGGGATCGAGATTATAGTGCAGCCATTTTTGTTTTCATCCTCTAGAGAGGTGGAAGGCCTGCAGGGGAAAAAGGTCACATAGAGTAGTTTACACTGAGCATGGCCCCCTGGCAAGGGGCAGTGTAACTCCCCCCCCAGCCCCTTGCAAGGACAGCTGAGAATCAGTGCAGCAGCCTCCTCCCAGAAGACCAGCTGAAACAACAGGGGAACACCAAGTTTATAGAGCACACAGGACTGTAAAACTCCAGGGCCAGGGGAAAATAATATATAGGGTGCCTGGGTGGCTCAGTCGGTTAAGCGTCTGCCTTTGGCTCCCCAGCAAATTAGATAATCTGGAAGAAATGGATGCATTCTTAGAGATGTATCAACTACCAAAACTGAACCAGGAAGAAATAAAAAACCTGAACATACCTATAACCATTAAGGAAATTGAAGCAGTAATCAAAAATCTCCCAACAAACAAGAGCCCAGGGCCAGATGGCTTCCCAGGGGAATTCTACCAAACATTTCAAGAAGAATTAATACCTATTCTTCTGAAACTGTTCCCAAAAATAGAAATGGAAGGAAAACTTCCAAACTCGTTTTATGAGGCCACCATTACCTTGATCCCAAAACCAGACAAAGACCCCATCAAAAAGGAGAATTATAGACCAATATTCTTGATGAATATGGATGCAAAAATTCTCACCAAAATACTAGCCAATAGGATCCAACAGTACATTAAAAGGATTACTCACCACGACCAAGTGGGATTTATCCCTGGGCTGCAAGGTTGGTTCAACATCCACAAATCAATCAATGTGATACAATACATTAATAAAAGAAAGAACAAGAACTATATGATCCTCTCAATAGATGCAGAAAAAGCATTTGACAAAGTACAGCACCCTTTCTTGATCAAAACTCTTCAGAGTATAGGCATAGAGGGTACATACCTCAATATCACAAAAGCCATCTATGAAAAACCCACAGCAAATATCATTCTCAATGGGGAAAAACTGAGAGTTTTCCCCCTAAGGTCAGGCACACGGCAGGGATGTCCACTATCACCACTGCTATTCAACATAGTATTAGAAGTCCTAGCCACAGCAATCAGACAACAAAAAGAAATAAAAGGCATCCAAATCGGCAAGGAAGAAGTCAAACTCTCACTCTTTGCAGATGATATGAAATTTTATGTGGAAAACCCAAAAGACTCCACCCCAAAACTGCTAGAACTCATACAGGAATTCAGTAAAGTGGCAGGATATAAAATCAATGCACAGAAATCAGTGGCATTCCTATACACCAACAACAAGACAGAAGAAAGAGAAATGAAGGAGTTGATCCCATTTACAATTGCACCCAAAACCATAAGATACCTAGGAACAAATCTAACCAAAGAGGCAAAGAATGTGTACTCAGAAAACTATAAAATACTCATGAAAGAAATTGAGGAAGACACAAAGAAATGGAAAAACGTTCCATGCTCATGGATTGGAAGAACAAATATTGTGAAGATGTCAATGCTACCTAGAGCAATCCACACATTCAATGCAATCCCTATCAAAATACCATCCACTTTTTTCAAAGAAATGGAACAAATAATCCTAAAATTTGTATGGAACCAGAAAAGACCCCGAATAGCCTGAGGATTGTTGAAAAGGAAAAGCAAAGCTGGCGGCATCACAATTCCAGACTTCAAACTCTATTACAAAGCTGTAATCATCAAGACAGTATGGTCCTGGCACAAAAACAGACACATAGATCAATGGAACAGAATAGAGAGCCCAGAAATGGACCCTCAACTCTATGGTCAGCTAATCTTCGACAAAGCAGGAAAGAATGTCCAATGGAATAAAGACAGTCTCTTCAACAAATGGTGTTGGGAAAATTGGACAGCCACATGCAGAAAAATGAAACTGGACCATTTCCTTACACCACACACAAAAATAGACTCCAAATGGTTGAAAGACCTAAATGTGAGACAGGAGTCCATCAAAATCCTAAAGGAGAACACAGGCAGCAACCTCTTCAACTTCAGCCGCAGCAACTTCTTCCTAGAAACATCACCAAAGGCAAGGGAAGCAAGGGCAAAAATGAACTATTGGGGCTTCATCAAGTTAAAAAGCTTTTGCACAGCAAAAGAAACAGTCAACAAAACCAAAAGACAATCGACAGAATGGGAGAAGATATTTGCAAATGACATATCAGATAAAGGGCTAGTATCCAAAATCTATAAAGAACTTCTTAAACTCAACACCCAAAGAACAAATGATCCAATCAAGAAATGGGCAGAAGACATGAACAGACATTTTTCCAAAGAAGACATCCAAATGGCCAACAGACACATGAAAAAGAGCTCAACATCGCTCGGCATCAGGGAAATCCAAATCAAAACCTCAATGCGATACAATCTCACACCAGTCAGAATGGCTAAAATGAACAAGTCAGGAAATGACAGATGTTGGCAGGGATACGGAGAAAGAGGAACCCTCCTACACTGTTGGTGGGAATGCAAGCTGGTGCAGCCACTCTGGAAAACAGCATGGAGGTTCCTCAAAAAGCTGAAAATAGAGCTACCATACAACCCAGCAATTGCACTACTGGGTATTTACCCCAAAGATACAAATGTAAGGATCCGAAGGGGTACATGCACCCCAATGTTTATAGCAGCAATGTCCACAATAGCCAAACTGTAGAAAGAGCCAAGATGTCCATCAATAGATGAATGGATAAAGAAGATGTGGTATATATATATACAATGGAATATTATGCAGCCATCAAAAGGAACAAAATCTTGCCATTTGCAACAACATGGATGGAATTGGAGGGTATTATGCTGAGCGAAATAAGTCAATCAGAGAAAGACATGTATCATATGACCTCACTGATATGAGGAATTCTTAATCTCAGGAAACAAACTGAGGGTTGCTGGAGTGGTGGGGGGTGGGAGGGATGGGGTGGCTGGGTGATAGACATTGGGGAGGGTATGTGCTATGGTGAGCGCTGTGAATTGTGTAAGACTGTTGAATCACAGACCTGTACCTCTGAAACAAATAATACATTATATGTTGAAGAAGAAGAAGAAGAAGAAGGAGAAGGAGAAGGAGGAGAAAGAGAAGGAGAAGGAGAAGGAGAAGGAGAAGATAGCAGGAGGGGAAGAATGAAGGGGGGGAAATCGGAGGGGGAGATGAACCATGAGAGACTATGGACTCTGAAAAACAAACTGAGGGTTCTAGAGGGGAGGGGGGTGGGGAGATGGGTTAGCCTGGTGATGGGTATTAAAGAGGGCACATACTGCATGGAGCCCTGGGTGTTATACACAAACAATGAATCATGGAACACTACATCAAAAACTAATGATGTAATGTATGGTGATTAACATAACATAATAATAAATAAATAAATAAATAAATAAATAAATAAATAAAAATAAAAAAAAATTCACCATAAAAGAGCCAAACGGGTAAGTTTCTGTTTCCTAACTGCATTTTGAACTGGTAAGAAATATTTCTTGGGAATCCCTCCTCCTCAACAGTTAAAGCTTGGTCGCCGTGTTTGGAACCAACACTGTATGCCATCATGGGAAGGCTTAGGGATTTGCTTTTCTATCTCCCTTGGCACGGATCCCTGGTGCTTGCAAACGTTGCTGCCCCCACCAGATTGCTCTGCAAACTTCTGCAAGCAACTCTGAGCCCTGAGTGGCTCCTGTGAGCTTTGCATCTCACAAGGGGCATAAGCAACAGCTGCAAGGGCTGTTACCCACCCCGGACCTCATTCGGATGCTGCTAGAAGTAGAAGCAGAAGAGGATGTGGAAGTGCAGAAGCTTCAAGAAGGTCATAAGAAGCCATTATATTTATTCCCCAAATGCAGGGCCCCAGAGCCCAGGCAAACAGGGGACAGAATTTGAGGGAAGTGAATCTCTAAGAATGTCAGAAGTGGTGGCATAAGAAAACTGTGGTGAAAACGGGATTTTTTAAAATTTTTTTTAAATTTTATTTTATTATGTTATGTTAGTCACCATACAATACACATTAGTTTTTGAAGTGGTGATCCACGATTCATTGTTTTCGTATAACACGCAGTGCTCCACGCAGTACGTGCCCTCCTTAATACCCATCACTGGGCTAACCAATCCCCCCACCCCCCTCCCCTCTAAAACGCTCAGTTTGTTTCATGGTTCATCTCTCCCTCCGATTCCCCCCCTTCATTTTTCCCTTCCTTCTCCTAATGTCCTCTATGCTATTCCTTATGTTCCACAAATAAGTGAAACCATATGATAATTGACTTTCTCTGCTTGACTTATTTCACTTAGCATAATCTCCTCCAGTCCCATCCACGTTGATGTAAAAGTTGGGTATTCATCCTTTCTGATGGCTGAGTAATATTCCATTGTATATATGGACCACATCTTCTTTATCCATTCATCTGTTGAAGGGCATCTCGGCTCTTTCCACAGTTTGGCTATTGTGGACATTGCTGCTAGGAACATTGGGGTGCATATGGCCCTTCTTTTCACTACATCTGTTTTTTGGGGGTAAATACCCAGGAGTGCAATTGCTGGGTCATAGGGTAGCTCTCTTTTTAATTTTTTGAGGCACCTTCACACTGTTTTCCAAAGTGGCTGTACCAACTTGTATTCCCACCAACAGTGTAAAAGGGTTCCCCTTTCTCCACAACCTCTCTAACATTTGTTGTTTCTTTCCCTGTCCATTTTTGCCATTCTAACTGGTGTAACATGGTATCTCAATGTGGTTTTGATTTGAATTTCCCTGATGGCTAATGATGATGAACATTTTTTTCAAGTGTCTGTTAGTCATTTGTATGTCTTCTTCAGAGAAGTGTCTTTTCATGTCTTCTGCCCATTTTTTGACTTGATTCATTGTTTTTTGGGTGTTGAGTTTGAGAAGTTCTTTATAGATCTTGGATACCAGCCCTTTATCTGTAGTGTCATTTGCAAATATCTTCTCCCATTCTGTGGGTTGCCTCTTTGTTTTGTTGACTGTTTCCTTTGCTCTGCAGAAGCTTTTTATCTTGATGAAGTCCCAAAAGTTCATTTTTGCTTTTGTTTCACTAGCTTTTGGAGATGTATCTTGAAAGAAGTTGTTGCAGCCGATGTCGAAGAAGTTACTGCCTATGTTCTCCTCTAGGATTTTGATGGATTCCTGTCTTACATTGTGGTCTTTCATCCATTTTGAGTTTATCTTTGTGTATGGTGTTAGAGAATGGTCGAGTTTCATTCTTCTGTATATAGCTGTCCAATTTTCCCAGCACCATTTATTGAAGAAACTGTCTTTTTTCCATTGCATATTCTTTCCTGCTTTGTCAAAGATTATTTGACCATAGAGTTGAGGGTCCATATGTGGGCTTTGTATTCTGTTCCATTGGTCTGTATGTCTGTTTTTGTGCCAGTACCATGCTGTCTTGGTGATCACTGCTTTGTAATATAGCTTGAAATCGGGCATCGTGATGCCCCCAGCTTTGTTTTTCTTTTTCAAAACTTCCTTGACAATTCGGGGTCTTTTCTGATTCCATACAAATTTTAGGATTGTTTGTTCCAGCACTTTGAAAAATGTCATTGGAATTTTGATCGGGATGGCATTGAAGGTATAGATTGTTCTGGGTAGCATAGACATTTTAACAATGTTTATTCTTCCGATCCATGAGCATGGAATATTTTTCCATCTTTTTGTGTCTTCTTCAATTTCTTTCCTGAGTGTTCTGTAGTTCCTAGAGTATAGATCCTTTACCTCTTTGGTTAGGTTTATTCTGAGGTATCTTATGGTTTTTGGTGTTATTGTAAATGGAATCGTTTCTCTAATTTCTCTTTCTACAGTTGCATTGTTAGTGTATAAGAAAGCAACCGATTTCTGTGCATTGATTTTGTATCCTGCCACATTACTGAATTGTTGTATGAGTTCTAGTAATTTGGGGGTGGAGTCTTTTGGGTTTTCCACATAAAGTATCATGTCGTCTGCGAAAAGAGGGAGTTTGACTTCTTCTTTGCCAATTTGAATACCTTTTATTTCTTTTTGTTATCTGCTGTTGCTAGGACGTCCAGTACTATGTTGAACAATAGTGGTGAGAGTGGGCATCCTTGTCATGTTCCTGGTCTTAAGGGAAAGGCTCTCAGCTTCTCCCCATTAGGAATGATATTTGCGGTGGGTTTTTCATAGATGGATTTTATGAACCTGAGCAATGTTCCCTCTATCCCTATACTCTGAAGAGTTTTAATCAGGAAAGGATGTTGTATGTTGTCAAATGCTTTTTCTGCATCAATTGAGAGGACCATATGGTTCTTCTCTCTCCTCTTATTAATGTGTTCTATCACATTGATTGATTTGTGAATGTTGAACCACGCTTGCAAAAATGGGATTTTTAAAATTAATTAATTAATTTAATAAAATGGGATTTTTTTCTGTCCCTCGCCGGACGCCAGTGATTCTGTGTGGCTGTGCCTATTGGACACCCTGGGAGTGGGTCAGCATCTGCCGAGGTGGGGGGCACTTTTTCCTAATTTTCACAAAGACTTCCGGCAGGACATTGGGGGCTACCAAAGGAAGCTCTTGGAGGGGCTTTTAATTTTTATGATTTTTTTTTTTAATTCTTGATCTCACCAAGCTCATTCTTCAGACCTCAATAGAGTGATGTTAAGAGAGAGAGAGAAAAACCTGTCCCGTGCCTGACTTCATTGCCTGAAATTCCACTATTAGTCATTCCTTTGGATAAAAGCATTTCTGTAGGTATTTACCCCAAAGATACAGATGTAGTGAAAAAAAGGGGCACATGCACCACAATGTTCATAGCAGCAATGTCCACAGTTTGGCTACTGGAGCCAAGATGCCCTTCAATAGACCAATGGATAAAGATGTGGTCCATGTATACAATGGAATATTACTCAGCCATCAGAAAGGATGAATACCCACCATTCCCATTGACATGGAGGGAATTATGCTAAGTGAAATAAATCAAGCAGAGAAAGACAATTATCATATGGTTTCACTCCTATGTGGAACATAAGGAATAGCATGGAGAACCATAGGGGAAGGGAGGGAAAACTGAATGGGAAGAAATCAGAGGGAGACAAACCATGAGAGACTCTGGACTCCGGGAAACAAACTGAAGGTTTCAGAAGGGAGGGGGTGGGGGGATGGGTTAGCCTGGTGATGGGTACTAAGGAGGGCAAGTGATGTGATGAGCACTGGGTGTTACAGGCAACTAATGAATCGTTGAACTCTACATCAAAAAATAATGATATAGAGCCAACTATATGTTGGCTAATTGAACATTTAAAAAAAAAGGCATTTCTCTTCCAGAAAATCTGGCACTAAGGAGGGCACTGACTCAATGGGCTTCTGAGAGCCTTTGCACTTGCCATTTCCTCTGCCTGAAATACATTTTTCCTCCCCATTTTCGATGGTACACTCTCTCCGTGAATTCCAGCCTCAGCACAGATGTGAGGGAGGCCTTTCCCTGGCCACCCAATCAGGAACAACCCCCACCCCCATCAAGACACTCTGGGCCTGCTACTCAGCATTATTTTTCACCACAGAGCTGACCTCCAAACTCAAGCTGAGGCCACATCTTGGCTCAGCTTTTTCTCCTGCCCCTTCCTGCTTGCGGAGGCCACTGTGGCCGGGGCAGGAAGGTTGACGAAGATCATATGGGGTCCTGTGGGTCGTCCTACAGATTCAGCCTGACACCTGTCCTGTCTGATGTCTACCTGTGCTTTTCCCCGAGTGGATCAGAAGTGGGGAAGACTGGAGACACAGGAGGTGATGATACTAAGGATTTGGGATCAGACATGCCAGGTGTATTCATACCCTGGAAATTGGCACGTGCTGTCCCAGCATCCACTGATTAAATCCCTTTACTCCGTGCCCTGCTCCCGTCTTCTGCAGCGTAAAGCTCAAGCCCATGAGGCTGACTTCCAGCCTGCCCTTAAAATCTGGTCTTTTTAGAACAGTCTAAGCAGAAACCTCTGCGTGCTGAAGCCAAATCAGCCACTAGAAGGCAGCACACACCTTCGGACTGGTGCCTGAGGACACAGTGGGGATGGATCTTAGGTGACCTGGGACCCCAATCTCCAACACCAAGGAAACACGACGTTCTGGGCCCCCGAGGAAAGGCTGTCCTTGAGTAAATAGTGCCCATGTAATATGATGGGGCCCTCCATGAAAATGCCGCAGGAAGAAACCCTGGGAGGTCATAGATATATTAATGTCCTTGATACTGGTGATGATTTCACAGGTAGATACGGTATCCCCAGCCTCATGGTGACATATACGTTCAACATGTACAGCTTTTTAGGTATTGATCACACCTCAACAAACCAGTTTTTAAAAGAAGAAAGAGAATCTGCCTCGTGCTTGACTTCACTGAACTTCCACCATTAGAGAGTTATTCCTTTAGATTAAACACTTCTCTTCCAAAAGATACAAGGTACTGACTCAACAGGCCAAGTACAAGCCCCTGGAAGGGGTGACAGAAATGGGAAGGACCTTCAGACCACAGAAAAAGACTCTGGATAGAGCCCCCTCCACCCACATTCTTAATAGTATAAACATAAACTTATTCCCTCAAAGACCCTGGATCTCAACTCTGTTTCTCCCTCTTGCCCTGTCCCAGCCTCTGAAAGCTGGGAGTGCTTGTATCCAGGAAGATTCTGAAATTAAGATCTCCCTGGGCCCCTCTGGATGGGTCCTTCCCTGTGGTTTTGGGTGAATGAATAGGCGTGTCATCGGGCGGTGTGATGATGATGATCAGCTGCGAAGCCAAAAGCACCAGGAGCCCTTTCTGGTGCCGAAACCTGGGCTCATACAGTTTGTGAGAACAAGCACACACGTGCACACACACACACACACACACACACACACACACACACACACACACACACACACGCTCCTTTCTCTGCTCTCTCTCCTGCTCTCTTCCCCAAGCGGGGACCCAGGTCCGCAGAAGAGGTTGGGGCGCTACTGCTACCGCCCACCAGGGGGCAGGCTTGGCTTTAACTTGGGGCGATCTGCTGTGACAATGTCCCCGGTTTGTGTCTTCGTGTTTATGAATGTTTCAGTCTGATCCAGGGGCTGCCTGTCTGCCTGTTTGAAGTCGGCCTCCACCAACTTCATGTGTGGATGTCTTCATCCGAGTTTACGAGTTCCCAGGACAGGGCGTATGAGCGAGTCTGTTTGCGGGTGTGTGTGACTGTCTACTTCCCGGACTACCTGCTGTGCGTGGAGGTAGCCTTGTAAGCGTTCTGGGTGTGTCCTTGCGCCTGGTTGAGTCTCCGGTACACGTCTCCATGCCTGTGCAAGCCAGCTTCGTACTGCACATGGGTGTGCACACACGCACGTGATTGCCTGTAGAAGGACAGTGTTGGTGTTTTCATATATGTGTTTCCATTCGTTTTTCAGCCTGTTTTCCACGATTTTGGGTCCGGGGTCTGTTGGTCTGTTGCAATGCGGAGAGTATTACTATGTCTGTGTGTCTCTAGAGCTGCCTGCCTGCAGCCGTAGGTGGGCAAACACTCTGTCTGTCCGTGTCCATCTGTGCGTCCACGTGCCAGGCTCATTGGGGTGTATTTGGGGGCTGTGTTTCTTCATGACCATCTGTGTGTGCGCTCGTCCTGTTGTCGGGGGTTCCTTCAAGAGGACCTTCCTGTACACATAATGTGTGTGTCACAGATTGAATTGCTTCCCCTCAAAAATCCACATGTTGAGTCCCCAGTATCTCAGAATGTGACCTTATTTGGAAATAGGGTCTTTGTGGATATAATGAATTAAATTGAGGTCATACTGGAAGTAGGGTGGGCCCTCATCCAGTCTGACGAGTGTCCTTAAAAGAAAGAGAAACTGGACACAGACGCGCACACACGGAGGACAGCAGTGAAGGCTGGACTGTGCCACAAGCTAAGGAGCTACCAGAAGCTCGGAGAGGCGCCTGGAACAGATCCTTCTCTGGCATCTCCAGACCCAGCGCAACCTTGCCAACCCCTTGATGCTGGACTCCTGGCCTCTAGAACAGAGTCAGTAACTGTCTGTTGTTTAAGTCACCCAGTCCGTGGTCATTTGTCACAGCAGTACAAGCGAGCTAATACAGGGTGTGTGTGTGTGTGTGTGTGTGTGTGTGTGTGTGTGTGTGTCTGTGTCTGTGCGTCTGTGTGTGTGTGCGCATCCCCAGGCAGCCACATGCCACAGATGGCCAGCATCAGAGAACTTCCGAGTTAGGGCACTGGGGGGCTTCTACGTACTCCTTTAACTCTCCGTGCCAGAGGAGGGGGTAACAGCTGTGCCCTCGAACCCAACTCCCCAACCATCAGCAGGCCTCTCCAGAGCTCCCCTGAGGCCCCTCATCACCTCCACCACACCAGCAAGAAGCAGCCTCCTCCAGCAGGTGTCTTCAGGACGCCAGTCACAGCCTCTCCCTTCCTGGCCCCTCTGAGGGACACATAAGAAGGCAGGTCTTGCACCGGGCCTGACCTGGGCTCAGTCTGACTGTTACTCCAGCCCCCCTCTCTCCCTCCCTTTCTAAGAAAACTAAACCCCTTGCAGTTCCCAGAACCCACAAAGTACACCCTCACTTCCACCTCTCCCTAAAAAAATGTCCCTGCATGTTTCTTAAATACTCCAGCTCATTGTTCAGGTACCACCCTAGATGTTTCCTCCTCCAAGAAGCCCTCCCTGACCATTTCCTCAACCCAAGACTGGGTTAGGTATGTCTCTTTTCCCACAACCCCTTGTTTCCCTCAACCTGAAACTCATCGCTGCAGGTCATGATCACCTAGTTGATTGTTAAGAGTCCCCATTAGATCCTTTGCACTTGGCAGGCGGGTCTGCACCTGATGCATTCACACGGCACAAAGCTGGTGTACGAGTTGGCTCAGGCTGCCCTAACGAAGTGCCACAGACAGGGCAGCTTACACAACAGACACTTACTGTCTCACAGAGGCCAGATGTCCAAGATCAAATGTCGGTTGGGTTGGTTCTTTCTGAGGCGCTCTCCTTGGCTCACAGACGATCTGTGAATGGCGGTGTCCCCATACTTCTAAGGACACCAGTCGCATTGGGTTAGGGCCCACCCTAATGACCTCATCCTAACTTAATCACCACTATAAAGACTTTATCTCCAAATGCAGTCACATTCTGAGGTCCTGTTTAGGACCTCAACCCATGAATTTGGAGGGGGATGCAGGTCAACCCGTAACAGCTGGTGTTATTAACTGCTTATCACAAACATGATTGAATGAATCAACGTTGAATGATACCCAGGCCTCTCCTGTTGACTGTGGCTTTGTTCCAAGTTTTCACAGCTCTCTCTGTTTGAGGGTTAAACATTCTTGCCCTGTTGATGTTACTCTTAGCCGTTCAACTTGCTTTAGCCACTGAAATGCAAGAGGAAGTGGTGTGCCATTCTCTAGAAGAAACGTCGAGAGCCACTGAGCCGTCCTGCCATCTCTCCTTTCTTTCTGCCATGAGCCTGGCGTATCCTGAGCCTGGTAGGTCTCAAAACAGTGCTACTCTTGCAGTGCCTTCTCCTTCCAGAAACTTCTTCAGCACAGTTGAAGCTAAAACATGAAGGAGTTGTTTGTAAGACACTGAGATTGGAGAGTCCCAATTGGCCGCAACAACACTGCACCCAAGACTGGGGTAGAGCCCAAGGCATGGCTGGGGTCAAAGTTCAGCCTGGGGCTGGAGGACGTTGATGCGCAGGTCCTCCAAGAACAAGTCCATGACCTGCACCTCAACAGCACCACTGAATTAGACAGCCGGGTAGCCTCCTTATGCCTTTGGTAAACTCATGGCATGGCTTGGGGGGGAGGGGGGGTGGAGTCATGGGAGAGGGCAGAAGCCCCCCCTCATAGTCCCTGACCTCTGTGACTCCAACGCCCCCTTTCCAGCTACACCGTCCTTCAAACACGGAAAATACTTCCAGGCTTCGGAGTCCAGACCGTGCACCTGGCCAGGTGTACGCAGGTGCTCTCTGAGCACGGGTTTCCTTGGGCTGAGCACAGCACCAGGACGTTCCCGTCAGCTGCTGGAGCGATGGTTAAGAAGTTGGCTTTGCACTTAGTTACCAGCCAATTCTGCACCCTCGGACGCGGAATTTCTCATCTTTCTCTAGTTCAGAGAGGTGAAGTCACTTTCTCAAAACGTTACAGCTAATTTTACAGGAGCAAAGCTGATCTTAGGATCTTCCTGGAGCCGTGGCCATGATGCTCTGCAGCCCACAGAGCTGGTTGTGAGATGGCGTTGGCCAAGGCTATTGTGGCGCGTGCTTGACATGGGGCTGCCTCTGTTATTAGTGTGTTGGGGGGGGGGGAGTAATATTTAGAAGTACTAACTCTTTTCCCCCAAAGTAACATAGCTCGTGGCCCTTCCCTAGACCTGGCCACCATCTTTTTGCCTCCAATGGGGTATTTCTACAACCTGCAAGAGAGTTACCAAAGAAACAGCTTTTTGGCTTTTGAACTTCAAAAACCTTTTTAGAGATTTTGCATCTTGGCTTTTGAGCCTCAAAAATCTAAGCCCCAAAGGATTCCCCAATAAAAATCTGGCCATAGTGGGTGCCAGGGGCTGGAGAGAGGAGGGAATAGGGAGTTGTTGCTTAATGGGGACAGGGTGTTTGTTTTGCAAGATGAAAAATTCTGGAGACTGGTTGCACAACCAATATACGTCACACTACTTACTGGACCATACATGTAAAACTGGTGAGGACGGTGGATTTTATATTGTGTATATTGGGCCACAGTTTTTTAAAAGTTAAATCTATTAAGTAAAAAGAAAAAAAATCTGGTCACGTATGTAGAAAAGCATTCATCAGACTGAAGCAACTTTTCCTGCAACAAGATAGGTCAATGGCTCTCCAAGGTGGAGGGGAAGAGAGGGGTCAAGAGAAGCATCCCTGTAACCTATCTGCACACCCCAGTTTAGATGGCTTCAGGGTGATATGAGAAAAAGAAGGTTCTCTGGAGCCCTAGGGATCCCAGGATATAGCAAACTCTGTAGAGGCTCCCCACACCCTGCCTAGGGCTGCATCCATTGGGTAGGGATGGCTGCAAAGGGGTGTGCATGCAGTTTCTCTGTACTTAGGGATAATGCAGCAGACCCTGTCAGCACCCCACGCACCCACTGACAATATCCAACAAGTCAACAGCTCCAGAAATGCCTGTGGTTCTCCAACCACTAGAGCATGCCCTGCCTACATACAAGCAGCTCTCAAGTAATGACTGATGGAAGTTGGTGAACACATACCCTAGCTCCCTTGCGCTTCAACTGCAAGGAATGTTCTATGTGGACTTCCAGGGGTCCCCAACAAGAATGAGCCCCTGCCGCCCACAGCTGTCACCTGCTCGTCAGTGCTCCCTTTACTGGCTCCTTCCTTTTCCCTTCTCCCTTCTCTCTCCCTTCTGGCTACTTCTTGGGATCACCTCCCAGATTAACTCTGCACATCCAAATCTTTGTCTCAAGCTCTGCTTCTGGAGAAGCCCAACCTAAGGCAGTGACCATATAATTTATCACCCAAACCAGGACACCTTGGAAAATGAAAAGGATTGTGATTAATAACTATACCAGGGCAACAGCCAGGACTGTTGCAGGTAAACTAAGAGGTACAGTCATTCCACTCAGCATTTCAGGACAAACAGCCAGATGTCTTGCATGTGCCAAGAAGGATGTGGAAGACACAGAGGAACCAAAGGCAAAGCAGAAACCATGACATCTCTGCAGGTGGCAGTGTGATAGAGAACCATCAAGTACCAGCTGTCTCCCCAACACCCTAGTGCCAAACTGCCTGGAATTTAAACCTGATCTTGGGGGAAACTGAGATGAAGTCTCTACCTCTTAGCAGAATTGGAGGGTAGTTAAGTTCTAGCAGAGAAAAAACAAAGGGGAGTTACATTTTTGTGATCTGGAATCTGTGAGTGTAAAATTCTTTCCTGCCTTGTGGGGGTCCCATTTCCTTCTTGGGGTCTTATCTTATATAGCAAAGCAAGATAATAAAGCTGGAAGGCGGGGATTGTGGAGGGGGCTTTTATCTGTGCCCCCATGTCCTTTCCCACCCTTTCCCGTCCAGGTCCTCCTGAATGGCAGCAGTCATTCCTTTCATCATTTTATTAAAAGCTCTTGCCTTGAGCCCCACCTTCTTGAGGGGACCCAAGAGAAAATCAGTGTGTTATAAATTAACCATGGCAGGGCATCATCCCAGGAGCCCTGCCAGCTGGACGCTGGCCCTCCACAGTCCATCCTGGATTCTCAGCCCGCTGGGACCTGTCACAGCCCCCCTGGCCCTGCTGCCTGCCCATCCTGGGCTCAGAGCCTGGAGTTTCTCATCTCTCAGCCAGTGTGCCAAAGCTCAGCAGTATTCAGAATAATCCTCCTCTACATAGTTGGAGGGGAACCAGCCAACCTGGAAAGAGAAGAGGAAGGGGTCAGCACATTCCCCACTGTTCCTCAACACACCAGGCAGGTGCCCTCACACCTCAGGGCCTTTGCACCTGCCACACCTTCTACCCCAGAAAGTACATCCCCCAGAGGTACATGTGGCTGACACCCCCCCACACCTTCCAGCGTTCTCTATCACATGTTGCCTTATTAGTGAGACCTTCCTGACCACCCTATTTAAAATTGCAAACCCCACCCACCCCAACACTCCTTATCCCTGCTTAATTTTTCTCCATAGCACTTGTCAGCATCTTATTGAGTATATGTTACTTATTTATGGGCTTGTTGTCTGTCCCCACACCCCCACCATAACATGAGCTCCTCAAGGGCAAGGATTGCCGTCTCTTTTATTCATTAGATTCCCAAGAATCTAGAAGAGTTCCTGGCACATGGGAGATGCTTAATAAATATTTCTTAAAAGGATGGATGGATGGATGGATGGATGGATGGATGAATTCATTATAGCTGAGATTTCCCAAAGGCTCCCTCAAACCCCAACTGTCCTCCACTGCACATTGAACTTACCCTCCACAATTCTTAACAAAACTGTTCATCTAAGCAATTATCTGGGCTGTTTTTTCACATGTTTCCCCCAGTTGAATGTAAGCTCCTGACCAATGTCCTTACCTTCATTCAACAAATATTTTTGAGAAACCATTACAAGTGAAGCAGTATTCTAGAGACTAGGAATTCATTCATGGATAAAATAAAGAAGACTCTCTGTCTTCATGAGACAAAAATAAGAACCAGGTAGAAACAAATGTTTTGAGGAACCTTGCGGTCCCTCCTGACAGACAGTCCGAATGCAGGCAGACAAAAAAGCACAAAAGGCAAAAATGGTCATTTCCAGTTATATACCTCTTCATGCATTCAGTATTTATTGAGCACCTATTATGTGCCAGTCACTGGAGACACGGCGCAGTGAACAAGATAGACAAAAACCCCTCCCTTCATGTCCCCCAAACATGTTAATCACTCTCTCACCTCAGGGCCTTTGCACATGCTGGTGCCTCTGCCTGGAACATTTTCCTCCACCCCCTCTATGACCTTCTTGCCTGGCTAACTATTCACCCCTCAGTGATCACCTTGGCCTCCCAGAAGTCCTACTGACCTGCTCCTACCCTGCCCTGTGATTCCCCATCTCAACCCTGACCATTCAATGTTGTACCTGCTTGGTTACATGTCTATCATCTTCACTAGACTATGAGTTTCATGAGGGCAGTAACTGTGCCACACTAATTTTTGTCTCCTCAGCACCCAGCAGAGTGCCTGGCACATAGTAGGTGCTCAGTAAATAAATGCAAGTTATATAAATGAATGAAATCTCTATCTCCTTTCCTCCCCTCTGACCAGGGAACACCCACAAGGGCCACTCCCCACCTGCTCCATTCCACAATTCCAGGCTATAGCGCTATAGTCAGGTCACCCCATGCCCTTTCCCCAGGCCGCCAAGCTTTGCCCCAACTCACCCGGCCATAGATCTCCCCTCGCCACCAGCCTTGTTGCCCCTTCTTGTTAAGGATCTTGATGATGTCACCCTCCTTGAGGGACAGCTCTGATCGGTCCCGGGCGCAGAAGTCATAGCGTGCTTTGGCTGTGCCAAAATACTTGGTGCTCCCTGCTGTGTAGGGGAGAGCTGGGATGAGTAAAGGTCCTGGAGCAGACACCTGCCCACCATCGGGGGACAGCTGGGGGGAGGCAACGCTCTCAGGAGAGTAACACCAGGACAAAGCGTCCCTCAACACTTCTTCATGCAGAGTATTGGGTGCCCCGTGCTCTGAGGGGACACAATTGTTCTTTTGAAATCATCATTCTAGCCCAACCAGTATCCAAGTTTAGAAAATAATGCCATTTATGAATTTCTTTAAATGGTTTCTATATATTTATGGTGAAAGAAATAGAGGGGAGATATGGAGAAATTCATTCTAGGCTGTTAATATTAATTATCCTAAAGAGGGCCAGGGTCAAAAAAGAAAGGGAATAAAAGAAAGAGATACAAGGGGGAAAGAAACAGAAAATTTTTCATAGTAAAATATTAAGCAACATTGTAGAATGGAAAATTAATTTGTAGTATTTCTCCAAGTATGCTAAGATCCATATATACACCAGGGCAAATAAGTAATGTTCAGACAGACACAAACATTTATCCCATTGGGTGATGAGGATCCTTTGATGAGGATTGGAGTCCTGGTGTTATGTTGGTGTTGTTTTTTTCAAAAATGTAACATTTTATTTTTTTTTAAGATTTTATTTATTTATTTGTCAGAGAGAGACAGCGAGAGAGGGAACACAAGCAGGGGGAGTGGGAAAGGGAGAAGCAGGCTTCCCGCAGAGCAGGGAGCCCAATGCGGGGCTCGATCCCAGGACACTGGGATCATGACCTGAGCCGAAGGCAGACGCTTAATGACTGAGCCACCCAGGTGCCCCAAAAAATGTAACATTTTAATAATAATTAATTCTTTAAATCTCTCTTTAAAAATTTTTTTGATATATAAGAATCCAGAAACTATACCACCCATGTGACTTTTCTGAAAAACATACTTCAGGATGCACTCTAGCAAAATGAAATTTGAATCAGAATAAGGAATTTTAAAAATAAAGGAAAATATAGAAAACAAGAAATATACATGGAGTCTGAGTAATTCTTGATACTGTATTTGAGAAGTTAAATGCAACTGTTAAGAAAGAATCCCTAAAACATATGTTGTAATTATTTTAATTCATAGCAAACTGTATCCAACATTCCAGATAACGTCCATGAACCTACGGGAGAGAGATGCAAAGGAAAAGAGAAGAGTGCACTAAAGGTCTTGCCTTTTTGTGAGAAAATGTTATAGATACTAATTAATCCTTGATATTGATACAAAAATACAGGCTTAAAAGGTGCAGGTGAGAACTCTTCTGGTACCTAGTGTCCTCATCTTCCCAAATACAAAAGTAACCTCTGTCCCATCTTCCACCCAAGCAAATAAACATGCAAACCACCCAAGAGCAAAGGGACAGACTATCGTGAGAAGGAGCTCCCATTGTTTACCAGACATGACCTCTGTATGCCCACTGGAATGTCCATAGCATCCCCAAACTTGCCCTCTACAATAGGAAGGAGCTGGGGCACAGGTCCGCAGCCTGAGACCTCTACCTGGGGGTTTGCTGATGGCTCTCTTCTCAGGTTCCTTGAAGGGGAACTGCAGGGTGGTGTCCAGTGACTTGAAGCAGTCCTTTAGAGAATTCTGCTGGTAAAACTCCACCAGCTCCTGGAAGGACAGGGGGGCAGATGCTATCCCTTCTGGCCTCCCTGGTGACTCCTTGACTGTTCCCCCTGATGGGGAGCTCATTCCCTTCCTGGGCAACCAGGACCATTTTTTTGGGAAGAGATCACATTGCCTAAAGCCAGTTCTCTTAATAACCAAGTTACTTCATAATAAATTTACCGAATAATCAACTTGCCTGATAACCAGCTCACCAAAATCAACCCCCACTGTGGGTGTCAAGAGACTTATTTTTATAATTAACTATTATAATAATAATAAATTCTGCTTATTCAGCACCTACTATGTGCTGGTCAGTGTGCAATCACACAGCATCAAAATCTCCTAATAATCATGAAAGGTGAATACATTCATGATTCTCCCATTTTATAAATGGAGAAACCAGGTCACAGAGAGGCCAAGTTCCTCATCCAGGGTCCCACATCTGGAAAAGGGCAGATCCGGAATACAGTCCCCCGGGGGAGGGGCAGTAGAGTGTAGTAGCTAAGACAAGACAAAATGTCCATGGTTTAGCGTTCTAGACTCCAAAAATGCCAGTATCATGAAAGACCAAAAGAAAAAAAAGATTTTAAAGAGGCTGGCAATCTATTACAAATGAAAAGAGACTAAGGAGATAAAAACTAAATGCAATGTGTGATCCTTGATTATATCCTACAAGAAACAAGAGCTATAAAAGGTACCCTTTTGGGGGCAATCAGGAGTTTGGAAAATAGACTGTATATTACGTAATAATTTTGCATCAATGCTCAATTTCCTGAACGTAATAATGATACTGTAGTGAGGTACAAGAATGTCTTGGCTCTTTGGATATTCATGCTAAAGTATTTTTGGGTGAACGGTCTAGATGCCTGCAACTTATTCTTACATAGGGCAAAATAAATGTGTGTCAGGGGGGAGGGATTGACAGGGCACAAAAGAAGCAGAACATTAACAATTAGTAAGTGATAGATTCACAGATGTTCATTTCACTATTCCAGTAACTTTTTGGAAATTTTTCAGAAATAAAAAAATGAGGGGAAAAGTTTTCAGAATCAAGTTTGGTGGACAAAAAAACTGTGGAATAAATTAACAGTCCCTAACCTTTCAGGGAGTCAAGGATCTGTTTGAGAATCAAGGGAAATCTGAGACAATCACCTCCTAATACATGCAGCTATGTGCAAAATTCTGTATCTTTTTCCAGAGGACTCAAAGTTCCTCAAGGATCCAAGGACCACAGGTAAAATCCATGTGCCTTAGACCAATGGGATTTAAAATGTCTAAAAGTTTTCCCAAAACTACAGGGCACCAAACAGAAGCAAAAACACTTGAAAGGCATTTGAATTCGCAGTGAAAAGACCACTGAACAGATGAGGCAAAGCTAAGCCTTGCAGTCTGACAGAAACAGCTCTGCTCTTCTGTGATACTAGAAAAGGACAGAACATCAGTTTCATCTGTGTGTGAAATAGAACCTCCCACAGTGAGTCGAGGGGATTCACTGGAGTCCTATCCAGAGCATGTCTGGCACTCAGTAAGTGCTTAGTAAATGCTCACTGCTGTTATTCATCATCATCATCACCATCATCATCATCATCATCATCAGCCATTAGGGGAATGAGTTTAAAGCCCGTTGCTCCATAGTGCTCTTGGAGGGACTGCTCTGGGTGTGGGAAAGGGGGTGTCCCAAGATGGAGCTTCAGGGAGGGCTAGATTCTCCTAGATTCTGGGAGGCTGGGGTTGAGGTAGATTGGCCCTTACCGTAAGGCCCCGGAAAGCCTTCTTCTCTGTAATCCGGTACAGTCCTTCCGCTGTCATGATTTTAATATGCTTGACCTCAACATTATACCTGGAAGAAGTGAGAGAGGGGCCCAGATGGTCACAGAGCCCTGAGGCTGGGGACCCAAGCTCATCCCCTGCCAAGTCTCAGCCCCCGGGCTACACAACCCCACACCCTGATTCAGAGGGTTGTTGAGAAGTCACAAAGGTCTTGCAAAGAAAGCCATGGTCTAGAATAGAGAGGACGAGATCTGTGCTTCCCCCAAGATGGAGGACCTAGGATTTACAGGATGGGAAAAGGGACCCATTTCCACTAACATGGCGGGCCACAGACTCGTAAGGACATGGAAGAGATATTCACTTCTGTCAACATGGAAAACTAGATAACTGGTGCCCCCCCCAAAAAAAATCTGACTACAGAAAACAAGAAAGGATGAGAACAAAAAATGCTGAGCTCTCAAAAAAGTAAAGGGAAATCCCCAGAGGCCAAAATTGAGGTTGAAACTAAAACTGAGCTCACTGAGTGAACTGCTACCCTACGGGGTTTGCTGATCTTGCTAACCAAGTAGCTTATGCCTTGATGATCCCATAGAAACATGGGATGAGCTACTGGGCCCACGGAGGTGGAGGGTTAGCACTGAGACCCGCCCACACCGCATAAGCCTGGACTATCAAATGCTACATCCTCTAGAAAAACCACCCGTCGCACAGGGGACCATAGGAAAGCGTATCTGTCTCAGACCCCAAACGGAAAAGTCACCCTTGAGAATTCAGAACCTCACTCCTGCCCTCATGTAGGTTTGGGGTTTGAACTTAAACCACCTGCACAGTCTGGGGAAACTAAGGAATTAACCTAAAATGTTGAACTTGAAAAAAAAAAAACCCATTGGTGATCAACAGAAGCAAATGCAAAATCTCTGGAGACCCAAGCAGCACAAGATCCCCAGCGGGAAAGCCCCACTGGACATCACAAGACAAAATTATAAAACCGACCAGGAAACGAGTCACCGTGAGTGAGAAGCCGCACACAACAGACAGGCATGAGCAAAGAGGCCCGCGAGCGCTGGTCCACGTGGGATCTCTGCCTCTTGCTAGGATGTGCTAAATGCCTTTTGGAGCCTGCCTGGGAAGCATCTCTCTTTCTTGTGGGCTGTCCGTCAAGTAAAAGGAGTAAGATGGCTATTGTAACCGTACATTCCCTTCCTCCCAGGCTCCTGCAGCGCCCAGGTCACAGGGGGTCAGGGACGGAGGACTTACTTAATGCTGATGGCAAATTCTGCTGTGTCCTTCACCCTCTGCCGCACCAAGAACGTCCCATCCGAGCGGTTGGTGAGGATACTTTCTGCCCCCGCACGCTCCATGGGGCCGGCGTACCTGTCAAGATACACCAAGGAGAGAGGTCCACACCACCTCCATGCCTGTGATTTTTAAGTTGGTGACAGTCCCAGGGCAGGCTGCTGCTCCAAGACGGGCCACTTTGGCATGAAGACCACTTTGAGTTAAAAAGCGATCAAAACCCGGGACGCCTGGGTGGCTCCGTCGGTGAAGCGTCTGCCTTAGGCTCAGGTCACAAGTCCCGCATGGGGCTCCTTGCTCAGCGGGGAGCCTGCTTCTCCCTCTCCCTCTGCCTGCAGGTCCCCCTGCTCATGCTCTCTCTTTCTCTCTCTACATCTCTGACAAATAAATAAAATCTAAAACATAAGAAAAAAGCAATCAAAACCCAGCAGATTCAGGAAAAACTCTACCTCCCCCACAGCTGCCTAAACAGAATGCTGACAGAGGACCTGCTCCGGGAAGATAGCAACCATCACCCTAGATACCTACATTAGGCTATGAACGAGGTGCGGTGGGCTGGGAGGAACTTAGCAAGGCCCGTTTGATCAAATCCTCTGTGTCCCACAGTTTCCCAGGGGGCCAGCAAACATTTGTGTACCAGACATTTCCTCCTCTTCATCTTCCTGTGAAGTGCATTCCTTCCCTTTGACATCCCACACCCTTGCCCCCTTCTCCTTAATTTGGAATGACATATATGCCTCCTTTTGCCTGACCGTCTTGGGATTTCCATGTCTCTGTGGATTCCCTGTACATACAAAATTAAATTTGATTTTTCTCCTATTAATCTGTCTCGTGGCAATTTGAGTTTTAGTCCTGCTAGAAGGACCTTGAAGGAGACAGGAATTCTCGAGCCCTGACATGGCCTTTTATAATAAACTCGTAATCTAAGGAAATGGATTTCCTGAGTTCTAGGAGTTTGTGCTAGTGCATTATCCAAACCAGGGAGGTGGTTGTGGGAGCCCACAATTTACAGCAGGTCGGTCAGAAGTCCTGGAAGGCTGACTTGAGATTAGCACCTGAGAGGTGGGCAGTCTGATGTGAACCAACTCTTAACCTGTGGGGTCTGATGCCATCTCCAGGTGGGTAGTGTCAGAAATGAACTCAATTATAGGACACCCAGCTGAGAGGGAAGAATTACAGAATTGTTTGGGTGTGGGGAAAAAACCCACACATTTGGTCAAGAGTGTGAGTGTGAAAAAGCAGGGTTTTTTCCCCTTTAATCTGGAATTTGACGTTGCTTGGATGGGCATTTACTGAGTCCCCACAGTTCGCCCGTCTCCATGGTCACCAGGACAGAAATTGGGTGAGGAGAGCGAGACACCAGCCCCAGGTACAAACTGTGAAGAGGGAGTAAAACACTCCACCATCAAGATAAGTGATAGCAAGTGAGGTAAGGAGTATTTTAATGCAATACTTTTAAAAACCAAAACGACTGCCAAAGAGCCATAAAAGAAGCGAGGCGCCCACATGCACTGCCCCGTGGACGGACCCTGAGCCCACGACACTCAGAGAGGGAACCAGACACAGAAGGCCACACTGTGTGTGGTTCCATGTGCGTGAATCGTCCACAACAGGCTCATCCACGGACGGGAAGGGGTTAGAGGTGGGTGCCAGGGGCTGGGGGGGCTGGGGGTGACCGCTAATGGGGGCGGGCTTTCCTTTGGGGGGATGGAATGTTCTGGAGTTATACTGGTGATGGCCATGCAACCTTGAGAATGTACTAAATGTCACTGGATATAAATATATTTATGCTGTAGACATAAATATGTAACATAAATAATATATATTAACTATAGAAGATCACAATTATGGATGATATAAATATGAACATGAATGTATTGTGCTATAAATGTAAATACATAGCATATATATGCTAATTATAGATCATATGTAATTATAGACGATATATAAAGGTGAACATGAATGTATTTATGCTGCAAATGTAAATATGTAACATAAATAACATATTTTAATTTGAGGTAAAATATAACTATGATATATACATGTAAACCTGTAATAGAAATACAGGTATGAATATAAATGCCACTTTAAACAGTTAATTGTATGTTATGTGGATTTCAACTCAGTTTTTAAAAATTAATGCAAAAAAAAATCCAAGGTGAACAAAACGTCAAGGCTTTAAATAAAGACAAGACCTGACTCCGTACTTGGGGGCTCACCACATCACCTCTTTCTACCCCCAGCCCTGTCAGATCCTGTCTTTATTTACAGTTTCGATGTTTTGCTTATCATGGATTTTGCCTTGCTTTTTTTTTTTTTAATTAAGTAAGTTCTATGCCCAACGAGGGATTTAAACCCCCCACCGCGAGATCAAGAGTTGCATGCTTCCCGACTGAGCCAGCGGGGCGCCCCCGTTTGCCTCGCTTTTGATTATTTTAACTGCTGCCTTGAAATAGCATGGACCTTGATCCCTGGGTTTTTGGCGCCCCCTTAAATCTTGCACCTGAAATGAGTCACCCAGTTCCAGGCGTGATGACCCCATCCCAGCAGGGGAGGGTGGAGATGGGGTCTGAAACCTGGCTCTGTGACCTCAGGAACTGATTTTGCCACTCAGAGCCCCGATTTCCTCTTCTGCAAAGAGGAAGTTAAAACTGCCCCCCAGACATACAGAGCGACGTTTCTGACCACTGGCAGTAATGCAGCCGATGCCCCTCGTCCGCTCAGGAAATGCGAGCGTTATTACGCCCCTTGTGTTACTTTGACTCTCGAGGGGCAGCAAGGTCTGGCTCTGGAGTCTGGAGTCGGGGCAGATGGGTTCCATCCTGTCTCCATCACTTCCTCACTGCGTGACACTGAACAAATCACTTCCCCCCTCTAAGCCTTGGTTTCCTCCTTCTTTTGCCGAAAGGGAGGAAGAAAAGCAAAGGGTTTTTACGAGAATTCGAAGTGCTCATTAAAGTGCTGACACAACACTCATTAAAAACAATCCCACGTGATATCATCTAAGATGCTGGCGACTGTAAAAGGCACTGTTCTTTCACGGGCCATTATGAAATGAAAACTTCTACCCATAAAATTAGGCAGAAGACTGATCTTCCATTGATTGTAAGAGCCATTCCAATGTCAGAGATGTTAAAACATGAAAAAAATGTGCATTTTAGAATTGATGAAATGTAGTCCTAATAAGATGACCACAATAGTAACAGGTCTAATCTAATCACAGATAATAAAGGGCTTACTGTTTGCCAGGCACAGGACTAAGAACTTTACAGGTAACAGCTCATTAACGCCTTATAAAAAACCCTATAAATGGGTTTTTAAAAAAATCCCAAAATAGTTGTTGGTATTAATCTATTTTCCAGAAAGGAGAGCTGAAGCCCAGAGAGGTTGAGTTACCGGCACAAGGTCACACAGCTGGGAAATGTGGGACTCAGCATTTGAACCCAGGTCAGTGGGCTCCAGAAGCAACACTGTAAACCTCTACCCTTCACTGTTCTACCTGCAATAGGTGTTCAAAAGCAGGAGGGAGGGGCTGCCATTACCATCCCCACCATCATTTTCCTTCCAGGGAGACCCTAATCTCCCAGAGTCAGGGACTCTCTTTCGCTTGCTCGCCCTTCAGCAGCCCCGGGTACAGGGCTCAATCCAGCAGTCAATACCCAGAGTTTAAAAAATAAATAAGCAGTTAGTTTGGAGGCCCCTCCACGCCCAACCTGGGAACCCACCCCAGAGGGCCTCAAGCTGAAAGTAAGAAAGGTAGTTCTACTCACCAGAGATGAACGGACAGGTCCTGAGGGGGACCCTGGGGACACAGACAGAGACTGGGACTTAGGATCAAGAACCCAGGTTGGCAGGGCACTCCATTCATTTGTTATCATCTACTATCATTCATTCCACCATCATTTACTGAGTGCCAGGCACCGTGCTGTTCACCAAGAGACCCGTCCACTTCCAACAGGGGCTGTCCAGGCACCTGTTTTAGCATGACCCTCAAGCCAAGAATGGATTTTATGTTTTTAAATAGTTGACAAAAATTAAAGGAAGAATAATATTGCCCGGCATGTGAAGATGGGATGAAATTCACATGCCAAGGTCCACAAATCAAGTTTTTATTGGAACATAGTCATGCCCTCTCGTTTACACACTGAGGCTGCTTTTGCACTTCTCTGGCAGAGGTAAGAGGTCACAAAGAGAGCCTCTGACCTGCAAAGATGAAAATCTGTATTATATATTTACAGAAAGCCCAACCCCTGGTCTGAATAAATGCAAAGGTGCTCGCTTCCACCACATTAAGATGGTTACTGTAAAAATAAACAAAACAAAACAAAAAACCAAAAAAACAGAAGATAGCAAGTGTTGGCAAGGTTATAGGGAGATTGGAATTCTTATAGCAGAAATGTAAAATGATACAGCTGCTAAGGAAAACAGATGACAGTTTCTCAACAACTAAAAATAGAATTACCATATGACCCAGTGACTCCTCTTCTGGGTATCTACACAAGGGAATTAAAAACAGGAATTCAAAGAGATAGTTATACATCCATGTTCATAGCAACATTATCTATGATAGCCAAAAGGTGTGTGCCCATCAAGAGATGAACAGGTAAACAAAGTGTGGTATGTCCACACAATGGAATATTATTCAGCCTTGAAGAAGAAGGACATTCTGACACCTGCTACAACATGGATGAACCCTGAAAACATTAGGCTCAGTGCAAAAGCCATTCTCAAAAGGACCAACACAATTTACCTGAGGTCCCTAGAGGAGTCAAAGTCATAGAGACAGAAAGTAGATGGTGGGAGCCAGGGGCTGAGGAAAAGGGAGGGGCGTTACTCTTTCATGGGGACAGAGTCTCAGCTTTGCAAGATGAAAAGAGTTCTGGCAAAGGATGGTGGGAACAGTTGTACAACAGTGTGAATGTACCTAATGCCACCAAGCTGTACACTCAAAAATGGTTAAAATGGTAAATTTTATGTGTGTTTTACATAATTTAAAAATACTAACAATAAAAAGAATGAGGAATAATCTATCTAGTTCCAAAACATCACCCCAAAAGAAAACCCATACACATCACCCATTAAACATCAGTCCCTAGTCCCCCCCCCAACTCCAAAATCTGGGAACCACCAATTTGCTTTCTGTCCCTGTGGATTTACCTATTTTAGATGTTTCACGTAAATGAAATGATTGCAAAATGTACCACTGAAGTGTGTACTTTAAAATGGTTTATGTTTTTTCAAATTTCACCTCAATTTTTTAAAGGGAAAAAAGAATAAAATGGTCTACGTACAGTGCCATGGAAAGATCCCAAGATATATTAAGGGGTGGGGGCAGGGGGAAAGGCTGCATAACAGTGAATATCAAATCTTTTGAATCTATCATGGGGGAAATGAGAATCCATATTTGTATCTACTTGTATGTGCACTAAGAATCTCCAGAGAGGCACATAGAAGACAAAGTAGTTTCTTGCAAGGTAGGTGGTTCCAGGAGCATGGAATCCTTGAGTAGAAAGGAGAATTGTCATTTTTTTTCTATTTTTTCTCAGAGCCTTCATTGTATTGGGAGAGGAGGAGGCTAGGATGGGTGTAGCTTTAAGAAGGCAGTACATTTGGAAGCAGAAACTAGAGAGATGTCCAGATCTTGGCTTCTGAATGCCATGTCCCCCTGAAAGGACCAGGGCTCCTTGGGAAAAGGGTTGATTCCAAGACTGGGGCATGGGAAGTACAAGGTAAGTCTGGTATTACGCTAGAAAATAAGGAAGACCTCAGAGAATAATAGGGACACATCAAAAGAACAGATGAGCCAGGCTGATAGGGCTCCCACTGGCCAAAGCTGGGACAATTTTAAAGCAAGAATCCACGGGCATTTCCTGAGATACATGCATGCATACATACCTGACCGACTGGCAGACAGACAGATACCCAGCTACGCAGACACATAGATGCTTGATACATAGATTGATATATAAATGATTAATGGATACACAGAGACGCAGATAGATACACAGATGATCATTAGATACATAGATGACTAATTGCTAGGTAGGTTAATTAATTGATTGATTAGGAGACAGCTAGTCCTTACAGTAGAACATCTGCGAATAAACCTGGACAGAACCATGAAGTTGGAAATGTATAATGTAACTCCACAGTGGAGAAACCTGGAAGACCCCAGGCCAAAAAAGAAAAAAATCTCTAAAAGATAATTTTGGGGGAAACTGTCAAAATTTAAATATGGACTATAAATTAAATCACAGTATAATGTCAATGTCAAGTGTCAAATTCATGGTTGTTAAAATCATGCTATGGTTATTTAAGAAAAGGTTCTTATTCTTAGAATGTATTTAGGGGTGAAGGGAAAATATGTCCATAAACTTTTAAATGTCTCAAGAAAAAAATAATATGAATTTTTAAAATAAAATGTGCAGAGAAAGAG
The DNA here is from genome assembly GCF_964656455.1 of Halichoerus grypus. Classification (NCBI taxonomy): domain Eukaryota; kingdom Metazoa; phylum Chordata; class Mammalia; order Carnivora; family Phocidae; genus Halichoerus; species Halichoerus grypus. Next base: position 211,625,829 of record NC_135712.1, read on the forward strand.
CAAATGAGAGAGAAAATGGGACAAAATGTTGACAGCTTGTGGATCTGGGGAAAGGCTGTTTGGAGTTCTTTGCATTATTCTAGCAACCTTTCTGGAAGTCTGAAATGATACAAAATTAAAGCAACAGAACAGGAGAGAATTTCCCTCTGAAGGTTCCTATTTGGGCTGTGAAGCAGGCAGAGGGGCATCTACCGTGAGGGAGGGAGGTCTGGGGAGAGTGGGAAAAATCTGAGGTCAT